>NC_081348.1:37366577-37435164 GCF_029784015.1 Lycium ferocissimum
TTAACACCATCTACGAAAAACCCGAATTTGTAAAACCTTTTCAACCCCCAGAACGAAACCCTAATTTAAAAAACCCTCTTTCCTACGATAAAAACGAGCATTATGATAATTGACATATAAAAGGGAACCGGGGTAGAAGGGGAGGGAGAACATTACCACGAATTTGATTTAATCAAATAAGGTTTACGTTTTCCCCAGATAGGATTTGTGAAAAGATGATCCTTTTTTTTTTGTATTTGTTTTAATAATGGAATAGGGTTTTAACAAAGGCGGGAGAGTATTTTTTTAAGCCCCGGGAAGATTATTTAAAGGAAAAATCTTGGGGAAAAAGTTAAAAACAAAAGCTAAATGTTTTTGGCCATTCTTTTAAATTTCATAAAAATATATTATTTTTTGGTCAATATACTTTAAAATTTTTGGGGTCGTGGAAATTAGGGGAATTAATTTATATTTGCTAAAAAATTTTTAAACCCCCTTTTTGTAGTAGTGAATCAGGGACTACTAAGTTTCTTTCTTATGATGGTGGAGTTCAACTCATAAAATCAGTATTTTTTTCCATATAAGTATTTTGGTCACAAGTTTTTGTGCTGCCAAAGAAGCTGATTGAATTGATCAAGCTACTCGTGCTTTGGACAAATAGGTGCAACAATATCCAAGAAAGCTCTAATTGACGGGGAGAAATTTTCCCACCCTAACAGTGGTATGGCACGACGGCACCCGACTGAACGAGTCAAGCGAACCCTTAGACTTCGCTCTATCAAAACCTGTCATTTCAAAAACTTTTAAGAATATAAAACTTTTTCCAAATAGAAATCATTATCATTATAACGATTATGAAAACTTTCAATCAAATAAGTACTTTAAACCAATTGAAATCATCTAAAATACATACCTTTAAAATCCACAATTGACTCAATGAAATCACTTTGTCGACATCTCGACAAACATACCACAAAGACAATCGCCTTCTAGGTTCATAAGAAGTAACCGAACATTAAGGAAATGTGACAGGCCCCGATACATACCCATAATCATACATATCTATACATGACTTAGCACAACTCCGTAACGAGGCGGAGCTTGCCAATCCCGTACCGACGTCCAAGCATCCTAGCTATACACTTAACCCGCCAAACAACTGGGGTCATGGTGCACGAACGGAGCCGGCCCTTGTGTAAAAGGACACGCGTACGACAATGTAACGATATGGGGCGTGGTAACAAATCATAATAATAATTTAACTTAGAGGAAGAAATCACAATCCAACTCAATACCGCAAGCTACCAGCCGAAAAATATAAATGCGCACGCGAAGTCTCAAAACAATCTTTACAAATAATGCAATCCAACACACATGCCGCTTCCGACATGTTATCGTAATGGTCCATTCGGACACCGTCGGTAAGTATCACAATACCCCATCGGGATGTCGCTTCCGCATAATAATGACGGTTCTTCCTGGCACTCGCTTCGCTTAATATCACCATCATATCACAAACTCAATCCATAAATATCGACCAATTCATATCATAAGTCACTAATCAATTCATCACAATCCAAATATTAGCCTTAGTCTCTCATAAGAAGTTATCAAATTTGTATCTCACTATACTCGAGGACATACTTCCAGTTTGAAGGTAGAATTGTTATGAAATTCTTACTACTTATATTCTACTCAATTTCATCTTATTGCCCTACCCAAAGAATAAATGATTATATCAATACAAAGTGATGATACTTTTGGAATGTAAACACAAATCGTAAATGAAATGACATAGTAAAATCTCGCACCCTCTTTAGAGTGGTTTTGAAAATCAAACTTTATGTTTCCTTTAGTACAAAACTCATTTCTCGAAATCATTAGTAAAACCATATACACAACTCAACTGCACCTTACGTGGGTCTCCTTCCTGAATGCATTAGGAGTACAATATCAATAAGCCATCACAAGAAATATTTAGACCTTATTCGTCTAAGAATGGAATCTGTATGAGTACGTATAGAACGAATAACAACAAGAATCATGCCAAAGGAAGAAAGGTTTGCCTTACATACCTTGTCGCTTACGTGATTAGCTTAACTTATGTTATACCCTATTTTAACCGGGGTCAAAATAGTTTATAACGTTTCGGTAATTACGGGGTTATTGAAGTACAGGACTCGCCACCTAATTATTATGGTGAATCAGGACACCTAAGGTTAATTAAAGTTATTATCTAAAGTTAGCTTTATTTAAAATCTACGAAACCAAATGATTCTAGGTACGGGTTCAACTAACCTAGAGGGAAGGTATTAGGCATCCTCTAAGTTCCATTAATAATGGTTTATCCGACCGGACTTATGATTAGTTAGGCTAAGTGTAAATATAGTGTTATAGAAAAGAAAATAACTTTATAAGTGTTGTTAAAGTTATAAATATAATAATGTTATTTAAAAATAAGATTTGTAGAAAATATAATAGTTTGCATGTAAGTAATAGCCTTTAAGAGAAGACTTAAAAGTATTTGAACCTTTTGATAAAATTATGTCATATGGATATGACGACGTAGAAAATCCAAACTTATCTTTATAAATAGGATGCTAAAGAAGTGAGTTTCTTTCTTTTCTTTATTTAACCAATTTCGCTAAAAATGTATAATTGGGTAAATCTGAATGTTTATAAAATACAATCGGAGTCATATTTTGTGTTAGTGACGTTTTGAAGTTCCTAAGGTGCTAAGAAGGGAAAATGATTCCTTTAACCCAAAAATATGTAGGCATACTATTTGAAAATCAATTACTCAAATAAATGTTATAGATATTATAAATAGTTTAGAATGTAAATAGAAATGACTGTAATTAGTGGAGTTAACTACTCATAGCTAAACTAAAACCCTTAATGTCTCTGAGGTTTACCTAAATTAGCAAACAAAATGTTAGTCATACAATACATGTTAATACACATAAAAATAAAAAGAGATAGGTAGATATAATGAAACGGGCTGCCCATTTGGGACCGCCGTGGTCCGTTCACCGGGCAAATTAAAGATCAATTCATACGTGTTGTCATTGCTGTCTATTGGGCTTAGCCCGCATTTTTTATTTTCTAAAGGGCGGGGGATCCGACTCGAGAGGAAGATTTCTGCGGGCTTTGGCCCAACACCGAACGCAAGATGACGAATCCCTCGCACTGTGCGAGATGGTCATGCATAAAAAAATGAAGGAAAAAGGATTAGTATATGATCAAGATAGCTACTAATGCAAAACTCATAACTCAAAGAAAGAAACTTCAAATACCATCACATAACAATAAGAAAATTAAATTTAATTGGGCTGTCCATACACAAGCATATCCATACACGAAATCAAATTTACACATGTTTCATGTTTTGGACAAAATGAAATCGCAACAGGCCCAGCAAAGAAAACAAACGCGAAACTTAATTACAAGCATTAAAATCGACAGGATTCAAAGAATCACTATGCGAATCATTTAGGGACAGGGCAGGTTAAGAGAAAACACATTTAAACATATTCAGATTAATAAGCTTTCAATCAAGTATAGAAATCCGTTCTTTTAAAAATGGGGCCTCAAGTTAAACAAGTTTCATCGGCCCAAGTGATATATCATGTTCAGCTTTATCACAAGTGCAATAACCGTTCTTATGAAACCGCAACACCGTTTCGTAAATGCCTCAAACAAAGCTAAACACAAAGTAGCCTCATCATCAACATAGAGCTAAAAGTGCAGCACATCAAGGCAACAATATTCTCCCAAAATGTAACATCTTATTAATCTTATAGTGTGACGGAACTTTGGCTCAAATTGTGAATCTGCTTGCCTTGAAGTGCAGGAGCAACTCGGCTCAAAAACTTTGTTTGCCTTAAAGTTCAAAAAGAAATAGATGGCTCAAAAAGCAAGAGCCATGACTTGAAAATACAACAACAAATAGCCGTAAAATAGCGAGCTTTTTGGTCCTTAGAATACAACACCAAATGGCCACAAAACAAAGATCCTTAGCTCGAAATACTGTGAACAAATGGCCAGAAATGTAGCAGAGCAATAGTCTTAAAAACACAGCGGCTATGGCCTCAAAGTTACATCAAGATGTGCCTAATTTCCCAAAGTTCAACTCGAGTCCTACTATTCTAACTCGTGCAATATCCTCAAGTGCATAACAGGTTCGAGTTTACCAAAGGAACAGCCATATAGAGTGTAATTAGTATATTTGCTATCCAGGCATCATCACATGACTTTATTAAACTTAACAGGATTTAGACAGAAGTTTTCAGCCATTAAACTAGTTTTAAGGCCCCTTTAAAACATTCAAAGCATGCTCTGATGGGCTTCATACTGAACTGGCAGCAGGTAGATGATCTCGGTTTCATATTTTAAGAGAAAACATATGGCACTCGGGATATCAAATTAATCAATTAAAAATCAAATGACATGCCATTCCAATCCTCAACAAATGTAGCTATATATGCAAGGAACATGTAGAGACTTACTTGTCTAACCCTAACAGTATTCCGAAACTAAACTAATCTATAACGAAGTTGACATACGTACAGAAAACTTAATGAAAAGGGAATAAACTGAGATGAGGAAGAAATCACAACTCGACAGGACGATTCACAACACTGATACAAATCTGCATAACCAACAGGTTGCCGACCTAAGGCTGACTTATAACTTAATCAAAATATACAAACCAGTTTTAAATCCACATGACTAATCTTCCAAACGCATATAAAGCGGAACGACTACAGAATCAAAACGAGACAAGATTAAGTTAAAACCAAACTAATATATGAACCTATAGATGTTATTAAGCACTTAACAGAGGTCAAAACTGATCGAACAGGAACATACATAATGCTATTCAACTATTGAACAGAAATTAAACCGAATTAAGACACGAACATATAAACACTATTAATTACTAAATCGAGATTATATTAACTAAAATATGAACATGCGTAATACTACTAAGCTGCTCAACTGAAATTTAGCCAAACTGAAGCAACAACATACACGAACATCATAGACTTTAGATTTCGAAATAAAAAGAACACACTGACCTTTTGTGGGTGCGCTAGCGGAACTAAGGCGACGAGGTCTCGAATCCACCCTCTCGTATTGACAGATCCGAACTTCGAGCCAAATAAAGTTGATCGAAGGTATTGAGGGCTTTAAAGAACTAAAATTTTTGTATTTCTTCTTGGGTGAATTGAATGAAAAAAAGGCCAGAACCAGGATTTCTTCCGTCTCCTCTTTCGGCTAGGAACTAGAGATGTCTTTATAGGCTGATTTTGGGTTGTATTTTCAGGCGGGATTTTGAACTTGAATTTCGAAATTGAGTCAACGTTTTGAAAGTCGAAATCGACAGGTTTTTTCAATGGTTTGCTTCAAATCTTGCTCAAAAGGACAAATCTTTTCCACGAAAAGATCGTCCGCGTCTCGAAGCCACAAATGGAACCCTTTGTTCGGAAATAGAAAGAGTTATGGGGACAAATTTGCGTGGAAATGGAGAAGGACCGTGTAAGACTAAATTTGGCTGGTCGAGGTTCTTGCCGAAAAGGAGAGGGAACGAGAGAGAGAGACAGAGAGAGAGAGAGGGAGAGAGAGAGAGAAAAAGGGCGCGTGTTTGTTAGGTTTTAGGGATGAAGAGGAAAGGCTGAAACGAAAGGTATAAGAAGTGGGTCGCTCATTTGGTCGGGTAATGGGCTAGGCTCGGGGCATTTATTGGGTCAAGTGGTCGAAAATTGGTGAAAGATCGGGTCGCTTTGGCCGAAAATTGTGCCATTCTTCCTTTTTATTTTAGTTCTTCAAGTTTATAATTTGAAAAGTGTATATATATAATGTGAAGACGTAATTAGTAATTAATAGTAATAAGTAAAGATGTAATTCAATGTTACTAATTTATTAATAATAGCAAACTATAAATATATAGATAATGTGATAATATTTAAAAAATGTTATCTAGCTTATCTTTATGATTAACAAAGTGATAAATAAAAGAATGGTGAGGGTAATATTAAAATACTAATTGTAATAAAGTAGCGTTACTCGCAAAATAATAGAATAAACATAGTAGTGAGTAAAGTATTTAGATTACCAATAAAATTAGGCCAATTTTCTTATTGTCCAAACAATCTCAGGACAAAATTGGATGTCAACAACTTATTTCGAAAGCCGTTTGTTCATAAACTTTACAGCTCGTGATTTCGGCCATAAATATCATATTTTAAAGCCATTGTTCCATTTTAATACTTTTAATTGTCTCATGATTACAAGTTATATTACTTTGTGCTTAATACTATAATTTTACTATGTAGAAATAAAGCGATGTGAAGATAAAAAAAATTTGGATCAACATTGAATAAATTGTGGTAGAGAAAGAAAAAGAAAAAAAAAAGGAGAAAGGAATGGGGGACAAGTTTAGGGAGACACTACTAATAGTTTTATCTCCCCAAACTAAAGACAAAAGGAAAAGACCAAAGGAAACAAGAAAAACGCGCAAATCTGGAAGAGAAAATTTGTGAGAAAGTTTCCTTTGGTGCGCCGCTCGGCGACGTTGGCGGGGCGATGAGCTTATTTTAATGTGTTGCACCTTTGGTACTCTATGAACACATATTCTACACGATTTTTACATCTTGGGATAAAGTAAACCCTTAGTTCATAACTTTGGAAAAGAGAAATTTTAAGCCGGGAGGCCGATTTACGGTGGCTAAAATTCTTCTCCCGTAAACTTATTTTGATATTTTAATTGGATGATTTGTTATTTTTCCTTTATGTCTTGCGGAGCTAGACTCGTTAGAAGGGCTTTACACAAACATGAAAGTTGACATTTGATTATCGTTTCCGAGATCATTGATTTTCCATAGTCTTAAATTTTTATCTTTGGACTTGAGAGAAAATCTCACGTACGTAATAAGAATAAATGAGTTTGTCCGATTTAATCGTTTTACCGAGAGGATCCCGCAGATATACCATCTTTAGCCTCACTGGAGTTGAATTTGGCAGAAATAAAGAATTCTTGTTACCTCGACGAGCAAATATTAGGCGTTATAGTAACCAAGGGGATAATTTGAGTAGTTTGAGAGAATATCATAAAGTTATTATTAACCCGTCAACTAGTAATCCAAAGGTAGAACATTTGCATAAAGACTTAAAAAAACATACTCGTTTTTTCATCCTTAGATCTATCAATCTTCTCCAATAAAAATTCGCTCTTTCTTGGACAAGTTCATTATTTTTTTTCTTTTTATTTTTATTTAGTTTATAAATATAATTTTGAATTTTATTTATTGTTTAGATAATTAGCACATTAGTTTAATAGTAAATAGTTAATCAAAAAGATATTACGATATCAGTGACTTTAGATCCTATATTACTTGTACACCGATTGTATATTCAATGTTTACAACATACTCAAGTTCAAAGAGTTCTCCGGACATTGAGGAAATTAATTGTTTATCTAGATTAGACTTTTATCTTTGAAATATCAAGTGATTATTTTTTTATTTTAACTTTCAAACCATTTTGATTTTCCCCGTAATCTTTTTTCCTCCAAGCTTGAGAGATCAATTTAGCAACATAATCTGGCAACCAACAATAACAAAAACCATCTCATATAAGCCTCTTTAAACTCAAAGCATCAAAAGAGAAAGATATACACCAAAACTAGCCAGTAATACGCTTTGTATATATCTTCACACACTTTATTCTCCCAAATTATATCAATAACATATCTGTTTTATCAAAAACAATATCAACAAATCATTTTATATTATATACAACCAATTCTATCCATTTAATCATATCAAAACAGGTGCCACTAAAAGTTATTTGATATCCAAAATGATAACCTGAGAAACTTTAAGAAAGGAGTTCATTTTCTCTATGTCCTTGTGTGCAAATCTATCAAAGACCATGGTAAGAACATCATTAACATCTTAAAAATGCCTTATATGAGCAGACCATGAAACCAACATCCTTGAGAAGTTGAGAGAACTTTTAGCTTAAAAGAGAGAAGACAACCTATTTATTCTTCAGGAATGCCACCGGGAAACGGGACATACTAGTTATTCTCCACTTTTCTCTCTCTCTAACTCTCTCTCTCTCTCTCTCTCTCTAAACATTTAAAAAGGGAGTGAATATGTGTAAATGAATGAATTTGTATGAATTTAGCCCTTATATATGGGTCACTAAACCAACTTTCAATGCCGCATGCTATTATTGCATTCAGCAGAAAACAAAATTTTCTAAGCGATGAAAAACTGAGTTGATATCTTTATTGAAAAAAAGGAGTTGAGATTCCCACACCTAGTATAAACAGTATTGCATATTATCAAGATAACTTTCATTTTTAGTTTTCTCCAAATTCCCAAATAATGATGAGGTTACTTACTGGCATTATAAGTGCTGCTGCGTCACAATAGATGCGAAATGTAACTTTATTTATTTTTCGAGGGTAAGGAGTTGGAAATGGTCCATTTTTGAGATTGTGTTCAGTGGCACATATATTGTCCATATAACTTGTCATATGTCCTTTAAAAAATCCTAATGAGTAAAATACACCTTTCACTAAGATGCTATATATCTTTTAACGTAATCATTGCAGATCAAAAGCGAAACAAAATATCAACTCCAATTAATGACAACATTCAATCATCAAAAATTTTCCACCCTTTATACTTGGAATCAACTTTCATTAAAGCACATACATGCAATGTATTGCTCGTAAACTGCTAGGTTAAAGATTCAACAAGGCCTTAATAAAAAAATAATTGAGATCCAAACTAATCGGAGGCAAATAAGTTTTGACTATCTATATACAAATTAGAGAGACTTTCACCACAACCTTAACACTAAATTAATGAAGCAGGGAAAAGTATACTTACTTTTTTTATATGCATGAAAATAATTTGTGTCATTAATGATCATGTTTCTTTGTCTTTCCAACAGAACATATTTTATCTTTTCTCTCCACATATAATCATATTTCAATCTCTTATCCTTGAATTCTTTACTCGTTAATATTTGCATCTTTAAAATACTAACTCAAAACCTCTGATGTCCCACTCGGATGATCTTTTCATTACTTGGGCCCTCTTAAGTAAAACTTCTCATAATCTTATCGCATTATCAAGAATCACATTAATCTTAGTTCATCAATCTGATGTAGCTAATTTGCTTCGTGCAAACTTTCTGAAAGTATTTTGGCTTCTTGGTTTGAAAGTAATTTAAATGAAAAATCAAAATCATTCTCAAATCTTATAACTTTCCTCTTTTCGATTTACAACTATTAGAACCTTTCATTATGTGTAAAAGTGTATCTTATGGACAACTGATACAGACATATATATGCGTGACAATCAATTTTAACAAAACTCCAAAAGAACTTACTGTTGTTTTGGGCAAATATCTCAATATGAATAATTAAACAATGCAAAATATACACTTGCAAAAATCAAGAGAGCCATAATCATATTACAACACCCTATACATACCTATACAAATTAATTCACAATGGCATTCGAATTTAGTACCCTGGGCGAAAATCATGGAATCTCCAAATATGCAATCAGAGTTACAATTTCAAACAATAAGGAATAGATTATTAATAAAATCGTAGAACTACCGTTTCTTATGGAGCAATTCCAATTTGCAATACATAGACGAACCGCACTTTATAATCACTTAATCAAAATTCAAAAGTTAAAACTTTTTATATATGGAGAGGATTCAAGGCCTAA
This sequence comes from Lycium ferocissimum, assembly GCF_029784015.1. Taxonomy (NCBI): domain Eukaryota; kingdom Viridiplantae; phylum Streptophyta; class Magnoliopsida; order Solanales; family Solanaceae; genus Lycium; species Lycium ferocissimum. The sequence goes on from NC_081348.1 coordinate 37,376,318, forward strand.
ATAAAATATATCTATAGCACAATTAATGAATATATCAAATCAAGTAAAAACAAAATAAAAGAATATCACAATCAATTAAAAATTAGTTTAAATGGTCGACAACACATGGATGGAACAAGACTTACACTCGACACGACTTTCCATGAAACTCCAAGAAAAATGCCCTCAATACTACTTTGTCACACCCCAATTGGTAATGACGGCAAAAATATATCGAGCGAACCCTTAGACATTCGCTCTATCAAAACCCGTCATTTCAAAAAAAAACTTTTAAGAATATAGGAAACTTTTTCCAAATAGAAATCATTATCATTATAATGATTATGAAAACTTTCAATCAAATAAATACTTTAAACCAATTGAAATCATCTAAAATACATACTCTTTTAGAAATCCACAATTGACTAGATAATGACATCACTTTGTCGACATCTCGATAAACATACCACGGAAGATTTGTCGACATCTCGACAAACATACCAAGACACACTGGAAGAAGTTTCTAAGATCCCTTACCAAATATTATGAGTGGGTTGTGTTGGCCCCGACATACCCATAATCATACATATCTTAAAGTGACTTAGCACTTGTCTACCCCGAGCTAGATATTATTCTAAAAGAACTCGACGTCCAAGCATCCTAGTTACACTTAACTTCCAAAGATTCTCGACTCCTATTGCTTCTTCAAATGATGAACATTATTCGTGCAAAAGGATCTAGATAATTCTACCCTCAACTACAAATATCTAAGTGTCTAGAATTTTTAGATATTTCCTAAGTATATATATCAAAGATATTACAATATAACTTTCTAGAAACTCTTCTAAATATCTATGATATTTATTTTTCCAAAAAATTAACTTTAATTTTTCACACACCCCCCTTGAAGTAATTTTTTGGAAGCTATCCTGAACTTGTCGTGGAAGAACTCAAATGAAGCTTTTGAGCGGGCCATGGTGAAGATCTCAACAATATTTTCTCAACACTTCTTCCTTCTTCAAATGATGATGATTTTTCGCTAATAATTGGGCCTCCAAAGAAACATGAATACGTCTTGATAAAAATTTCATCTCTCGAATGGCCACCATTGACTATATATTTCTTTTTGGCCTTTGCGAACCACGTGAATCATCTTCATGTCGTAGTTTCACATTCTTGAGTTTCCGACTCCCCCCTTTTCTTAGCTCCTTGACAATTGTATTATTTGGAGAAGCATCCAGTTGGTGACGACCGACCATTAATTTCTCGCGAAGACCACCACGACTCCTAGATCCACCACTGGAATTCGCTTTGCATATTTTTTCGACGACATTTCAATGAACCTTTGTCTCCTTTTTGTAGCATCCAAGAACCGTATTATCTCTTGAGTCCATGATCCGATCTCTTTCGAAATTGAATCTTCTTGCTTTTTGTTGAGAAGCCAAAGCATCTACTACTCCTCTTTCGAAATTGAAGAAAGCCCTAAGCTACGAAGCACCTTCCCTAAGTTCTTCTTCTTTAGCAGCTTTCTCAATTTGAGCCGTGTTGCTCTCTTTTGTTCAGCAATATCTTTTTATGTGTCTTATTTTACCACACCTGTAACACTTCAGAGTCTTCTTATAGTTATTAGTAAACTCTCCCTCCTTTTCTAGTGAGCTGGAAACACTTTGAAATCGGGAGTGTGGCGTATCTATGAATGTTTTTCCTTTGAAATTCCTCTTGTCGGCTACAAGAGCATTTCCTTCCCCTTCTTTAAAACATACACTAGCATCCGTTTGGCTAGTAGCTCCGCGTGATGACAACAAATTCTCAAACTCCTCCAAGGATGGTAGTTGAGCCCATCCTTGAATTGATGTAACAAAAGGAATATATTTTGGCTTCAAACCACGATAGTTCTTCTCATTCGTGCTTCAGAGATAGCCTCATTCAGATTTAATAAAGAGATCTCTGAACATAAGTTCTTAATCCTCAAAAAGTACCGGCAATAGAAAGATTACCTTGAGTGGTGTTCGCCAATTCATTCTCCAATATTTGTAGCCGGGATTCATCCTTATTGTTGAATAGACGATCAAGGGTCCTTCAAATTTCATGAGCTGATTTACACCTTATAATATGATCAAACAAGTTGTGAGAGATGGACCTCTTCAGGATGAACTCCGCCTTCGCATTAATTTGCTTCCACTTTTTGTATGCGCTGCTATTTTCTGGTCCGTCAATAGGAGGACTTGTGTAACTACTATTAACAACATCCCACAAATCCTCTCCCACAAGGTATGACTCCATACATGTCTTCCATACCTTGTGATTGGACTGATTCAACAACTCTATCCCCAGTCCATTAACACGGCCGCTTAAATCCATTTAGAGAAACCAGTTGAATCTACCACTGACCCGATCTTGAAATAAAATCCAGAAGCCAACTACGGCTATGGCTCTGATACCATGTAGAAAAATATAGCAGAAGAAAAGTAAATCGGAGAAACCTTCTGCTAGCCCAAGATCGTTAACTAAGATCGGAAGATTCAACTAAAGAAGAGGAAGCTATGAAAAGGAGAATTTTTCTTGAATTGGCTTGAATGACTTATAATTGGGTTGTGTTGGGTTAACTTGGGTTGATTACAAATGTTCAAGGTCACCCCTATTTATACTTGTCTAGAGATGGTTCTAGATATTATTCTGGATACATCCATAAGAAAAATCTAGTTACTCTTATCTCCTACCACTATTCTAGACTATCATGATATTATTCTAGATACAAAAGGATCTAGATAATTCTACCCTCAACTATAAATATCTAAGTGTCTAGAATTTCTAGACATTTCCTAAGTATATATATCAAAGATATTGCAATATAACTTTCTAGAAATTCTTCTAAATATCTATGATATTTATTCTTCCAAAAAATTAACTTTAATTTTTCACAACAAGTACTAAGTTCAGCTCCAAGTAGTAAACAATAGATTAAAACTACTGCGTATTTAATCGTTTCAATATGCAAAGGGTTACATTCTCTGTATGGTTTTACTAGTTTTAAATAAATTGAATTTTTATTCTTCATGCATGTGAATAAATGAATATTCCTTCTCTTAGCAAGTGGAGCTATAAGAACTAAAGCAATGATATTAGACAGAATTGATCGCTGTTTTAGCGGAAAGTGAATTGCTCACAATCTTATTTGTAAACAACTTAATCTTACTTGTAAACAAATTATATCGGAATTCTAATAATGGAGATTAACGCGTAATTATAACATGATTATTTTTTAAATAATGGAGATTAACGCGTAATTATAACATGATTATTTTTTAAATATACTTTTTTGATAGACGTTTGATTCATTGGATTAGAAATGAGATATACCACAGAGATAGATTCAGTATTTGAGCGCGATGAGGGCACACCTATTTTAAACATAAATATGTCAATTTGAGCGCGATGAGGGCATACCTATTTTAAACATAAATATGTCAATTAATAGCAATAACATTCGGCATGCAACTCTTAACAACTCAGTGAATATGATAACTTATTTGTGTTGTATAAACTTCAATATTAACATACATATATTATTAATTTTGATATTAATATAACAAGGGTAAAGTATTCATTCATAACTAAACTCAACACGCTTTCATACTCTAAAAACGATCAATGATCTAATATTGGCAAGTATTTCACGACTTGGGAAGTGGAAAATGATGCCACAAGCCATTGGAAAATAATAGAAGAAAGACAAGTAATTTAAGATGAAACTCGAATATACAAATCCAGATTAATTCAGCTAAAGAATAGAGTGAAGAAAAAAACTAAAAAATGTAAATAAAATAAAGAAGAGGAAGATAATAAATTGAGAAAAATATTAAATTCCGGCTTAATTCATCGTTAAAAAATCAACACGACATCATTTTTCATTTTCACGTGCCATTTAGAAAATCATCACACACACCTTTTGTCATTTATCTATTCGTGGGGATTTTTATCTCCAAAATTATATACAACGGGTTAACAAAAACACTCGATAGCATAAGTATGAATTTGCAAAACAGTGATAGTTTAGAAGAATTTTCAATCATTACACAAATAATTGGATGACTTATTTTTGCTCCGCCACCCCCCCCCCCCCCCCCCCCGTCTCCCACAAAAAAATCCACCCTCCGACATTTGTCAAGCAACAGATGTTTTAGCATTTGAAAGTTGTAGGTCAGAGAAGTCACAAAAACAATACATCCTTTAAGCATGAAACTTGCACAAAAAAAAAAAAAAAAAAAAAAAACACATAGTTTAAGATTTATTTTAGCCGTTAACTCTTTTATACTCCCTCCGTCAATTTATTAAACTTATCTCCTTATTTTTCGTGTCAAAAAGAATGAACCTTCTGTATTTGGAAACAATTACGCAATGATTTATAACCACACAAAATATATGTGACTTATTTAACACCACAAGTTTAAAAGTATTCTTTTCTTTCTTAAGCTTCATGCCTAGTCAAATGAGTTCATACAAATTGAAACGGAGGAGTAATAAATAAACTCGAATGAAATTTTTATTTCATTTTTAACCTTTGCCTTTTTAACAAACGTTGAAAAAGAGCTTTGGAAAAACCTACTTTTGTCATTTGATTTTTTATCCCCGAATTAGCTATTTCATAATTGGTATCCCACATTAAACGTAGTATAAATACCATTTTAAAGCAATACCGATATTGCGATATAGTAGCTAATAGTTGTCACGACCCGACTAGGCTTATGATCGGGGAACCCATGGGCTAACCACCGAGACACCACCATTCTATCACTCATCCCGCATTCATTCATTAATCTCATACTTATACTCATATTAGAACCATTTAATTTGAAACATATTTACTTTATATACATAAGCCTTCGGCTATCAAAATAATATATATATATATATATATATACGTACAATGGGAAATCAGAGACCATACGACCCACAACTACGCATCTACGAGCAACCGAAGGACATAGGGACGGGACAGACCCCGTCATGCCCAAAACATGAATATATACATCAAATGAATAAGTCAATGGCACATCCTAATAACGGGGTGCTCTCAATCAACTAATTGCTACGAGTCCGGATCACCTCCCTATCTTCACTGTAGTGAACCAACCAAAGATTGACGTCACACGAACAGAAGTAAGTAAGGCATCAACAACAATAATACATCAATGAAATAAGGAAGCATCAAACGAGGAGCAATCTCTATCCGATCGTTAACTATAAAAGAAATAATGATAAGCTTACTTTCATAATCATCATCATATCATATATATGCATATATGTATAAGTCGCCCGACCATATAGGTACCAATATAATCATTAGCATTATTCGCAACCCAGACTCCCCGCGTCCGGATACCATCTCATGTCGCCCACCAGTGGTGTCCGTATGCCATATAGACATATGGTGTATACGCCGCCCGCCTTAGCGGTGTCCCGCCCGGCCATATAGGCGTGTAATATCATCATCATATGCTCATCATAATGTACTTCGCCATACCGCATGTACGGAAACTCAAAGATAACTATATTTTACCGGGGTGACATAAGGTCGTGAACCCCGATTCCATTATGGAGCATCCATAAACATTTATTCTCACCTTGAAGGAATTAGCATACTATGCGAGCGTATATAATGATCAACTTCAATGGATTATAGATAGCATCCTTAGCTTTATAGGAACATCATATCATGGACTCTAGAATCTTTAGACTTAAGCTCAACATCATTATTATCATGCTCATAATGTATCTATTATTTCATATGGCTATTCATGAACATAGACTCTTAGTTTTCCTAATATAGGAATTCGAAATGAGGGAAAATCATGCCATGAGATTCATGCCTTAGAAAGAAAGGACTAGCCCCAAATACCTTTGTCGTTTGCCTTAGAAAGAAAGGACTAGCCCCACATACCTTTGTCGTTTAACTATTCTATTGCTTGCTCGTTTTCCTTCAATGCCCACGTCTTTACCTTCAAGAGAGTTTGTATCGACATTAGCTAAACAATTATAAAGACGTGCTTACTAAAGCTAGAGGAAATTGGGCAGCATTTCCTTTGTTTATACGACTTCCTCCATATTCCATATCAACTCCCAAACATTCATAATAACAATCACAATATCATAAACAACAATCATCATTTTTCGCATTATCCACATTTCACAATTTTACTTCAAATTCTCCATAATCATGGTCATAGTTCACTATTACATTTTCTCCCATACAACGCTTATCCCATGTTCTAAATGTCATTCATAACATGTTCAAAATCACAACATATCAATATCCACAATTCAATCCAAGCTTCTATTAAAAAATGGCACTATTCTTGCATCCATGACCCATTTCATATTTCCTTCTACAATCCAAGTGTTTCAACTTATCAATACTTAAAACATCATGAAAATACCATGAAATTTTTAGATAATGTAGGAACAAGCCTTGAGTGGAATACTCTTCTTGCACCCAAAACCCTAGTTCACTTCTCTGAAATTTAAGTTCGAATGAACTTTAATGTGTTTCATACACTTGGTTCACTTGAATTTTGATATTGATCTTTGATTTCCTTTGTTTTCTTGTAGATGAAGTATGTGGAACTAGAGGTCTTGAGAGAGACGAAGAATGTGGGAAATGAAATTAGTGAATGAGAACATATATTTATGTTTGCAACTTAATCATATGGATTTACAAGCATGACACTTATAATCCCGGAACATTACACGGCCTCATATAATGGTCGTGGTTCACCACTAAGCAGTCATCATCTAAACGGTGTTATACGGACCCTTGTACGGATTAATAATGTTATACGGACCGTATAAGTCGGTCGTATAACCCCTTTCCCCGAAATGATCTCCGTCGTTCGTTTGATCTCCAATCCTTATGGAACCTTCTTGGAACTTGTTTAACACCTCAATACCAATCTAAGGGACGTTATAACTCTTCCTCAAAGCATCATGAAACTCTCATTAATTCGATGCTCGTAATTTTTTGTCCGACACACAACATATGAGTTTTGATTTTTCCTTAACAACTTTCTTCCCTTATCTTAAATGTCTCGAAATCTCGTTTAGAATCATCAAATGCTATTTATTACTTATCAAAACATCGTATACATCATGCCCTTCGTTATTCTATTCACTGTACGCTAACGGGAAATTTTCCTAGGTGTAACAATAGTGAAAAGGCTTAGATCAGGAATCAGCCATGGGAAAAGATAAGAGACAACGCACCAATTCACTCACAATGCCCAGGTAATATTCATTTGTTATTTTGTAATCAATACACTTTAAAATTTGAGAAATTCTACCTAATTGCTTAGGGCTTTTTTCATTTGATTCTGATAATTATTTGTCATTTTGTTAGATTACTTAGGGTTTTAAATGCTAGCTTGAATTCGCATGAATATTTGGAAATTAAACCAAAGTTTTTGGGGTTTTATTGTATTCGTGATTTTTGGAAAGCAGATATAGTATCAATCATTTTGTAATCGTGATTTTTGGGCATGCATTTAGTATGTAGACTAAACTATTTTGGAATTAGAGTTCTGAGATTAATTTATTCCATTTGGAAGGTGGAAAAAAAATAATCCTAAATTTGAAGAAACAAGGTGGGATATCTAGAATTAAGATTGAGCTTCATTTTATACTTTGTTCTCTAGAAGGCATAAGTTTATAAATTTGTACATTCTACCTAGAGTATAAAATTAATCTCAAACTTAATATTGGGATATCCACCTTATCCCACGTATAGAGCTATGAATAGTGTTTGTTAGGTAACTTATCAGCTCAAATGCAGCAACATAAACAGCAAAGTACCAAAGCAAACAGTAATATAGATTTACAAGGCTCCTAAGAAATCTACCTTATCATCTACTTCCTCTATTCAGTTTTCTTTTTAATCCACAAATTGCTAAATTTTTTTTATCTGTAGTGATCCAGCCATGATTGAGGGCCTGTGAAAGAAGAAGAATGAGAAACAACAAAAGCTTCCCAGAAAAAAGGAGCGACAAGTGAAACATGAATTTACTAATAAGAATCGGGATAAGAATACTTGGAGACAAGGTCATTCAGCAAGATGACTTGGAGGTAGAAAAGGTTACCAATAAACCATAAACTTATTCATGTAACCCCCCGTTTGTTTGAAATTTCCGCTAGTAGTACTTGCTGTTACAATAAACCCTGTTTGTTTGAAGTTTCTGTTTGTATTCTGTAATTGTGAAGTTTGCATTGTTTTAATGTTTTAATAATTTTAGTGTCGAATATTATGACTTCCAACCTATGTTCAGGGAACTAAGATCACTTCTATTGAAACTCACTAGAGAAACTTGATAACTTCAGTTGCATCATCCTTATTCTAGTCAGGTTCTACTATGCGTTTATCATTATCTAGGGTGTCATTTTGCCATGATTTTTAGTGTCTTGAGTAGCAAGGCCTGGAATTACTTATTTCACTTTTGACCCACTTATTTATCCAAGAAAAAAAGGTTAAGTGGACATTCTTTTTTATCCGGAGTGAGTATTATTTATATTAGTAAAGATTAATTCAAGTTAATAAGATGTTAACCATGTGTATTCAATACAATATGTTAGATGTTGTTGCATAAAATTTTATTTACTAAAATGAAGATGCAATAGTATAATTCAAAATTCTAAAATATTTCTATTATAAAAGTAGGCAGTTTTTCTTTCTAATTCTTTATAAATATTTGTTATTTTTTTTTATTTTTCTACAAACTACAATATTGTGTAAGCTTAAATTAAATTGTAACATTGATAATTAATTAAAAAAAAAAAGGATGAAAATCATTTCCCCCCCTAACTTTACTTTAAAAATCAAACTCCCTCCTCAACTTTGAACAATAGTCATTCTCCTCCCTCTTTCCTATGCAATGTCTATTTCGTCCTTGTTATTTTTAATCCTCCATTTATATAATACATTTTTATATTATATGTAATATTTTTTTTTTTTAACTTATGTATTTCTAAATTTATTTAAGTTCATTAACATATTAAGTGGAATAATACTTTTATGAATTTGTCACGAAATCTAATTGTATTTTTTATAATTGTTATCTCAATTTTTTTTTCTGTTGTAACTGGAAATTTTATTACCAAAATATAGTAGTAATATTTATAAATTATTTCTACATATGCATTAAATATATGTATGTACAAGCATGCTATGTATAATTAAATTTAACGTCTCTCTTATTCTCTATTGTCCATAAAAATAAACAAGTTTTGGTTGTAATTAATGAAATATTTCTTAAATTATAATTTAAAATTCATTTTACAATATAAATAAATAATTTTTTAGAATTTGTCTCTATTGTTTTTTTTTTGTATTAGTTGTATTAAAATAAATTTATAAAACTATTATTAATTGTTTTCTATTGTGTAAATACATATAAGAGTTTTGATTGTTATTAATAAAATTTATTTTTTTTATTCTGCTAATTTATTTCATTACAAAACATTATTAACTTATATACTCAATTAATATTTTTCACTTTTTTTCATCCAGAAGAAAATATTAATTTTTTATAGGAAATTTGTTGCATGGATAAAAAAAATGAAGAATATCTTGATTTTAAAAAGTAAAAAAAGAAGAAGATAAAAGTTGATAATGTAAGGGTAAAATAGGAATTTAAAAAAGTCAATTAGAATAAAGGGGGAGAACTATTGTTAAAAGTTGAGGGAAAATTTAATTTTTAAAGTAAAATTAGGGAATGTAAATGATTTTCACACGTTAAAAAAAATGGGGGCCTGAAATTTTTAGAGTAGCACAGAGATTTTCTACCAGCCCATTTGAAGGAAAACCGTGCAATTTCGTAAGAATTGGATCCATATTGGGTCAAGGCCGACAGCCCACTTTGACCTGGCCGAACTCGAGCTACAAGGGCCGAAGGTTGCGTCCTTTTTGCTGGGCCACTGGGCTTAAACAGGAGTGATAGGACCAAAGGAGAATGAGACTGTTAAATAAAAAAAAATAAAAAAAATAGTATTAATAATAACTATGATAAAAATAATAACAACCACAACAACAATAATAACAATGTTGAAGTAAGAATAATTAGTAACGACTAATAGGTCTAAGCAGGACTACAATAAAAAATACTCTCATGATCCAAAGGCCAAGATGAAAATAACAACTTATTCAAGCTTCAAAGAGTCTTTCAACTCTGTTAGAGAATCCACCAAAAATTATTACTTATAAGCAAATGAAATATCAGTCAAGTCCAATTTTGTAGCAGGAATCCTTCTTATTTGCGTTTAAAGCGTTCTCAGCTGATAGGCACAATAATTAGTACAAGATTTTATGTTATAATAAGCAAACAACAATTTGAGTCTTCTAGACCGTATTATGATACTATTGGCAGTAAAAATGAGTTAATTTTTTTTCTTTCTTCATAATCTATCAGCTTCTAAAAAACGATATATATATAATGCAACGAGCACAAGATCCATTCAGCTTGAAACAGTAAAAAAGCTGAATTATTCAAAATTTAGAAGAGCTCCATTCATTAATTGAAGCCCAGCATGTCCACGGGACGTGTCTCGTAAAAAAGAAAGATTAGAACAGGAAGTACATTACAAAGTAAAGTAACCACATCACAGAAAATAAGTGGAAGAACTGCCTCAAGAACTGCCTTTAATAGCCACAAAAATGTCAAAATTATAACTCCATTAACAGAAAATGCCACCTACATTCGGTGGCGGAATCAGGATTTTTATCAAGGGATTTCAAAAATATAAAGTAGTAACACACGAAGAACTCAAGGAGGTTTAACATCTATTATACGTACATAAAAAATAATTTTAACCTTGTATATGCAGTGTAATTTTTCGCCGAAGGTGGTTCAAATGAACCCCTTGGCCTAACCTAGCTCCGCCCCCCATCCTGTAAAAAGCACGTTATTAACTTAAAATTAGCGAATGTGGAAAGCACATGACCCACTCCAGATAGTCACACAAAGGGGAAGGTTCATTCTGTCAAAGATTGCTAAATTTGGAATAAGAACAAAAATCTATAAACAAGGAAATCGAACAACAACCTACAAATTCTTCAGTTTAAAGTGAGAAACTAATAAATTCTTAAGCTGTGGATGAAGAGAAAAATGAAAAATTGCATGGAGAGTAGGCTAGCATAACGAATTATTGAATCAGGAATGTACAACTTTCTTAATAGGGACTAAGGAGATCAATATTGCAGGATATGTTAGCTAACATGTTGGAGTGCTCACTCCCCTTCATCTATTTTCATTAAAATCATTTTAAAATTCTCGATTATAATCTACTGAGAGCTAATCAGCTAACTACGTGATACACGGTATAAAAGCAGGTGGTCTACTTGCTATTAACTTGATACTTAGATGACATAGAGAAACAGGGGAAAATGAGCTAAAAAGGCTCTTTGAGAGTGGAATGCACAATAAGGGATTTCTATTTCTTTTTCCTTTTCTTTTGTCATAACTATATAATTATGAAGAGATTGGGGTTGAATTAAAATATTTAAAAACTTGGGAGATAGAATTAAAATATAAAAACATTGTAATAAATCAATGTTCCAAACCTAACAAAACAAAGTTTGCCCGTTCTTTATCTCCTCTTCTCTTCTTCGATTGTTCTTCCCGTTCTCTCTCTCTATCTCCTCTCCACTCTTTTCTCTTTAACCATTTTTTTATATCTTGGTTTCTCCTTCAAGAACATTCTTTCTCTGCAAATTCGAGGTTTTTGAGGTACGCATTTGTTTTTATGCTAATTTCTGTTGTTTTTATGCCTATTTAGGACATGAGGTTTTTGTTTGCCTATGTTTTCTTAGTCGATCGACCCAGTAAACTTTATCTTACCATTCACTGTTATAAATTAGTCTGAAATCAATTTGGGTCTCTATATGATTTGTTCTTTTTGTAAACTCTAAAAAAGGAGTTTCGGGGTTTTAGTCTAAAATCAATTTGAGTCTCAAAAAGATTTATCTTTTTGCAAATTCTGAAAAATGGGTTTTGGGATTTTGTGAATTTTAGTGAATGGGATCATTTGCTTTCTTCATAGTTTGTGTTCTACATTCACTAATACATTTTGTAACAATGTTCTATTTGAATGAAGTTTCGCACTTGGACATGGTATTGAGAAACCAAAAAGTTGTTAGGGTCAATCCCACATGCTAATTGGTGATTAAAACATCTCATTTATTTGTTGGATTGATGTTATGTGTCATTGGGTTATTGTTATTTGTGGTGTGTTTTGTTAAGGAGAGGGATTTTGAGTTTTTTCGCGAAAGGTTGTGTTTGTCTTCATGTAGCAATGGGATTATGGAGAGTGTATTTTGAGAGGAAGCTCGAGGATTTGGCTTATGATTGGCTAAAGACAACTTGTTGGTGATTTTGTTCTAGCACTTTCTTGGGTGTTTTTTCTTGTTAATTCATGGAGGAAAAGTATGATTAGAAAGATTTTTTTTTCGAACTTTTGTTAGGAAGATGTTTCGTAGTCCCAAATAATGATGCTTGATGGAAAAACATATTAAAACACTTCTAGCATCTTAAGATGCTTGATCAAATTCTTTTCTTTTTCAAATTGGTGTTATATTTAGCTCTATGCTTGCAAGAAATATTTTATTTTGTGTTTGCTATTGTTTTAGAATTTCTAAGTATTTGTGGTACACATATTGTTTAACATTTCTTCTATGTGTAAACAATCGCATATTGTTTAAACAACTGAGACGTGTTTATTTTATAACTTCGAGAAGTTTATTCTTTGGTCTATTGTTGACAATTTTATGATGCTTTATGTATGTAGATAAAATGGAAACAAAAAATCAAAAAGTTTAAAAAGAAGGCCTAGAAAAAGGCTAGGTCAACGGAAGAGATGTTTCTACTAGAGAACGGATAGGTTTCATGACTCAGAAACGGAAGAATTGACCTCAAAGTGGTTGGGTTAGGAGAAGATGAAAGTGTAAAGATGAGAATCAATAGATCGTGAAGATAAAAATGAAAGTGTAGAAGATGAGGAATCAATTTGATCTTTCAAGGACAAAATGAAAGTGGAGAAGAAATTTAAGATGAGAAATCAACGGATCAACAAGAAGAAAATGAAAGTGGAGAAGAGGGTCAAGAAAACAAATCATGTACTTTTCGAACAAAGAAAAAAAGTATTTTGATGAGAAATGACGCCCCTTCAAGATCAAATGTGAGTGTTTTTTTAAATTGTCATTAGTGAAAACAAAGAGTAGGTGTTTTAGCATCCATTTACTATTTTTTAGAAGATTACCAGTTCAAAGAACCGATGGATGCTTAAACACCTAGTAATTGTTTATTGTAAACAAACGATTGTTATTTAAGCAAGATTGGTTGTTTAAACTACCAGATTCAAAACAACATATGGCTTTTATATACTTTCTTTTAATTAATCAATTTTATAATGTGTTTTTGGCCGATGCATCGAGATTCCGAATGCATCAAGTCCATTGATCTTACAAAATATAGCTTCAAGACACAGCCAAAGCGCACGGTGATATTCCAGTGCTAGATTTTTGTAAAGTCACCTCTAGGAGTGAAAAGCATTTCTTGAATTTAGGGAGTGACGGTAGAACAAGGTATTTTACATAGGTTCAAAAAAGTTGTTTTGGGCATTTTATGGATATTCCAATGCAAACAGTAAATTTTGGGTCGTTAATAGTTCATGGTCTTCTACTCCGACGATCATTTGGAAAAGATGGAGCCGTGGTTTGAATAGGAAAATATTGTGTGATTTAGATTAAGGAATTTGCCTTGATGAACAGCATATTCCCTTAATCTAAATCTATCCTCGAGAATGTAATCAAATCCGGAAAAATTTCCCTTATTTTTGCCCTTTACCGTATTACCTAGCAAGTCCAGGGAACACTCCAATTGCTTCTCCGGAATTATGGATATTCTATCTCTCAATTTCAACCATATTTACTCTTAGAATGGGCCAACGACAACCATCTTTGTCAACATCCTAAATAAGTGAGCAAATCATCATCATATATAAAGGCTTGTAAATATCACACAGAATTTGTCACACTTATCTCTTCGTTTACGTGCACCGGCCAGAGAAATGGAGTTCTTATGTATTTGGAATTCCTTAACATCCTCCTAGGCTCGAGTTTTTTATTCAAAGTAGATAATTCTTCTACAAGTTGTTTGACATGGAACTTCCCCATGGTGACACCCTTCGCTAGTCGAAGTAAAGAAGGGTGAATAAAAACTCGAGCCTAGGAGGAACAAGGAATTCCAAATACATAAGAACTCCATTTAGTGGGTGCACGTAAAACGAAGAAGAGGATTTTCGACATGTATACCTTGCTTGATATTTACAAGCCTTTGACATTGATAAGAGTAAGGAAAGAGTGGAACCATAAACTAGGGATGTGTTTGTTGGGATAATTTTTGTTGATAAATTTGTGGTGGATCTTTTTGTTAGACTATTTCTTGATGTGGAAGTATGATGACTATTTATGGATAATTTGTAGAAGATGCTATGGATCTTTTTATGATGTTTATATATGGTTGTTTACTAAAACAACATGAAGTTGTTTAATAGTTTTAGTGGTTGCTTAAACATTTAGTCTTTTTTATGATGTTTATATATGGTTGTTTACTAAAACAACATGATGTTGTTTAACATTCGGTGGTTGCTTAAACATTATTTAAATGTTTACGCTATTTGTAGATGGTTGTTTACTAAAACAACATGATGTTGTTTAGCAATTCATGGTTGCTTAAACATTCACGGTAGTTGTTTGGCTATTCATAAAAAGTAGGTTTGTTTACGGTATAAAGTTTTCCCTTAAAAGTAAGTAAAACAACTAGTGGTTGCTTAAACGAGACATTGGTTGTTTTAACATAGCTAATTATTTATATTGGAAAATTATTGCTATAAAAAAATTGTTAAACAAGTAGTGATTGCTTAAACAAATAATTGTTTCTTACAATAAACAACGAAGTTGTTCAAACAACTCATTGCTTATACAATAACCTCATATCTCGTAAAAAATAGGTAAACAATTAGGGGTTGCTTAAACAAATATTGATTGCTTATAATAAACAACTAGTGGCTGCTTAAACAACTATGGGTTGTTTACTTTAAAATCCATCAAACGGGAAGTTGGATGTTCAGTTGTTTCAAGTCAATAAGTTGATGTTCAAATATTCATATAATCAAACAACATTGATTCTATTATCACTTGATCAATAAGTTATAGTTATAGAGAGAGAGGTCGATCAGTTGATGATCAATTGTGATCAAATTAGAGTTGGGTTTAATTACTAATTGAACGACTCGTTTGATGTTGAATTGTTATCAAGTCAATAAGTTGATGTTCAAATATTCATATAATCAAACAACATTGGTTCTATTATCACTTGATCAATAAGTTATAGTTATACTATTAGTAGGGGATGATTGATGATCAATTGTGATCAAATTACCAAGTTGGGTTTAATTACTAATTGAACGACTCGTTTGATGTTAAATTGTTATCAAGTCAATAAGTTGATGTTCAAACATTGATATAATCAAACAACATTGATTCTATTATCACTTGATCAATAAGTTCTAGTTATACTATTAGTAGGGTCAATTAGTTGATGATCAATTGTGATCAAATTACTAAGTTGGGTTTAATTACTAATTGAACGACTCGTTTGATGTTGAATTGTTGTCAAGTCAATAAGTTGATGTTCAAATATTCATATAAATGTCCAATTGAAATTCTTGTATAAGCAATAAGGAGTTGTTTGAACAACTTCTTGTTGTATAAGCAATCAATATTTGTTTAAGTAGCCATTAGTTGTTTATTATAAGCAATTAGTATTTGTTTAAGCAACCTTTTGTTTACCTACTTTTTACGAGATATGAAGTTATTGTATAAGCAATCAGGAGTTGCTTGAACAACTTTTTGTTGTTTTGTAAGCAACAATTATTTGTTTAAGCAATCACTAGTTGCTTACCTACTTTTACGAGATACGACGTTATTGTATAAGCAATCAGGAGTTGCTTGAACAACTTCTTGTTGTTTATTATATCTTTATTTGTTTAAACAATTTTCTATTGTTGCTTGAACAACCTTGTTGCTTACCAATATTTTTATGAGCAATAACTTTCCGGTATAAATAATTAGATATTTTTAAAACAACTAGTGTCTCGTTTAAGCAACCACTAGTACGAAACCTATTACCCTCAAACTTCAAGCTTCATATGCGCCACTTGCAATTCTTATCTACACATTTGACATTGTAGATTTTTTTGTGTTCTTTACCCGCTCAAAACTAAAATTATTCTTCACGGCAAAGCAAGGTTCAATAGGATTTTCAATTATGTCTTCTTGAAAGTTAGACCCGAGAAAAATTCGGTGCCATCTTTGATCGTGGCTACATTGTGTGAGCCTCAACCCCTTGTGTACTTGAACATTAATAGAAGAATATGTATCTTCTTCTGCCCTTCAACCCTTACGGTATTGTAATCAAAATGCGGAAACTCAAAGTAGCTTCTATCCTCGCTATATTGTAATCAAATCCAGAAAAATTTCCAGCTTCTTCTTGCCCTACTGTATTACTAGCAAGTCCAGGGAACACTCCAATTGCTTCTCCAGATTATGGAACTTCTATCGGCCCAATTTCAACCATATTTACTCTTAGAATGGGCCAACGACAACCATCTTTGTCAACATCAGCTAAATAAGTGAGCAAATCATCATCATCCTTTATTTCAGAAAAATGTGCTTTTTCCGTTGCAACAATGCTGAGCATGTAAGTTATTGAAAGATCCTTCGGCGCACAACATAATTTACACCTAGTAATGACGATATCAACAAACTCATCATACGTAACATCCCTCCTCACTAGTATCGGTACTGTAAGACCACCCTTCGACTTCCAACTATAACGCTCATCGGTCTCTATCCATTCACCATGTAGATCACTGTTAATAGTATTTTGTCCCCCATTAATTTTCACAGGCGGACCCACGTATGTCGGTGGGTTCGTATGAACCCACCGTTGAAAAACAATCGTATATACATGTATATTTAATACATTTTTAAAATAAATACGGTATATATTAAATTTGACTCACTTGTATAACGCAACACACTCTTGATGGCGAAGTGGGTTCATTTTTTGTCAAATGATCCGAGTTCGAAACCTTGACCTACAACAATTGACTATCCTCTTTTCTTTTAAACATATCTAAACACGTCCTTTTGCAACTCTTTAAAACATTTAACACTTAGGAAAGTTTTGGGGGCAAACTCTTATTTCTTTTAATTTTCTTTTTTTTAAATAATAGAACTTAAAATAAAAAAGGATCCCATGTCCCAATCTAAAATAGCAAATAATTCCCATTTCCCAAGCCCTTACGTCTCACGGTCTCTTTTGCTTAAATTCGAAACACAACCTTGCTCCATAAATCTTGGGATTCTTGAAATTTCACCCACTCCGTTATCAATCAAGGTTTGCTCAATATCTTGTGGAGTTAATTTCCTTATGTCATGAAATATTAGTCTCACAAGGAGCAAGCAACCACCTTTAATTCCCTTTTTTTCTAGTAAAGGATATCTCTTGTCTCTTTCCTCGTTGCATTAGATGTTGGCTTTTGGTTTTGTTCTCTTGTTTTCTGGTTACTCCTAATTTTAAGTTCTTGTAATGGGATTTAGGTCTTTTTAAGTTGTACCTTTCTTGCTCTCTTGTGTAATTTTGTCAATAATATGAATTAAATTGGTACTTTCTAAAGAAAATGTTTAGATTGGTACTTTCTAAAGAAAATGTTTAGTTCTTTTGTAGTAGATGTGAGAGAAATTATTTATAAGATCTAAATATGGTTGAACTTTGAACATGTCAAAAAATAAAGTGAAAAATAGATTGCTTGACTAATTGAGAAATTTTGGGACTCGATAAGTAGTGTCGCTTCTCGGAGAGGCTGAAACCCATTACGTTATGCCTAGTATTGCTTTTACGATGAGTTACTATCGTAGACTTTAGTTTTTTTTTTTTTTTGAACCCCCTTGCACGAAATCCTGGGTCCGCCACTGTTGTCACAACACTTGTGGATATTACATAGATACATATTAGAATTTGTGACAATATTATAGTCAGTACAGTATTTATACATAGAGAATTTATACGCAGGTTCGCAGTGTAAACAACTTGTGGTTGTTTAAACAAAGTTTGGTTGTTTACGTGGAGCACATGTCTCAAAGTGCAAACTCTTAGCATAAATACCATGCAATTGTTTAAACTACATATGAATATTTAAATACATTAGGATGTCTTTTTAGCGTAAACACTACATGAAGATTTTAAAAAATATATGATATTTATGTAAACACCATGTGCAATGCAGGTCATTTGTGTAAACACCATCCAGTTGTTTAAACAACATGCAGTTGTTTATAAACAACGTGCAGTTGTTTATTAACAACGTGCAGTTGTTTATTAACAATATAGAAGAATAGAATGTTTAATTTAGAAAACGATGAAGAACATTAAATTATTACCTTAAATCACTGAGATGAACTATTTATCCCCTTTGAAGCAAATTCCCAAAAAATGTATTAACAAATTACTATCAAGAACAGAGAGAAGTAACACAAATTAAAAAATCTTTGGTTTAGTGATGAAGAAGAAGGTACATGCAAGAGATTTCATTTTTGTTCAATGAAGATAAATCTAACCCTAGTTTGAAGAGAGTAAGGCGTTTGGAAAATCTGGAATGTGTTGAGATCAAAAAAAAAAAAAAAAAAAGATGTGGAAGAAGATGAAGATGAATGTGGGGATAATTGCTCCCGCTGAAAAAATGAGCTGACAATGGAAATTTTTTGTTGCCCTTTTGGCTAAAAAACCCTCTTATATGTTGGGCCTATTTGTAAATAGCAAAACTTTAGGGTGTATAAAAGTATTCTTTTTTAAATGAGCATAACCCCATTAATACCTAATTATACTAGAGTCCCTTTTACCCAATTTTTAAAACTTGTGTCCTAAATCCTCAAATAGATAACTCAAAAGTCTCTTTTAATTCTATCCCCCGAGAAACAGGGAGTCTAAAATCTAAATCAATCAGAAACAAAAGAACACCTGAGAAAACATAAAAATTAATCGTTTTTTTTATAATTATAGAAAATGTTCTATCTTATAGTGGACTATATGTCTTGTTGGAACACATATTCGTACCAAACAGATTTTAAGATTGCGTCTCTTGGATAATTTATTATCGGCATAATTTAAAGTACTACTATATGTCGTGGTTCTGTTGGAACACATATTCGTACCAAACAGATTTTAAGATTGCGTCTCTTGGATAATTTATTATCGGCATAATTTATTACGCACCCTTAAGAAATACGACGACTATTTGACTAACTTTATTTTTATTTATGTCTAAGTAACAATCTTTCTTCTTTAAATGTTTACTCTATTTATGTATTATCTTTACTAATGACAAAATTCATAAAATGGAAAGATACACTCACTCCGTCTCAATTTGTTTGACATTTTCGCTTTACGAGAGTGAAACGAGTTGTTCTTGGACCATAATTTTTTCATATATCTTTTAAATATTTTAAATTAATAATTTTGGTGACTTATAGTACTTTTTACATAATTTTCAAATATGTAAATTTTGATTCGAAAAATTTAAAGATTCTAGGTTCAAACACACAGTTAAAATTAAAAAGTTTAAATCTCGAAAAACAAAAAGTGTCAAATAAATTGGAACAGACGAAGTAATTAATTATGTCTTGAACTTCTAAAATGATAAATAATTTGAAACAACTATTCTTAGTAACCGTGACAATATTTTGAAACGGAGGGAGTTTGGATTGTCTTTTTAGTAACCGTGACACCCTCTTAGAGAGTATTTGAATTGACTTATTTTAAGTACTTATTTGCTTTTAGGCACTTTTCTATTTTTGTGTTGTTTGAAAAAAAAAAAAGTGCTTAAAACACTTACTTTTAGACCAAAAAAATACAATAATCCAAAAAGCACTTTTGACTTTTAGCTTATAAGTACTCCACTTTTTAAAAGCCATTCCAAACACCCAAGTTGAGAATACCCAACTAAAAGCCAATCCAAACACCCAAAGCTGAGAATACCCAACTTTCTCTCAAGGTCAGTTCGTGGATCTATGCTCAAATTAGTTTAAATTAGTTAAATACTTTGTTTCAACTTTCAACTATTAGTTAGATTTACAGATTATATTCTTATTGAAAGTGCTCTTGATAAAAACGAGGGTTTATTGTAAGGGCTAAATTTGGAGAACATTGTAAGTGTAAGTATTCGATTGAAATGGGTAAACGGTTAGTGTTTTATTGTGTTACGAAGATCCATCGCGTAGTTTTATTATTGCTGCTGTCTTTAGGGACGTAATTTAGCTATCAATTACATAGGTTGATTTGGCTTAGTGTTAATGTTAAAATAATTGTTCATTTACTAAATTATATGTACATACCTTATTTCTAGATGGAGAAATCAACCACTCACCCAAATCCCAACAGATCACCAAAGCACACAAGGCTGAGGAGGTATCGTAATTTCATTTTTTTTTTTTTGAATTTCTAGTATTAGTTATGCAATAATTTGATTATTTAATTTCTAAAACCAACACTGAATAAATGAAGAAGAAGATGAAGAGGGAGACTCAACAAGATCTGGAACAACAACAAGTGCATTTCAATATACTTGAAATTTTAAGGTAAATATAAATACTAGTCTATATTTGAATTTAAGTAGGTATTTGGCCATGAAAATCACAAATTTCACACTGTTTTTGGAATTTTGAAGTTGGAGTTGTGTTTGGTTATAGTTTTTGTAAAGAATATTTGGTTGTTTGAATGTATTGAAAGTGATAAAAGTGAAGAAAAAAAAGTGAAAATATAGTTTTAGGTGTTTTCCAAATTCCAAATACAACTTGATCGGAATTTTCATGGCCAAACGTTATTTCAAATAAAGTGAAAAAAAATCAGGAAAAAAAGTGAGTTTCTCGTGGCCAAGCGGTAATAAATGACCGGCATGTATTCATTTAGCAGCTTTTTCCAATTTGTTTGTCCCAGTGGTATCATGCAATAAAAGGCAAGTTTCAGTCATGTAAATGATATAAAAGGCTAAGTGGACACTCTTTTTTATTTGAAGTGAGGATTATTTATATTAGTAAAGATTAATTCAAGTGAATAAGATGTTAACCATGTGTATTCAATACAATATGTTGGATGTTGTTGCATACAATTTTATTTACTAAAATGAAGATGCGATAGTTTAATTCAAAATTCTAAAATATTTCTATTATAAAAGTAGGCAGTTTTTCTTTCTAATTCTTTATAAATATCTTTTATTTTTTTTATTTTTCTACAAACTACAGTATTATCTAAGCTGAAGTTAAATTGTAACATTGATAATTAATTTAAAAAATTCGGGGCCTCAAATTTTTAGAGTAGCACAGATATTTCCACAAGATTTTGGTCATTAGGTTTGATATTTCACGTTAGATTCATTTTTATAAAATAATATATACATAAATATGCTTACTTCTCATATATTTTACATGAATTGTCTTGATGAATTCAAATCACATGCTCATTTGGAGAAAAGAAAAAAAAGAGAGGGATTATTTGCAAAAAAAGAAAAGAAAAAAAGTCACAAACTCATTCAAGCAACATTCGTAGGTAAATCAAATTTCTTTGTAGAATGCCAACAATCCCTCCATCCCAATTTATGTGATATAATTTGATTAGGCACGAAGTTTACGAAATAAAGGAAGACTTTTGAATCTTGTGATCTTAAATAAGCCAAAGATATTTGTGTGGTTATAGTTCATCTCGTTAAGCGTAAAAGGTAAAGTTTAAAGTTAAATTATTGTCAAATAAGAAAATATATCAATCTTTTTGGAATAGACTTAAAAAGAAAGTGTATCACATAAATTAGGCGAGAGATGTGATACACTAATAAATGAGTGTATAAGATAATTGATGCCGGTGGTTTTTCAGTTTCGAATTTAAAGACACCCCTTAGATACTACCAAAAGTCCAAAATGCTCTCAGCTACTATAATTTTTAATGACAATTCATCTGGTGTCAGCAAAAGGCAAAAACACAAGAAAAATTAAAAGAAATTGGTGTCTAATGGGGCTTTAGGCGGAACACGCTTAAAGCGCGTAGTTTAACTAAGAATGTTCCACAGAAGGCAACAATTAGAAAACAAATTAAAGGCTTAAAAAAGAATAACTATAAGAAGAAAGCACAATTATGTAGATAATATTAAAAGACACTAAGAATTATACTAATTAATCAAAAATATTTATTGTTTAGTGTTGCTAGCTCTTTTTTGGACAATAAGACTCATGCTTTAGCACTTGGCAAGTGTTGCTTAAGCAATGTGAACCACACGGCTGATTATTTTGTACCAAGCTTTAAGGCTTCAGTGCACCTTTACACTATGATAATTGACATCCCACTATGATTCCATATATAAATTGATATATAATGGATGTTGATAGCGTTTATTAACCTTTTGCATATTAGCAATATAAAGATTATGGAGTTAGCATTTAACATACCTTGAATTATTAGTCTACCCATTTTACAATCGTTCACTAGATTAGATTACTACTTTCAGTGCTAATTAACCGACAAGATTAATATAAACAAGCTTATGATATAAAATATTATTTTAATTTAATGTACATATAACTGTATCACTAAGACCTAGGTCGTCAAAATTAGAGGGAAAATAGTGAATATGCAAGTTACGAAACCATTTTACTATAAAAGTTATTTTGAATGCCATAACTAGTTAATAAAGAAAAATAACACGAAACTCTGACCTCTTGCATATTCAAACAGGGAGAAGACATAAATTTTTAAATTTGATCAATTTTCACTGAATGATTGAAATGTGTTGGACAAATTACTATTAGGAAGACATAACAAGGTAATAGTCAAACATCTTCAAAAGTCATCAAGTGAATAAGCAATCTCAACATTATCACAAGATATTAGAAGAACCACAATGGTCATTCATTGATCAAAACAGAGATACAGTAAACATAATTTGATGGCTAGGGTTAGATCTGTATCGTTACGGTTCAGATCAATCGAACGGTCCAAGTGAAGTCACAACTCACATGCTAGTTTTTGAGAATATTCCTTCATCACATACAGACATGGGTCTTCTTAAGTAAAATTAATTTATGGTCAAGTCTGATCTTATACATCATATATGGAGCTGACTATGGATCTGCTTTGGGTTAAATCTTGACTCCCAATGGGCCTATTATTTTTTTTCAAAATAGAAGATTTCACTTTTGATTTTTTTTTTTTTTCCACAAGATGATTTAACTTTTGATCAGCACTTGCAATTGTGTTAAGGATTTGATGAATCTACTTTTTAGTACTAATTGAGTGCTAGTAGTAGTTATTCACTGCTAAGATGCAGTGTTACTTTTTCCTTATCCTTCTCTGAAATACTTCACTTCCAGTATCAGAAACTTATTGGATATTAAAATTGGCTAGTTGTTTAGATCATTGCTAGAGTTCATTAAAAATATGTGACTAAGAGTCCGTTTGGATTAGCTGAAAAAAAAAAGTGGCTTTTAAGCATAAGTACTTAAAGTACTTTTTAAATACTGAAAGTTATTTTATAATTAAGTAGTTATGTGTTTGGATAAAAGTGCTTAAAGGGTTTTTAGAGGTAAAGGTAGTATTGAAATTAACAGAAAATATAAGGGATAAAAGGGTAAAGTTGTTGTGGTCAAAATGGCTTTTAAGCGAAAAAAAAAAAATAAGTTGGGGTTGAAAGACTTGGTTTTGTTTATTTTAAGCGTTTTTAACTTAATTTAAGCTGTTTTTTATTTTACCAAACACCCAAATAAGTTAAAAAATGGCTTATAAGTTGGTTTGAACAACTTATAAGCCAATCCAAACGGGCTCTAAATTTAACTTCTCAAAGTGCACATGAAGATTTTCTATTATATCTAACGAAACATAAGAAACAGATTTCAATCTACAAGTCATCCGTGAAAAGAAACAAATAGAATTACAATTGTGCTTCGTCGTCAAGAGATGGTAGCCGGTTCACAGCGGATCCAAACACGATTTAATAGCTCTTTGTGGTGCCTTTTATCTGTGCTGTTGTCTTTCAATACTTTGAATGTGTCAGCTTCCAATGAGTAGTAAATATAATCGTTAGAGGAGTTGAAACTGGGGAAAAAAAGAGCATCGTCCAAACCTACGTTCATGCCACCAACAACAACAGATGAGGCTTCGCTAATGAAAAGAAGCCAGTTTTTGACTTCTTTTACTAATTTAACACTTTCGTATTCTCCAAACTCTAATTCATAAACACGAACGTTACGCTCTCGCGTCAATATTACTGAATATAGCACATTTTGATCCCGTTGGACTAAAAAATGACGGTGAGCACCAGAAATACGAGGTGAATATAGTGGACAAATTTGATGGATAACCCAGTAAGGGTTTCCATCTTCTAAGAAGCCAAATGCACCCACATCACCAGTACAGTCGCCTATGACACAAAATTCTTCACCAAAATAGACAGGACTAGAACATGAAAGTGCAAAAGGTACCTCATTGTCCATTATCATACTAGTCCAATTATCATCCCCTGCTCTCAAATATGAAATTCTAACTTGATACTCGTTTAAACAAGCAATACCAAAGATCACCCAAGCAGAAGAATTAGCTGGAGTAGCTGAGAATGACAGTGTGTCACAGAAATAGTCCTCTGTTCTTCGTGGGAGATGGATTATTTGCTTACTAGAAGGCGAAGGCTCAAGTAAGAAGAGAGATTTTCCCCTAGAAACGAGAAGCCAACCATCTTTTGCATACCGAATTTCACACCCTAGTAAGTCGTCGTTGCTCATATAACAGTTCAAATTTCTAAAGGGATTATAGAACGTGCACAAACCATCTTTTTGGTTTAGGGATAGAAGCCACATGGAGTCTTGATCAGAAAAAGGAGCCGCATGGTCAACCACCTTCCAACGTAACGGAGGAGCAACTGATCTCCATAATTTACACACCAAACGAAAATTCATGTATGCGTCTTGAGAAAGTAGATACCGAGAAATTTCCTTTTGAAGGTCTAAACTAAGATGGTTGCAGACGTTTCTGTCTACTGGCTCCTCCAAAGTATTACTATGTTGATTTTTGACGAAGGAAGACCGCTTTTTCACCTTGTCGTCTCCAATAATGTTATCTTGCTTTGTGGCGATTCCTCGCCTAAATTAAAATATATTTGACCAAACCAAATAGTAATATGATTATGAAGTCAGTCATGTATAAAACCAATTAAGTAAATATTCACAAACATGTAGGTCAAGTAACACATAGAAAAGAATTACACTCCTTGTTGATTCTCTTACCTGTCCAATAGAGGAACCGAATTGTGAGGAATAAAGCTTTGATCGCCAATGTGGAAGGCGTACAAAGTGTAATCATCATTTTTTTCTGTGAAATAGATACAATTTTGATCTTGAAGAGATGACGAAGAAACTGCAGCAGAGAATTCTAGACCTAGAAAAATACTAAATCCGTCCAAATTGAATATTCTGTTGAACTTTTCCGTTTCAAAGTCGGCCTTCCAGACGTCCATAGCTGAAGGTGAACCAAGTTTTTGTAGAACCAGGTACAATTGGTCTTGCCACGAAACCAATTGTCTCTTTCGATACTGTGCAGTGCTATCGGTTGGTGCCCTGATTGGAATCAGAGAAGTGCTTATTTGTGGGATAATCTGTATCATGCCTAGTTCCCCATTCTGGAATAAAGCACATATATTCTGATCATTACAGTATGAGACAACATCGCGCAACGTCCCATCACCAAAATCTTCAAATATAACCTTTTCCCATTCCCTATAAGGGGGACGACAAATTAGAAAATACAACTCGTTGCTGAAGAATGAGGAGACGTTGCAAAATTCATATTCGGGCAAATCTTCATGCTCGTGAATCGAACGAGTAACAACACACTTGCACAGCATTCTTAGCAAATCTTCATAGTCGCGGAGCGAAGGAAGCTGGATCTTGATGTGCCATTCGAAGTGCCAAACAAAACATTGGAATATGTCGTCAATGAAAAAACCCCAGTCATCCCAACGAGCTGCGCAAATTCTCCCCTTCTCGCTATCATCAATTACTTCGAATGTGTACTTCATGTCTCTATATTTGTTCTGAGTAGAAAATATTTTAGAGTCCTTCTCTTCAACTTTTCAAATCCTGTATTTAAAGATGTTTCAGAGTTTTCATTTTCCTATTTGCATTAGGATCTGTCATGTACTAGTACTATGTGCTAGTATTATTACGTTGTTTGCTTGTCCAACACAAAGAAGGTTTCTTTATTTTTTTCCTTGGTCACGTCAAGGAAAAGATAAGTTAAAAACTCTTTCTGGTGCCTTATAGTAAATAAATTAAAATCATTGGCACTGCTGAAACCAAAGATCATCAGGCCAACGATGGAAGATTATTATTGCAAAAACATCATACAACCCATGTAAATTGAATGGAATACTATTACATTAAATAATTACACTTCACGTTAATGATTTTGGAGATTGAACATTGTACATTGACCGGAGAAAATTGGAACTGAGTACTAATAATCTTACTTCTATGCTACAAGATGAATCCAGTAATTAACTTGATAATTGTGAGCTGAATATGGTTGTATTAGCTAAATAACATCAACATGCATCTTCAAGCCTGGAGGTTTTTCCTTATAATTTTATTTTATACTTCAAATACTACTTATTTCTTTTTGGATAAATTTACTACGTCAATTATAAAACAAACTTCAAATAGTAAAATCCACTTAATTGTGTCACTTGAACACATGGCACGGTGCGTGAATTACACTCAGAATGCGGAAACAACTTCAAAATATATACAGATATTTTTTTGAGCTTAAAAACATGTGATTGTAAATAAATAATCAAAAGGTAAAATAAAAATTAACTAAAAAAGGAAGGTCATCTTCTTTGTTTCAACCACCAATCCACCATCTTTACCGTCACCCCTCCCCTAGCTTCTATTCATTTACTTTTATTTTTATTTTTGGGTGATCATTTATTAAAAATTCAAAAATGTAGGAATGGTGGTGGGTTTGTAATTATAACTTTACCAGATCAAATGATTCTTGACTGAAAAATGAATTTGAGTGAAGAAGAAAACAAGAAAAGAGGAAGGTGACGGGAAAAATATTTTGCAGTTCTTTTTCGGCCAAAAACTTGCTAATTGATTATTTTTCCGACGAAGATATGTCAAGGATTAGTGACGAAAATTGGGTGTTGGTGTTGGTAACATTGATTATTTTTATAGTGGCGAAAAGTAATGGATTAGAGAAGAAAAAGAGGAAGGTTGTTACTTGTTTAGGGGTGGTGGCAAGCTACAATGGTGTTGGTGGCATGGAGATGGTGGCGGAGAGATGGCGGCAGTAGCTAAGAAGATGGAAGAGAGAGAATATATGTATATTTTTTTTTTTTGCAAAATCTTTTTTTTTTACTTCAAACAGTATTCATGTTTGGTTGGATATTAATTTTGTGAATGTCAGATGATCAAAACACTTCAAATTAACCATAGATCAGTGCATAATCAGGTAAAACCGTTTAACCTTAAGACACATAAAATTGAAGTAGTAGCTCAAATCTTTCACATAAAACTCGGGACATGCAATGTAAACTAAATAACTCAAACAAGAATGTCGACCAAAGATTTCCCGTCTCATCAGCACTGGATTGAGCCTCTCTCAACTTAAATATGTTGTCGATAACAGACAACTCTGTTGCTGTAGTGTCTGAGCCACAAAACGCTGCCCAGTCATTGACAGTCATTCCAGCAGCTATCACTTCACTACCGCTGTTCACGGTTCCTGGTGCCAGAGGAACCTGAAGGAGATTTTAAAGCTCATCCACGTCTGCAATAGATGTATGAGGATGTACCAAGCCTCCCAAGTTTGAGAAAGTACAATAACTTCCAACAAGAATATTCCCTGCTATTGTTTTCCTGAAAACTTCTACACCAAGAACATCAGCAATCATCTCTTCAGTTTCCTTGTCAATATCTGTATATGTGCAAGAGCAACATAATCATTGCATGCTATGCAGTTTCCAAGGGCAGATAAACTCCATCAGGCAGACTATTCCGCAAGTGCTGAAGTTCTTGATCTGTAGTAGTGTGAGGCAAGAGAAGGCCATTTTTGTTTCCAACAGAGTCTTCCAATTATCCTTGTTCCTCCAATGGAGGTTTTGATCACTGGAAACTTTTCAGGTAATGCATACTCAAACACGCTATAGAAGTTTTCAGAACCCCCAATAGCAACCAAACAGTATGCATTGGTCAGTTTTGAAAAAACTCCAACTTCACATGAATTCTCAAATTGAACCCTGGTAGCCATTGCATGCAATGTTTAGGGTTTTGCAGAGGACTTGGCGGCTGAAAGTTTGTTTAGCTGATTATTATAGACTTCAAATACACTTTGATTGTAATTTTTATGTGATTTTTTAATTACATCAAAATAGAAAAATTATAAGCCGCCCTAAACTTTCTGTGCACATGAAAACTTAGAATTATCACATGGTCCTAGACTCCTAGTATATTCCGTATATACTCCATAAATTTATTATTAGTGAATTTAGATTAAATTAAGTCTAACAAAAAAGAAATCGACAAAAAATTGGAATTTCAGAACTTGCTTAATGATTTTTATGTATTAAAATTTGAAAACCCGAGAAGAATTCAGATTTGCTGATTTCCTAACATTAGCATAGACACAAGGAACTAAAGGTTCTTATTAATTAAAAAGGTTATAAATTCTCAATAGTTATACTGGTTGTTATTTAACTTTATTATTCCCTCCGGATCAAAAGTGTTCACTTAGTGTTTTTTTTTTTTTTTTTTTTTTTTTTTTTTGTCAAAAAAAGTATCTACTTATCAAATCAAGAAAGAATTAACCTTATTTCTCCAAATTTGCCCCTATTAAGTGCTATTTGATCAAATCTCATTACCTATTTAATTACGGGTAGTTTAGTCAAATTACTTATTTTTTTAGAAGTTAGTATTTTCTTAAAGGGTGTGCAAATAGCTAAGTGGACACTCTTTTTTATCCAGAGGGGAGTAATAACGAGTATGTAATTCAGTTTAAATATGATTAAAATAATTATGACAAAAAAAAAGACAAAAACTTAGAAATAGATGCTTTGGAAACGATTAACTAAAAGGTTCATAAATTTTAGGAAATTTAAAGGGGAAAATCTGGATTCTTATTATTTTTTCCATGATTTAAAATATGTGCGGCAAATTCATTATTACATATATAGAAGTCCATAAAACTAATTCATTTATCATGAACTTATTGTTATCTAAGTAGGCGTTTGGACATGCGATTTCATGTCATGGTTTCGAGTCATAGGATGAAATCCTAAAGCATTCAAAAAAGCACGATTTGAGATTTCAAATCATGATTTCAAAAAATTTTAATGTAAAACTTGACTCATAAATTTATATTTTGTAAAAGAAAACCCATAAATTGGTAGATATTTTTAACAATTATTTCCACCAATCATTTGCCAACCTCATTAACTTCTAGCAACCTTTATTTATATTCTAAGTTCTACCAAGTCATAGTTACATTACTATTCATGTTAAATTTTTGTCTTTATTGAACTAAAATTTGATCAATCGATGTTGTATTTTTTAGAAAGGCCTTCTAGTAGCATATTAATTTTGTTATGAATTATGACTTGCTCATTTAGTAAGATTGTATAAGAAGTGGGAAAGTTTTGATAACTTTCATAACTTGTGGGGTTTTTATGTCTATAAGAAGAAAAACAACTTAATAAATTCAAATTGCATGTCTAAATATGATTTCATCTCATGGTTTCAAATCATGTCCAAACGGCTCGTAAATGAGTTTAAGAAAGGTTATAGTAGTAATTCTATATACAATTTTTTTTTTTTTTGGGGTGAACCTATATACAAAATTTAAACAACGACAAAAACGTAAAATTGAAAATCTTTATATGCGTATGGAGATTTTATACTCTAATAATAGTATAGATTATATCAATTCTAACTACTCCTATAATTTATGAAAATATTATTAAAAGTAAGTTGAATCCTAGTTTTACTTCTAACCATTATTTTTAGTATTATTATAATCTACAGTATATATATCATTAAATGTTTAGGGTTAGTTACTTTTAACTCAGACACGGCCACCTGTCTCTCCTCTCGTCCTTGCCTTTCATAATTTTTTAAGTAGTATTTTCTTTGTTTCAATTTTTTAATATTCATTCATTTTTAATCCATACTTGTCTTATACACTATAATAATAAATTTAAAAAGAAAAAATCCTTCTTTATGCCCATCAAACACAATCACCTATAAATTGATATCGAATCAGTTTCTCGTTTTTTGTTTTGACTTGGAGGAATTATATCAGAATCCAATTTCGTATTATTATCCAATATGACTGTGGAGTCAATTCCAAATATTAAATGCATCGGCCCACGTGTACGTGTTTAATTTTATTTTTTAAAAAATCCTATTAAAGTAACATTTTTTGATATTTTTTTATCAATAAGGTCATCAAACTATTCACTAATTTCCAATAAAGTAAAAACAATCCATTTTTGGACATAATCCATTAATTTGATTAAACCTTAACCCATTTTTAAATTACAAAATTCATTATCTAGGCACAATTTTTCGATCTTTAAACTTCGGCTAAAATTTTGTTCAAATAATATTTCATGTTTTAATAATAAAAAATCAAAGTATTATTTCAAGTTATTATAAGAATAAAACAATATCACAATTCAAACTTTTAAAGTATGCTATACCTTAATGATTTTCTTTGTTATATCAACTAAAAGTTTTGAACTATTTTAATATTTTTCTATTGCTCGAAATAAAGTTGAGAAGTTAAATATTTACTGTGGCAAATCACCCACCAAACCGAGGTTAACTGGAAAACTACAAAAACTGAAATTTTGCGGATTTTTGTTATGACATAATTGAAACACATGAGACGTTATATAGATGTATGATGCATGTATAATATTTCAAGGGATAAATTTTCTCAAAGAAAAAATAATATGTTGGATAATAAACAAAGATACTCAAATCGCAAAAATGAAAACATTTTTACAATTAGTTGTATATATGCTTTACAAAAACTAAAAATATAAAATATTTATATTAATTGTAATCAACTTATTTGTAGTAGTTAAATAAAAATCAAAATATCAATCAAATTCAAATCTCCAAGAAAATAAAAATAGTAAATATTTTTTTTGATAATAAAAAATTTTATATATCAAGAAAAATTATTTATAATCAATTAAAAAAGCTATAGTTAAGCGTCATGCTTAATTTTACGATCATTCAACTATATCCTTTTATTTTCTACTTTAGAAACAATTTTGTAATATTCTAAAAATTTTGTTTGAATTAATATTTTTCATATTTTGAAAATAAAATAAAACTATTCAATTGTGTTATATAATTTAAAAATAAGTCATAGGGTCTCATATCCAAAAATAAAATGTTTTACCTTTTTAGAAATATGGACATAATTTAATAATTTTATTATCTAAAAAAATTTAAAAATTACTAGGACTTTTCTACGAAATATTATCAAAGCAATTTACTCTATGATTGTGGGGTATCAAGTTTTCAATCACCTTTGTCTGTTCCTGGAGAACATATTGCACCTGTACTTGTTCTCCAACTTTCTAGACATCTCTCTGACAATTCCTATCGAGAATCTCCTCTTCCTTAAAATGGCTTCCACTGTGTTTCCTCTTCACTTCAGAACATTCTTCATCACCTTAGCATGGCAACTCTTTGTACTACTTCATCATCGTCATCTTCTTTTTCTTCTTCTTGGTCCCTCAAAAACAGCCCCAACTCCCATTACCTACCTTCTATTTCTTCAATTTTCAAATACTCCTCACTTTGCCCAAAGCCCCACTTCTCATTTTCACTATATTCCACTGACAACCCAAAAAGATTGAATCTTTATGTTCCTTCTAAAAAAAGATTAGATTTTTATGTTAAAGCTGTGGAAAAAGAAGATGAGAATGAATCTTCTTCTGTGGCTGTAGCTTCAGAAGAAAATGATTCTCCAAAGAAAGAGGAGCATATTCATGAGGGTGAGTCTGAGTTAGAGAGGATAGAGAGGGAGAAACAACAAGAAATGGATTGGAAGACTGATGAGGAATTCAAGAAGTTTATGGGGAATCCTTCAATTGAGGCTGCTATAAAGCTTGAGAAAAAGAGAGCTGACAGGAAGCTTAAAGAGCTTGATAGTGAAACAAGTAGCAACCCACTTGTGGGGTTCTTTAAGAACTTGGTTCGTGGTAGCTTGTCCAGAGAGAAAGAGAGGTTGGAAAAAGCAGAAGAGGCTTTTGTAGCTCTTGATCTTAACAAGGTAATGTTCTATTCAAATAGTGTAATGCAATCTTTTCTTTTCTTGGGGCTTTGATATATAGAGGTGAATCAGAATTTAAAGTTAGTAAGTTCAGAGTGGGGGCGGCCTAATTTATATATACATTTTTAGAAATACTTTTGCATATGTATATATGGTTAGCAGTTGTTGAAGGCTCTATATATAGTTGTTGAACAATATGAGTCTAAGATGAGCTTAAATGGAGCGGCTTATTCAGTGAGGAATATATAATCGACCCAAACTTGTTGACTGTTGAGGTTTAGTTGTTCTTGTATACTCCCCCTGTCCCAATTTATGTGGCACCATTAGGAATTTTTAATTTTGACTGTGAATTTGAACATGGAATCTTTTTAAGTTTTTTTGAACAAAATGTACATAATTTGAAACTACTTAAAAGGTACTATAACTATAATTGACAGTTCAAAATATTTAAAAGGCAATAGGTAAACTTGTAGTAAAAAAACTCGTTTTGAATCTGAAATCCGAGAGGTACCACATAAATTGGGACGGTGGGAGTACATGGTTAGCAGTTTTTGCTCTGCTGTTATGTTGTACTTGTTGATAGTTACTTCATTGTCTTAGAGACAAATTTTTGGTGTATCTGATGTTTGTATAAATTTTCTATCGCAGCTAAGGAATTGTTTTGGCTTTGATACTTTCTTCGCGACTGATGTGAGGAGATTTGGAGATGGGGGAATTTTCATTGGAAACTTAAGGAGGCCTATTGATGAAGTAATACCCAAATTGGAGAAGAAGTTATCAGATGCTGCTGGAAGGGAGGTCGTCTTGTGGTTTATGGAGGAAAAGAAGGATGATATTGTAAAGCAGGTACGCTTTAGCTGTTCAAAAAGATATATTTTTATTGTTTCGTTATGCCTTACTAGATTAAGGCTTCTGCGGATGGACTACATTATGGTTAGTTGAGGATGTTTGCTACTTGGTTTAAGGAAGTTGTTAGCCGGAGATTTGCAACTATTGCGCCATATATAACCCCAAAATTTCACTTTAGTGCTTTTGATTTTTAACATGTTGTATTTGATTGTGGAGAAAACATCAACATTTGGAAGGAGGACAGTGATGTAGGTGAAGAGCTAAACCTAATGGAGTCCAGAAAAATGGAAACGAAAAGGTGTATTTGATGTGTTAGAAGAGTACTTCTCTGTAATGAACCTCCTAAATAATTCCGTTCATTACAGTATATATTCTTTCATGAAATTTATTTATTTGCGTGAGGTAAAAGACTCATTTGTGTCATTTCAGATGTTTATAGTAAATATTTCATTTGGTTGCCGGTGTAAATGACAAATAATGCTGATGCTCTTTTGTCGTCTCAGGCTTGTGTGGTACAACCGAAGTCGGAGATTGATCTTCAATTTGAGTCAACCAAATTAAGCACCCTGTGGGGTTACTTCAGTGCGGTAGCTTTGGCCGTAACAACTTTTGGCACTATAACTTTGACCAGTGGTTTCTTCCTTAAGCCTGATGCTACGATTGATGATTACTTGGCCAACGTTGTACCTCTTTTTGGTGGCTTCTTGACCATTTTGGGAGTTTCAGAGGTATGAATTGTATTTCTCCATTAAATCGTGCGAGTTGATGGCTAAATCTCATGAAAGCTTAAAATCAAATCTCAAATTTGCTTTTTGTGAATGTCAGAAATTTGTACTATATTTGGTTTCTAAGAAATTCTTTTTGGCCATGTAAATGAAATTTTTCTTCACAAGTCTCGTTTCAGCTATTGGTACAACAAAAAGATCAATAAACTTTTGACCTTTAGATACACTCAAGCATAAAGTAGTGTAAGTTATTTGGTGCATTTTGTATTATCGGATTGACATGATGTGTTGTGAGGAGTGTCAGAACTTTTATATTATAGACATTTTATATGCTGAACATGAAAAACTGGTTTATTATAAAAATGGCTGATTATACATATCTTAAAAACGATGCAACTTAACCACTTAGCACTCTAGACCATATTCTTTAAGTTGGTCGGAATATGATGCCATGAACTACTGAACTAGTGAACTTTATAGTGTAACATAAATTTTGTCGCTATAGGTATTAATAGGGATGCTTTTGAGTACTTTATAAGTATCCATTTTATCCATATTCCTCGTTGTCCCCTATCCAGGTGTAGAACCCTACCTGTGGTTTTGACCTATCATTATGAGCATCATTTTACTTTGGTTTCTGAGCCTATGATAAGCAGTTTGTTTGATACAATTCAATTTCCTTGTATGTAATATTAGTTGTGTGATGGGTACCAGAAGCAGGTTGTAAAGCTTCAATGACGAAACTATAACACCTTGTCCTCAATGATAATTGTGCATTGAAATACTGCATGTCCTGTTTCAATGATAAATGTTTCCCCATGCTGGGGAACTTGTCATAGCATTAAAAACTGTGCGTCCTGTTTTGACTTGGGATAAGTATAACAGATTTAGTTTTAAACGTCTATTAGTAAAAGGAGAATTTGTGGGCCATAAGAATTACCGTTTGATTGTTAGAACAATCAGGAAAGGGAGAAAAAGAAAGGGTTTATTGACTGTAACAGACAACAGTGGGTGTACGTAACTTCTGTGCTAAGTGACATCAAGAGTTCCGTTTTTGACAATTAATGAAGTGCAAATGAAAACTGGGATGGGATGAAATTTTTGGGAGCTTGTATGCCGTAAAATGTCTAGTAAGTTGAAAAATTGTCATGGTCATGACACTCGAAGGAAAATATTAGTTAGCTTGAAAGCATTGCATCTTTATATTTCCAAGCTTGTAGCCTTTACAACTTCCTCCTATGATGTAATTGCTTTATTTATCTTGATGAACGACAAACTTCCGATGCCTGTGTTTTGCTTAATAATTGCTATGTTTCTTGATGCATGGCAGATAACCACAAGACTAACTGCTGCGCGCTATGGTGTCAAACTTAGTCCATCTTTTCTTGTTCCGTCCAGTTGGACTGGGTGCCTGGGTGTCATGAATAACTATGAATCCCTGCTACCAAATAAGAAGGCTTTATTTGATATTCCAGTTGCTCGTACAGCAAGTGCATATTTGACATCACTAATTCTTGCAGTTGCTGCTTTTGTGGCTGATGGAAGCTTTAATGGAGGAGACAATGCACTGTAAGTGATTAATGTTGTCCTCCCTTAAAATGGTGCATTGCACTAGAGTAATTTCTGTCTCATATACACCTAAATATCGGATGCAATTTTTGCTTTTTCCCTTCTTATTTTGACCGACATGATTTAGACTGTGGTTCTGAAAACAAAAAATTCTCTGGAACACTTCTATCAATTTGTCTGAATGTGTGTGTGTATTCAAGTCATCGGTATTCTAGGTAAAGGTTTCCCATAATTCTTTTGCTACCATTGAATAACTAACAGCACAAACAGCTTGATGGCTCAAACTTTTTGATGCTTTATGTGTACTTTACAATTAATGGGAAAAAAAAAAAAACAATTGCAGAATTGACATGACTTACGAGCAAAATTTGATATGCCATTTCGAGAAATTTGCAAGTGTATCATACTTGTCTCCTTCCCGCCTAACCTCATCAGCGTGAATTTTATTAAGGGATTTTTTCATTTTTGGCCCGGTGGCTGACATTTATTACGGGCGCTAGCCAAAACATACAAAGTCTATGCACTGATTATGTATATTATATGTATATTGATGTTTATTTGTGTATCCGATATGTATATTATACTTAATATACCCAACAGTATGTATATTATACTTAATATACACAACCTATACATTTTCTGGCTATTATTCTTTGAGAAGTCCAAAAATGTAATTTTATTCTTTTGAGAAGTCCAAAAATGTAATTATCCCTTTTATTAATTCGATTGTCCTGTTTCCTCTGCAGTCTTTTCTATATTACTTCTGCTTATTGTTCTCTCTTCTTTTTTCAGGTACATAAGACCTCAGTTCTTTTATAATAATCCTTTGTTCTCCTTCATTCAATATGTTGTCGGGCCATATACTGATGATCTTGGGAATGTGCTGCCTTATGCCGTTGAAGGTGTGGGAGTTCCTGTTGATCCCCTTGCTTTTGCTGGTCTTTTAGGTCAGTTTCTCAAAATTTGTTCTTTTGTGCTGACTTCATACAGTCATTTATGGTGTGACCTCAAGGCATTTGATTACATTTATGGCTGTGTACCTAAACAATAAATATTGTCGTCCCTTCATACAGGTATGGTTGTTACCTCTTTGAACCTCTTACCATGTGGAAGACTAGAAGGTGGGCGCATCGCACAAGCTATGTTTGGCAGGAGCACTGCTACTTTGTTATCTTTCGCGACTTCCCTGTTGCTAGGGATAGGTGGTCTAAGCGGAAGCGTGCTATGTCTAGCATGGGGACTCTTTGCAACCTTCTTTCGCGGGGGAGAGGAAGTCCCTGCCCAAGACGAGATCACCCCTCTTGGAAATGAGAGATTTGCTTGGGGCTGTGTACTCTTCTTGATGTGTTTCTTAACCCTTTTCCCCAACGTTGGTGGCACATTCTCCAGCTCATTTTTTGGTGCTCCATACTTCCGTGGTGATCTGTGATCAAGAATTAGTGTATGTACTTATAGGAATACTAGTTCCTGAAAGCCATGAGTACTCAAAAAAGTTTTAAATAGAAAAATATAATTTGTGTTGCGTTCTCTTCTGGAACAACTCCTTTAATATGGTTGCTTCTTAATTATGTATTACTATTAATTATTTAAGTTGGTCCAAAATTGGATAACTTACTAAAAGAATTGTTTATGAGAAAGCAAGTATTGCAGGAAATAAGTATTAAAGAGGCACATATAACTTAATGTTTTGTACTAACATAATTTGCAGTATGGAAAATAATTTCAAACTAATTATAATTGTACACTGAAAATATATTTTAGTATTTTATGAATTTGTTAGCATATAATTTTTACTTTAAGATAAAAATAGATGTTTTAGTAATATTAATTAGCCGTTCGTAATCTCATTGGCTTATGTTAGTAAAATACGATGGTTAAAGTCTAGGTCTAAATACATTTAGACACATTATATTTATTCTTTCATTGAGAAGACTTAGTGAACTTTAACTGTAAATAAATATTAAAAAAAAAAAATTGACTCTTAACTTAATTTAATAGATGCTATTTCTAATTAAATCATAAAAAATATATTAAAAATATCAAAAAGTCAATGTTTTTCTTAATTTAAACTTTCTTTTTCCTTAAAAACTATGCATTTTCTTTTTTCGGTTTTTTTAGTGTTAGTGGAATATTATTGTGTAAAATTCACATCATAATAACCTTAAGCTATCAATCTCAAATAAGTTATGATCGACTAAATTTAAATAATTTAATCATGTCTAAATGAGATGACATAGCTAATAATTTTGTAAAATTGTGTTAAACTATCATACATAAATTTATATTTTCAAATACAAATTAAAGATCATTAATAAACAAGAGCATGGGAAATTTAATAGTAATTTTAAAATTTACCCATTGAAAAATACCATCTATCTTTTTCAACAGTAAATGAGTTCATTAAAATTATTGTATTTTCTCATCTTTGTTACAATTATTTTTGTTAGATATGACATCATCATTTTAGACAACTTTTGAAGCATTTTAAAGGATCTCAAATTTGTATATATTTACCCAGGTGAATGTGGCAACCTAAATAATAAATAAATAAAGTAAGGGTAAAAGTATGGGATAGAAAAATACATATCCACCAGCAAAAATTTAATTTGTGGGACCATGTATTATCAAAATAGGTTTGTAAATGTCTTGATTTATTGAAAACACATTTTGGCATATGATGCAAGTAATAAATATCAAATACAAGGACAAAATCAAAAGTGCAAACCATATGTTAAGCAAGCTCCCCAACAAGAAAGTTGAGAACTAACTAAGGACTAAAAAATCCATTGCATTGTCACTTCTTATATATAGTAAAGTAATATTGTAAAGCGCTACTGCATTGTTTGAGTGAAATTATTCTATGGAATGTGCCTTCAATATGTTTTAGTTTTCTGCATAATCCTTTTAACTAATGAGAACATAAGTTGTTCAGGACAAATCACTCAACAGATGTATTTGCTCTTTTCTGCAATGGGCTTTATGTTTATGGCTTGACATCTTCATTCTTCTTCATGCTTCGGGTCCTGGACTATAGGTTGGACCAATCTAGACAACGTTAAAAAAAAAAGGAAAATTATATATATATACATATGTTAAGGAGAAATATTTACGAAACGTGACGATAGTTTTTCTTATTTACAAAACATAATGATATATTACGAAACATGACGGATTTTCATATATTTTTCGTTTTTTTTTTTTTTTAAAATATATATTTTTTTTTTAATTATAAAAAAAAATTATATATTTTTTTTTTTTTTGCTTCAGGCTTAAAATTTACCTCAATTTTTTGTGTATGGAAGCTTGTATGACACATGTATGAAATGTGTATATGTGAGCGAAATTTTTAATATAATTTTCATACACAAAATTGTGAGCGAAAACTTTAAGCCTTGAATATTGCATGAAAGTTGTTATAATGTTGTTGGTTGTATTAATTTTCCAGAAACCTAATATGAACTTTATAAACGAAAAATGTGAATGAAATTCTAAGTCTTGAGCGAGATATACACATTTCATAACATTCTCATGCATAAAATTTTGAGCGTAATGTTTAAGCCTTAATCGAGATATACACATTTCATACGTTCTTCATACATAAAATTTGAGCGAACTTTTTAAGCCTTGAGCAAGATATACACATTTCATACACAAAAATTTGAGCGATTATTTTAAGTCTTGAATGTTGTATCAAAGTTGTATACAATGTTGTTGTAGTTGTATTAATTTACGAGAAATCTAACATGAACTTTATATACGAAAATATGAGCGAAATTTTAAGACTTGAGCGAGATACAAATTTCATACTGTTTTCATACACATAATTTTGAGCGGATTTTTTAAGCCTTGAACGAGATATACACATTTCATACGTTTTTCATACACTAAATTTTGAGCGAACTTTTTTTAGCCCGAGCGAGATATACACATTCCATACAACTTTCATACATAAATTTTTGAGTGAAAAAAGTATTTTAAAAATAATTTTTTTTAAAAATAAAAAAATATTTTAAAAAATAATAATAATTTTTTTTAAAATAAATAAATAAATATTCTTAAAAAAAAGCATATTTTGTATAGGATTTGTAATGTTATGTTTTGTAAATATAAAACTATCGTCACGTTTCGTAAATATTTCTCCTTAAGATGTATATATACGTAGTTGACCCTAAAATAAAATAAAACAAGATTTATTCAACACCAAACCACATGTCACCAAACCACATGTACTTTATAATCATGGTAAATTAATAATAAATATTACTCCCTCCGTCTTATTTAGGTGATACACTTTGACTTGATATGGAGTTTAAGATAGAAATAAAGATTTTTAAAACTTATCGTTTAAAACAAGTTATAATATGTGATTATAAATTATTTCATTAAGGTTTTTTTTTTTAACTGGCTATGTTTGTATTCATTTTTGCTTAGACCTCGTTCCAAGTTATGTAGACAAGAAACAATAAAGTTGTACATCTTTTTATGCCATCGACCAAGTTAACATAACCAAAATGGCTTCTTTTTACAGCCATTACACCAAAATGGCATGTCTTTTTTTTTTTAAACCCAAATGGGTATTTCGTGCAATGTTGCACGAAATGCAACAAATTTTTTTTTTTTTTTTTAATTTCGTTTTTAATATAAAAAACGAAATTAAAAAAAAAAAAGAAATTTGTTGCATTTCGTTGGACAGTGCACGAAATGCAACAAAATTTCTTTTTTTTTTTTAATTTCGTTTTTTATATTAAAAACGAAATTAAAAAAAAAAAAAAAAAAAATTGTTGCATTTCGTGCCTATTGTGTCCAACGAAATGCAACAAATTTTTTTTTTTTTTTTATTTCGTTTTTTAATATAAAACGAAATTAAAAAAAAAAAAAAGAAATTTTGTTGCATTTAAATTGCAACATTGCACGAAATGCAACAAATTTCTTTTTTTTTTTTTAATTTCGTTTTTCATATAAAAAACGAAAAATTCTTTTTTTTTATTTCGTTTACACAAAAACGAAATAGGAAAATATAATAATATTTGTTTTTTTTTTTTTTTTTTTTGTATTTCGTGATACTACTAACGAAATAGCATTAATTTTTTTTTTTATTTGGTTCATACAAAAAACGAAATTAAAAAAAAAAAAATTTGTCCTATTTCGTTGGACTACCAACGAAATAGGACAAATTTTTTTTTTTAAACGAAATAAAAAAAATTATTCACCCCAATTTTACAAAAATGAAATAGGAAAATATAATAATATTTTTTTTTTTATGTATTTCGTGATACTACTAACGAAATAGCATTAAAATTTTTTTTTCGGCGGATGATTTTAAAAAAAACATAAAGCGAGAGGGGAGTTGGACTACGACACCGCCAACCGTGAGGCTTGAACTACGACGCTCTCGGATGGGAGGGGAAATCGCTCACTCGATAATGAAGATGGACGAGATGGAGAGGAAGATGAAGATGAAGATGAAGATGAAGATGAAGACGATAGCATTAGCGTCATTCCTGAGACTGACGAATATTAGAATATTTACATTAATAAGATATCGTTTCTATTTTTAATGAAGTCGGATTTATTTAGTTGAAATTCAAATTGAAATAACATTGAAAAATGAAAAAGGTACAAATACAACACTTAACTAGCCGACATAACAACGAGAAAATGCTTATGGAAAATCATCTTCATCGACATTTCGGTTTTATCGAGTTCCAATCGGGGTAACATATAACCCCAATCTTTTTTGAAGTGTCCCTCTAAACGCAACCATCGCAAACGCATCCTATTATTTTCTTCGCGAATGCGGTTCAAAGCAAGATTCAATTCTTGGGGTGATGTGAGTGGCATGCCTATTGCACGGCGTTTTGGACGATGTAGGCCACGACCTTTAAATCGGTCTCAATATTATGAGCTTCATCAGGGCGGTAGTTCCATTCTCTCCTCATCTTGCTAATGTATTGTCTATTGCAAGCGCTCGCTCGGAAAAGCGAGTACTCAAATTCACGTTCCAAAACCCATTTCCTACCCATTGACTCAAAAATGTCACACGGGTGATACGTCATTGGGC
The DNA here is from genome assembly GCF_029784015.1 of Lycium ferocissimum. Classification (NCBI taxonomy): domain Eukaryota; kingdom Viridiplantae; phylum Streptophyta; class Magnoliopsida; order Solanales; family Solanaceae; genus Lycium; species Lycium ferocissimum. Next base: position 37,417,984 of record NC_081348.1, read on the forward strand.
CGCGTTGCCAGAAGAATGGATTCCACGATGACATTTTGAAAGAGTTTGTTTTAGCGTGGTGAGATGAATGAGGTATTATGGAAGACTATTTATAGAAAAATACATGGTGCGAGAAGGTCTAAACCCACATGCAATTTTCGTATTTATTAAATATTTTTGTTCATTTCTATTGGTTCAATCTTTTTTGAACGAGTATTGAATAGTTGTCAAAATAATATCTTTTACATTTCGTGACTTAATTTGCGAAATTTTGTACTTTTCTCCGCTTATAAATATTGTCCTATCTTTACCTACGGTATATCCTTCGTCTTGCAATTTTATTTTATCCATCTCATATCTTTCATCTATTGTTTTCTCTTATCCGTTTCATATCCTTCAACTTTTATTTTTTCTCTCATATATTTCATAAAAGATGCGGAAACTCATGTTAAAGTGTATTTATTTTGGGGTGGTGAAGTTGTGTAAAAGAGGTTCGGTTAGATACAACCGTGGTCCCGAAATAGGGCAAAGGTTTCCATGATTTCCTAAAATATGATAATCCAGCAACGCGTCTTAGGAGTAAAATGTTCGTAAATGATTGGAATTGTCGGTGGTTATAACCGGACGATGTCCAAGTTCATTTACAACAAGATGGTTCACCAATTTATGGTGAGATGCCAATTACGGACGATGAATATTTATCGTCATTTCTTCGTTGTCGAGATTTTTAAAAATCACATATGCGCATAGCGGCGCTTGACATGTATGCTACGGTTCAACGACTCTACCCAAGTCTAATTTACCGGCCAGGCAATGAGTTCGATTTTGGAGGTACTACTATCTCCCAAGTTTGAATATTGGTTTTTCAAGGGGTGTAGTTCAACAACAAACAATTGTAGGATTTGGTAGTCGAAATAAATGATACAACTAATTATGGTAGACGGTATGATGGTATGGCTTCAACGCACGATCATAACTTTGATTGGGTGGACGAAATTGTGAGACGGGTGGACCAAATAATGCTAATACGCTAGTTGCATAATTTGAATTGTAATGTACCCTTCACATAAAACGCAAGCGAATTGGACGATGATAGGTAAATATAATCATATTTTATTCACTTTATTCATGGATTGTATAATTGTATTTGACTTGTAAATTCTATGAATTTTTCTTATTTATAAGCATAACAATTTTGAAGATAATTATCATTGACTCGGCCACACAAATTGTGAGCAATAACGATTTAGCTAATGATATAATAAATGAGTCGGATAGTGATAGTCCATTAGATCATGAAGGGACGGACGATGATCAATCGAAAGTAGCGGTGACGATTCGATGAAGATGTTGCGGATATAAATGTTAGTGTAAATTATCATTCAAATGTGATCCCATATTTGGATAATACGAAGAAGTAGAACCGGAAGATTTTGCATGATTGAGAGATAACGGGTTCTATTAAAGGCTGCACTTTTTGGAATTCAGGAATCTAAAGTTATCAAATCGGGTTAGTTTGGGCGACTAATTTTTTTAATAATATATTATTTTGAATTTTTGTGATTTTAATTGGTGTAATTAAAATTGATATTTTTTGTTGTACATGCAAATAGGTATGTTATTTCACAACAAGAAGCAAATGAAAGGTGCGGTGAGACTCTATAATATAGCCTACAAAAAGAATATAAAACAGATCAAGCCAAAGGTACATTTTGGAAGGTTATTTGCAAGCGGCATGGGGAAGGTTGTAGTTGGATGATCCGTTTTTTCGTTGATCGGAAGTAGTATGTAGAACGTAGAAAAATGATTGAGCCACATAATTGTGATACGGATGATTATATTGCAGGATCATTTCACCTTGAATAGCAACATCATTGCTACTTCGTTGATACCATATGTTATGATCAATGCACAAATCGGTATTAAGTTTGTTCGGGAAACTATAAAAGGCATTCATCACTATACTCCTAGTTATAGAAAAGCGCAAAAGGGCGTAAGAAAGCTTTTGAGATGGTGTATGGTGATTTCAAGGTTCTTTTAGGGCATTGCCTCGATACATGGCCGGCCCTAGAACATTTCAATCCGGGCACTATTGTTGAGTGGACACACGAGTCAACTACAATTCAAGGCGAACACATCTTCAAGTATCTTTCCGGGCCTATTAAACCAAGTATCGATGGATTCAAATTTTGCACGCTCTTCTATCTCAAGATGGCACCCATGTCTATGGTAAGTATGAGATGAAATTGTTGATTCTTGTTGGCATTGATGCAAACGGAAATATTTTTCCAGCTCGCATATGCTATAGTTGCACGTGAGAGCTATGAGTCATGGACTTGGTTTCTCGTTTATTATGGAGACATGTTGTTTGTGATAGAAAAGGCATTGGACTAATTTCGATACCGTCACCAAGGGGATCTTGCAATGTGTAATGACACATGAATGGTTACGGACCCACCCACCACACATCATAGATTTTGTGTTCGACATTTAAAAAGTTAACTTTAACAAAAAGTTTCTTAACTCGATCTTGAGAAGCTAATGTGGTTGGGTCCTACTGCAGAGCACCAAAAGAAGAAATACCAAATGAGGATGCAACAAATCAAAACCTTGTCACCGAGGCGCATGTGTGGTTAGCGAGCTTCCGAAGGAAAAAATGGACATTGTATAAGGACGGTGGTTATAGGTGGGGGGCTATGACGACGAATGTCTCGATCAGGTCTTACAATGGTTTATTGAAGAAAGCTTGATGGATTGCACATTCCTCCCATGGTTCGCTGACCTTTAAAAATCTTGTTGATCATTTTGTTAAAAGAAGCGCCCTTGCGTGTTCCGGCTTTTTTTGGTAAATAAGAAGACTTGGCCGGATGTTGATAAAGTTCCATGAATATTGGGATAGGGCCGCCATGCGCACACCGATATGATGAACTACAACATTGTACTCCGGGGTCTTCGAGATTCCGACATTTGCACACGAAGGTAAGGGTGAAACTGTCCATAAAGTCTCTAACAATGGAAAAAAATGTTCGTGTGGGAAGTGGAAAAACTACCACATGCCATGTTCCCATGCAATTAAATTCTGTCAGATCCGTAAAATTCAGCCTAAGGACTATGTTAGCAAGTACTACAAGTAGGTATTACAAGCAAACATACAGGAAAGTTTTCTCCCTTGGGTGATGAGGCATATTGGCCTGCAAGTCCCTTCTGTTTAATTGCAAACACTGCATACGAGCGAACTTCAGGAGCCCATAGAACAACTAGAAGGAGGAATGAAATGGATATTGCTCCTGCTCGCATGGCGAGGAGGTGTGGAACTTGTAGCCAAACCGGTCATAACAAAAAATCGTTGCCCCAATCGTACTCAGTAGTTGTTGTTGCTTGTTTACTGTTAAGTTTTTTCATGAGTTCTATGTTATTGTTATTTTATGTAATCTTTGTTATCTTATGTAATCTTCAATAATATGTTGTCGTCCTTACTTTAAAATATAAACGGTTCGTATTGTATAGTTTAATTTTGTCTTTAATTTAACAGTTATTGTTGGATAGAACTTACACAACACTTTATTGAATGAACATAAAATTACATTATAATTGAAAATTAAAAAACATAACACATAGTTGGTCTAAGGGAGTTCGTTAGGCATGTCATCATCCGATTTGTAAAGTTCGTGTGCTAAAACACTTGCTCTTTCATGTTCTGTTAGCGTGCGATTTGTTGCTGCAGCTTGTTCTTCATAAGCTTAAGGATATAGTACCTACAACGTCTCACCAACATCCTATTATTCTCCTTTCGAATTTGTTTCACTGCCTATCTCATATTCTACCATACCTGCGTTCCATCCACACAGAGAATCGACGTGGCTTGGGTGCCCCCAGTTGCTCAAGCTCATTCATGAGCATATTTGACTCATGGTACCTATGCTCCCATTCACGGCGTAATCCGCGGTAGTACTCACATGGATCTGATTTTTTCAAAGCATCCGAAAATCATCTCTCGTTCGTCAAGCATGTGCGGGTTGTACACGTGTCCATCTCAAAATCATATGGATCCCATGTTCCCCAGTCGCTGTTGGGTGACTCGAACCTGAGCTATCATTTGTTCGGTCGGGAATGCCCAAGCAAAAGGTGAGGAAGAGCTTCCGAGTGTTCTCTTTTTTTGTTCGACATTTTTTGGATAGTAAATAGATTTTTTAAGTCTCAATGTCGAAGATTTTGGATAATTTGCGAAACGCAAAATAAAAAATTAGAGTACTCCAAGTTTATAAATAACTTTTCGTCATGTTGTTATATATCTTGTCCAAGCATTATTGCATACGTTAAAAAGAAGCTAAAAAGGAAGCTAGTTAGTAGGTTTCAATTCATTTTAAGAATCTTGGCAGAAGCATTGTACACTTATTTAATTTTTCTCAAGCATTATTGCATACGTTGAAGAAGCTAAAAAGGAAGCTAATTAGTAGGTTTCAATTCATTTTAAGAATCGCGTAAGCATTGTACACTTATCTTTTCCAAGCATTGTTGCATACTTTTAAGAATCATTGTTGTTATATATCTTTTATATTTCGTTGCATACTTTGCGAAATGTGCACAATTTTTTTAGCATGGACAAGTCAAATTCCAATTTTTTTTCCACAGATTCCTTGGTCTTGGCATGAAAGAGCTAACATTTTCTTACAATTGCATTCAATAGCTTGTACAAGTCAAAAGCTAAAAAAAAGCTAGTTAGTAGGTTTCAATTCATTTTAAGATTCTTGTGTAAGCATTGTACACTTATTTAATCTTCTTCAAGCATTATTGCATACGTTAAAATGTAAAAATAAAAGGAAACTAGTTAGTAGGTTGCATTATTGCATAAGTTAAGAAGAAGCTAAAAAGGAAAAAGCATTGTTGCAGAAGCTAAAAAGGAAAAAGCATTGTTGCATACTTTAAGAATTATTGTTGTGCTTCAGAAGCATTGTCAATAGTTTTCCTTCTCTTATTTTTTTTTTTTACACTTGGAAATGTATTCCTTTTATTTTTACATGGACAAGTCAAATCCAATTTTTTTTAAGAATCTTGTCAGAATTTATATTTCGTTGCATACTTTGCGAAATGCAAAGCTAAAAAATTTGACAAGTTAGAAGCTAAAAGAGAAGCTAGTCAATAGCTTTCAATTCATTTTAAGAATCTTGGCAGAAGCATTATTGCACTTATTTAATCTTCCAAGCATTATTGCATACGTTAAAATGTAAAATAAAAAGGAAACTAGTTAGTAGGTTGCATTGTGCATAAGTTAAGAAGCTCAAAAAGGAAAAAGCATTGTTGTTGCTTTTAAAAGGAAAAAGCATTGTTGCATACTTTAGAATCATTGCTGTGCTTCAGAAACATTGTCAATAGTTTTCCTTCTCTCTCTTTTTTTTTTTTTTACTTGGAATTGTATTCCTTTTATTTTTACCGGACAAATCAAATCTAATTTTTTTTAAGAATCTTGTCAGAATTTATATTTCGTTGCATACTTTGCGAAATGCAAAGCTAAAAAATTTGACAAGTTAGAAGTATTATTGCACTTATCTTTTGCAAGCATTCTTGCATATTTTACGAATCTTGTAAGGTGGATTGTTAAAGTTTTTACATGTACAAGTCAAAAGCTAACAAAGAAGCTACTCAATAACTTTCAAGTCATTTTTAACAATCTTGCGTGCTTGTTAACATTTTCTTACAATTGCATTTATCCAATTTATAAATAATCGGACTACTTCAACCAAAAAATCGTATTCGATTATCTATATCTCAATCTAACTAACTTCATTAATGTCTAAAAAACCTTTTTTCCGCGGATGGTTTTAAAAATATATAAAGGAGAGGAGTTGGATTATACGCTAGCGAAGCGTGGGCTTACTACGACGCTCTCGGATGGGAGGGGGGAAATCGCTAACTCGATAATTCATATTGACGAAATACACCATAATTCATATTGACGAAATATATGTCGCTATAATAAGTCATATATAAGTCTAAATGGCCATAGATACACAATAAATTTTCAAAATAAGTTGTTAAAGCTCCTCATGCATCCCTACTTGTGCATCTTTTCCTCCCACCCTGCCACATTGTGTTGACGGCGATCCCTACGAGATGCAACGACGGACGAGCAAGCGACCTCATGCATCCCTTCCGCACCCTATAAATATCATACAACATAAAAGTTACTTTTTAATGCGACACTTAAATTATATATATAAAAATTTAAATTCAAAATGAACTCAAAAGCCTCTAAGTCCTGAACGTCTGGCGTAGGTGCATATGCATCACTAAAACTGAGCCTCCTTCCATTTGTTGCATTTCGTTGGACAGTGCACGAAATGCGACAAATTTTTTTTTTTTTTTTTTTAATTTCGTTTTTTATATTAAAAACTAAATTAAAAAAAAAAAAAAATTTGTTGCATTTCGTGCAACATTGCACGAAATACCCATTTGGGTTTAAAAAAAAAAAGGCATGCCATTTTGGTGTAATAGCTGTAAAAAGAAGCCATTTTGGCTCCGGACTCCAAGTTAACATAACTTTCTATAACGGCTCTGATCTGTTTATAGAAACCTTAATTTGTTACAACAAAGAAACGGAGTAAATAAGCAAGTCATGTAGACAAGAAAAATAAAGTTGGATATTCGCGGGTCTTTCAAGATTTTCAACTAATATTGGTTCTCTTAATTGGGAAGAGTCTGGCCTAATGCAAGGCATTAGTTTTACTTACGGAATAAGTTTAAATACTAGTTCTTTTCTCGTGCTATAATTGGGTGCCGTTAATCCGTTTCAGTTAAAGAAAGTTGAGAAGATTAATTTTGGTTTAACATCTATTGATTTATCATTTTCTTATAAAGACAAGATTCCATTGGATATTATCACACGTTATCATTCTTCGAGAAGGATTAATAACTATTGCGACTTTTAAATTAGACCACAGAAGGTTCTTTCAATCAATAAATGTCAAAGCCAAAGTATCCTAATCTAACAAACGACAATATAATTAAGGGGAAAGGGTCAAAAATATCCCTCTGCTTTGTTTTAATGGCTAAAAATACTCTCCGAACTAATAATGCCCCTGCTGTTATGAAAGTTAACAAATATATCCTTCATTTGACATAAATTCCCAAATTGATTTAAATAACCTGATTTCATAAAAAATAACTCACTCTAACATTCGGCATTTTTGGCCACCGCCTAAAATCAATGGTGTTGAAAGCTGCTCTGATTTCATGCTATAACTTTAAACCAACTACACCTTTATCTCACCCCAATTGACCAAAAACACGAGAACGCATCAAGAGAATAATATGTAACACTTCAAATTTCCCGTACAAAAGCAACGTCGATATTATAATGAAAGTTCAGTGGCAAACAACAATATGATTAAAATACATTAGATAACAAAATCAACCGAGTTCATAGAAGCCAAGTGTTAAAAAAGCTTTGATTTCTTGCGAACTGAAATCAATGGTGTTTTTGTTTTGCTTTGTAGTAGCGATAACCGGTAGTGAAGATGTGGCAGCAACGGTCTGTGTTGGGAAAGGAAATGGGAGAAGTGGTTGGTCGGAGATGAGTTCACTGGAGAGCCAAGTTGCTGAAGGAGAAAATATGAGAGAGAAGAAGACTTGGGCTTTTAGGAGGCGGGATGGGTAAAATATGGATGGGTTATTTTTTTCCGAAATTGGGTTATTTGAATCAATTTGGGAATTTCCGTCAAATGAAGGATTAAGGGTGGACGTTCGGTTCTTCGGTTCGGTTTTATCAAATTTCGGTTCGGCTATTTCGGTTTCGCTTTTTGAAGGTGGGACATAACACCGAACCAAACTAGTTCTATTTCTGCTTCTTCTGTTTCGATTTTTTGAAGTTCGGTTTCAGTTTTTCAATTCGGTTTTTTTTAATTTATAAGCGATTCCATTTACACTAATTCATATTCTCAAAAGTAATAAAACATAAAACTGATAAATTGAATTCGAAATGAAACAAACAGGATACACAAGAACAGAAAATCATAACCATGATATAGGATTACTAGGTGTTATATACATACCGTAAGAATAATTAAGAAAACACGTAAAAGACATACATTAATCCTAAAGACACATCCTAGTCACCTTCCTTTGTTAATGATATTTGATTTTCTCAACTGAAGTGAAAAATTATGGATATAAAAGCAAAAGAGGGCTTGTTACAATTGGGTTTTTTTTGGGCTTAAACTTAATGGGCATGGAGTATTTTAATTTTTTTGGGTAATGTATTAAATTTCGGTGGACGTTCGGTTCTTCGGTTCGATTTTATCAAACTTCGGTTCGGCTATTTTGGTTTCGTTTTTTTGAAGGTGGATACCGAACCAAACTAGTTCGGTTCAGTTCGGTTTTTTGAAGTTCGGTTCGGTCCGATTTTTTTATTTTCGGTATTTATGTCAAGCCCTATGAAGCATATATTTGTTAACTTTCATAACAGCAGGGACATAAATGACCCAAAATTAATTCGGAGGATATTTTTAGCCATTAAAACAAAATAGAGGGATATTTTTTACCCTTTTCCCTATAATTAAACAACTAGTTATTTATTTATTTTTGGTCCTTTAAAGTTTCTATTAAAACCCAAAATTAAAGGAAAAGAAAAGAGGTTTCATTGATCATGCTGGAAAAGGCTAGAGCCTTATGATGATTTTGGAGAATGCTAATCCAGCTACTATGCATGTAAGTAATTAATAATGATTGGGCTGGGACGATGTTTTTTTGATTCTATAACTATATACGCTACTACAAATAGAGGCTTTTTGCACCGACTATAAGTGATAAATTTGTGTTATAAAATATGATTTTCCACTTCATTCTCATTGAACCAGTTTACTAAGAAAATTCCTGGTCGGAAACAGGTTCCTCTTGAAACCCTAAGAAACTTTCTAATTTTTCTATGTGAAAACATTACTGTTTTTTCTTTTCTCACTAATTCAACCAAAATATCTGTGAAAATAGTCACTAAACATTTTCTCTGTGGGAAATTTCAGGGAAAAATGGTAATTTTTAGCAGTGATAGAAAATATGTACTATCAAGCCACTGAATCATACATGATAATGCAAGAAATTAATTAAGCCATCGAAAAATTACTAAACATCGTGAATTCTATTTTAAGTTGTTTCATTCCAAAAAAAGAAAGTACATAAATCCATGAGAGATTGCTCATAAAACGGCAATTTTGTACGTGAGTTACCACCCTAATATACATACCTTGATACCTACATAGAATATACACGCCTAATATACACCTTATTTAATACTCCTATTGCTCAAGCTTACACTTTAATTTCTTTCTAAAAATTAAACTCTTATTTTGTCTTAATTTTCTTTTTAAGGAGATGTTTGATAATATAGAATTATCTTTTTTGGACTCGGAGTACAATTATATCGAGGTACTATGTACGTCAAAGCTAAAAATTATCCTATTAATCTATGCAACGACTATTAATAAAACAAAATCATTTTGTTTTTCTATTTTCTTGTTTTGTTTTTTTTTTTTTTTCACTTGTCAATTTGAACCCAAAAATGAAAAAGAAAAGATGCTTCATTGATCATGTTGGAAAAGTCTAGGACTTACTATAATGATGTTGGAGCTAGAATGCTAACATCCAGCATACAGCAATAATGATCGGGACGATTTTCTTGGTGCAACACAGCTAATATAGATTTACATCATCGATTTGAATTCTATATTACTGAATACTTGTAAAAGCAAAATACGTACATTCTTATATTAAATAGTAGATCTAAACACATAATTAAAAAAAAATCTAATTAGTATTATAAATTTTAAAGTTGAACTCATAGAATTTAAATTTTGAATTCGATTTTGTGTGATCACAAATACAATCATACTCGATTCGATGAAATTATTTGATCTTAAAGAAGATCTATCTTCTATAATTTCACATGTAGAGGTTATTTATTGGTTTCGTCATTTTCTTTGATTAGCTCTCCATGGGAGTGATATAATTTAAATACGATTTCAGATAAAAAAAAAGAAGTAAAATTCTGATCTAAATCCTGATAACTCTCAAGAACTCTTATTGATGGAGTCAGTTTGACACACGTCAATGTCTGACGTATCACATCCTGAACTTGTACAAACCAAATCTTGACCCACCATGCATCGATATAAAAAAATGTAGATATTTTTCATTAGAAGGGGAGGGAACGTACGTAAGCCACCACCCAAATTTAATTTTGTAAAATGTGTGACTCCTTGGGCAGGTGGTGGATAGGCGCATGGCAGAATTAATCATCACAGAGTGATGATGATATAATATATGTGCATCGTGGAGCGTGTTTAATTTAGACTTTAATTACTACTCCATCAACACTCATGCAGTCCTTTCCATATATAGAGAATCAAATCATTTAGATATATGCAATGTTGAATGTGGCCTCGTTGGTTCCCTTTCACCACCCATGTTGCCCGTTCCCTACCTCATCTTCTCTGCTGCATCATCTGTCTTCAATTAACCATTTCGTGTCTAGTGACTTTTCGCCATGATTGTAATGAGATAGATAGGATTGTAATGAGATAGTATCTTTTCATTCCTTAAGTTAACATTTCGAATTCAAACTTTCTGATTACAAATTTAGAATAATTTTTTTAATGAATCTTACGCGGCATGAATTCATATTAATTAAGATTCAATGCGAATTATATACACAGGGTGGAAACAAAAAAATTAAAAAATCTTTTTAACATCGTAATTATATAGCTCAACATTCAAGATTCTCAATTTTATGATATTCATCCAATATATAGTAATCATCAAAGTAGAGTGGGATTTTATCAAATGAGTAAAATGGACACTTCATGTTAGTCCATTTTACTTGTCATATTTCTCTTTTACACATTTTTTAATAAAATATTAATTAAAAGGATAATTTGACTAAAATTACACTTGTTTATTTTTACGAACTCAATTTAATACTATTCTTTCTTTCATCCCATTAATCTCTCTCTGCATTTATTAAAATATGGGTAAAGATGGGAGAAAAAATTATATTTTAATATTTTATATGACAAGTATTTTGAATCAAATACTTTTTGATAATCGAGACAAGTAAAATAGACCGGAGGGAGTAACACTTATTTTTCAACCATAAATAAATAAATTAAGTCTTCGTTATCTGAAAAGAGAGAGAAGCTTAATTTAACGGACGCCAAAAAATTGACGTACACCAAATGTCGGGTTGTGGAAGACGTCAACTCCGTGCTCCATTCTTCGTTGACCATATCTATGTTTTTTTTTAATAGCAATGCAATACATTAGTCTCCAAATACATTACCACACGTCCATTACTTTCTCTAGAAGTCTTCATGAAATATCCACAAAACGTTGGCCACCCTTTTTCTTAGCTTTTCGTCATCCTTCCGTAGTTTTCTCTTTTACCAAAAAAGAAAATCATAGATAATTATAGAAATTTATATTTTTAGATATTGCTAAACTTATATACTATACAGCTCTTTAAATACAGCACATTTGTCGCTGCTTTCTTGTTTCACCAACTCTATCAATCCATTGTTCTCCAAATATCACTTCCAGACGAAGAAATAAACATGGCTCAGCTTAGCACCTTTTGCATGATAGCATTCCTCCTCCTTCTCACACTAACTTGCGCTGCTTCCCGTCCGATGAGTACGCCTTATCACGACGTTACTCCAATGGAGAATAGTAAGGTATGTTTATTTGATTATTTATTATCTTCTAATCCCCATGTTACAAGATTTTGTTAGCTTCCATGAAGGAGGTTTAAATATTGAGTCTCATCCACCAGAAAATTTTGTTGTACAAATACGTTAACAGTAATTTCTTTTTTGTATATAAATAAACGATTGAATCTTCCCAAACGTAAGAGAAGCTTTTAATGAGTGTAATGACAAAGCTGGTCGCAAAAAAAAAAAAAAAAAAAAAAAAAAAGTTAGATCATAATTTCAAATTTTAAATATAGCATTAAAAAAAAAAAAAGAAAGAAAAACTTGAATTCCCTAGAATTAAATTTATGATTCCACCTCTAAATTTAGATTTAAATTTTTACGGATTCGAGTAGTTAGCCTTACTAATGCCAAGGAATATATATAATACTTGCATCAGGATACGCTATTTATAGAATTTCCCGAACCCTTGCTCACGTGATATGTTTAGTGCACCGGATTTCCCTTTATATTTAACTGATTCCGTTGCTTGTGATTATTAATTCAGTATAAGGCAGCAGGGAAAGTAGAAGTGGACGATAGATGTGAAGGTCTTGGAGAAGAAGAATGTTTGATGAGAAGAACGTTAGAGGCTCACCTTGATTATATCTATACCCAGAGGCATAAGCAACCCTAGATTTTAGTTTCTCTTAATTTCTAGTTCTCTTTATTTTTCTTCATTATATAGTTTTATTCTTTCTTTTCTTCTTCTTCTTCTTCTGTAGTTATATATGGACATGTGCTGTATTAGTTAATGACGACTCTTCGACCTGGTCCCTTGTTTCGATCTAGATCAGTTATATATGTTATTGCTATCCCATCAATCTAATTATTGCATTTATTTGATCATAATATACACACAAAAAAAAAGAAGCAAAAAACTGAAATTAGCTATAAAATTCGTTGTTAGTCCGTCGCAAAATTGCTTGTAGCTGACAGAATTTTTGGATAATCCATAGGTAAATAGAATTAACGATGGATAAGTTGTCTGTCATTATTTCCTGTTAATTAGCAGTGATATATAATTCACGAGCCAATGCTTATTTAAATTTGAATTTGCATCGGAAAGTTTCATGTTGTTGTAAATTAAGCTAGCGCTTTCTAACAAAGATAACTTTGTATCCATGATATATAGCTCGAATCCAAGAGGATGACAAAGTACTTGTGTTTCTATTGTTCTTTGTTAGTTTATTAATATGGAAGTGCATAATACTTCAAAAAAAATGCTTTCCTTTTTCTTTTTAAGTTCTGTTTTTTTATCTGGGGTTGAGGATTTGTGAATGTGTACGTGGAATGTATTTATTTCTGTAATATTTAAGTGTTCAATACTTTCAAATAAAAGTTTCGTTACGAAATCTTTTCTTTTTAATAATAATATGATAGTGTTAATTATGCTGTCAAGTGATGTCTACGATTTCATCATGTCTCAACCAACACTTTTTTAAAAGAAAAGGTAAAGCGCGACTAATTTATAATACGTGATAGAGGTCCAAGCAAAATCATTTAGTATATTAAAGTTTAATTTTCCGTTTAATTATTTCTCTCTTTACAAGTTACAATATGAAATGCATAATATTATGTGCTAATATTACAGTATTGGTTGTTTGTATATTGAATAATTAACATGCCCTGCTTGGAGTCCCGAATATAATTTGTTTTTCCCCTTTTGCATTTTTTGGTTGTATGCCTTTGTTGTGTTCGTCTGTATATATGGCAAAGTTGGTCGACACTAACTAACTGTAATAATTACAAATGGGGAGACGACCAAGACTCTTTATAAAACCACTCTTTTTTATTTTAATTTATAGAACAGGCGATTCGTTCTGACAACTTCATACCAGATACACCTCTTTAAATTTACTGATTGTACAAGAAAAATCGGGCTAATTGATTGGTAAGGAATAATTTTCGGAGAAAAAATTTATTGATATATAGACTCCATTTTTTGATATTTTTATATTACTGGTTGTTTCATTACTTTTGCATACTCTAGATATTGTATTATACTCCAGTTAGGTACGGTTCAATTACTTCTTGATTACACATGCATATAAATAAATGTTTGGTGGATAATCTAGAAAGACCAACGTATGGTAATCTTAATAGATTCTTGAGCGTGATTTGAGACTGAAAACCTGAATCTACAAGGGTCAAATACCCCCACAATTCATTTTCTCAACGTAATGACGCTTGTAACATATATATTGGTTGGATTAAAAGTAAACCCAATAAAGGATTTTCTTCTCATTCGAACAGAAGGGAATAGAAGAGGCTTACACTATACATTACCAACTGTTTGCATTTGACATATGCCTCTTAATTAATAATCTGAGTTTAATATACTCGCAACAATAACAATTATGTTATTGGTCCCTATAAAAATCTAACCTCATATCCAAAAGTCTAAAGTTTCAAAAGTTAAAAGTTCAAATTCAGATCTTCAAATTTAACGGTGAACTCTGTCAGAGCTCAACTTTGGACCTGACGGTTTGAATTATGAGAATTCATAAACGCAATTTCCGCTCAGATCCGCTTGTCTAAAGTTGATTATGCTGCAGCTAAACTTTAAGAACGGCTATTTTTTAAAGAAGGTCTAAAAGAACATATTCTGCATTTCAGTCATATCTTTGGGCCGATTTGACCAATTAATTGGGTTAAGGCCCGATAAATTTAAACCACGCAATTGCCTTGAAAAATGGAAATGGTAAACTATTAATCTAGAGGCTATTAGCATTAGATTACAATTATAATTATGTTCAGAAAACGATAGCACTAATATTATCCTACCCTATATTCTGAGCATTAAATAATACAAATGATATGTTGCAATTGCTAGTCAGTGGTGTCCTTATACTAAAATCTATTGACATGGGTCAGTAATTAATTTCTGCGGTCCATTTTAAATTCTTAGCAGAAATCGGGTCTTTTATCTCCACAATCTTTTCAATGAGTTTAGAATAATAACTTTAATATCAAGCTCATTCCTATGTCGATCCATCAATCAATTATGTTTCAGTCTCAAATTATTTGGGGTGGACTATATTAATCCTTTTTGGAAGCAAATTCTAGTGCATGCAATCCATCCAAATTGTATTTAATTTTCTGCTGTTGTAGGCTTGTAGCTTCCTTATTTTTGTATCAACTGCCTCATCAGAAAATGAGAGAATAATCTAAATGCTGATAATTGAGGCAATCTAATAGTCATGACTAGGGGTGTACATGGATCGAGTTGGTTCGAATTTTCCAAATACCAAACCAAACCAATTATGTCGGGTTTTAAAATCTATAAATCAAACCAAATCAATAAAAATAGGGGTTTTCAACCTTGGGTTTTTTGGGTTATTTTTTCAAGAAAAGTTTTCATATAAAACGTATAACTTTTTTTGGTCTAAAAAACGTATAACTTTTACTTCAAAAAATTCTTTAGTCCTAGTAAGATACAACTATATACTTAAAGTGTTTCTTAAGAAAATAAAACAAAATGTGAGGTATGTTATGACATTGTAATAAAATATTCAACAAAGAAGATAGTGAAATCACATAAAATAAATATTGTTAATGAATAAGGCATAGTGAAAATGATCATGATCTAAAATACTAAGTCATGCTAAAATAAGTATGGCTAATAAGTATTAATTACATGACAAAGAAAAAGTAAAAAAGTTATGTATTTTCATTGTCCAAACCATTGCAAAACTAACGAATGGGCATTCAACATTATTATCATTCCTATTATTAGAATTGAATTTTTTTGTTTGCATTACCCTAGTATTTACTTGGCTTTAGTTTGGACTAATATTTGAGTTTTATGGGTTATAAAACTTATTGGATCATTCAAAAGTCTAAGTCTAAGCTTCAAATAATACATTAAAAGACAAAAACAAAGAAAAATTTAAGAAATAAATATAAATCACATTACAAATAAATATTTTTATGTATAAAATATATCTAAAAGTTGTATAATGTAGGGGTTGGTTTGGTTCGGTTTGACCTTTTTTTTTTTTTTGGTTAAAACCAAACCAAATCAATTATGATCGAGTTTTTTTGTCAATATCAAACCACTAGTTGGTTTTTTTCTCATTGAATCTTGATTATCGATTTGTACCGCATTTGTCGGTTTTTCTTTGTAAATTTCTAGTCATGACTAACCTTGTCGGATGTGAAACAAATACAATAATAACAACAACAATAATTATGCCTCAATTCCGAATAAGTGTGAACTCACTCGCATTGTCAGTTTTAAGCCCGAAAAAAGAAGGGTTGCGGTAATCTAATATAAAACTTGATAATTCATGATGAATCCTCAGTGAAGGGAGTGGATTATTCTTTCATAATTAGGTAATTTTGATGGATTTGGGGGTTTCCATCTATTTTGAGTTGATGTGAAGTTTTTTGATGGTAGGGGTTTAATTGGCAGCATTGTGAAACCGATGATAAAGTTAGCCAATAAAAAAAGTAGAGGGGGTATATTTGACCTTTTTCCCTATTAAAAAATTGTTGACAAACTTGTTACCGTTTGGAAAGCCACCTGTGTAATTGGAATTAGGTGTAATTGATGTAATTATACGCTTGCCTCGTTTGTTTGACCCGTAATTACACAAATAGGAAGGAACGTGCATCAGACCGATGATGCGAATATTACACTCTCCACCCCATGAGGGCCGAGAATCGGGTGTAATTACACCGTAATTAATAGCATATTTTTTTTTAGCCTATTTCTTTTTAATTTTATTTTAATTTTTTTTTCTTTTAATTTATTTTTTATTTCTATTATTTAATTTCTTTTTTATTTTATTTTAATTTCTTTTTTCTTTTTCTAATTTATTTTTTATTTCTATTATTTAATTTCTTTTTTTATTTTTACTTTTTAATTATTTGTATTTTTAAAATATATTTTTTTTTATAGAATTTATATTTCATTTTTCTTCTCATTCCCAATCTTACTTCTTGTGGCTCCATGTAATTGCTCATATTTTTTTAGTTTTTATTTTATTCATTAACCGTGTTAATATATTCTAATTTTTTAAACTACATCTCTTAATATTAGAAAGAATGAGTCATTAACAAATTTGGCATATAATAAGTGACTTTATTAAAGTAGAATTTAGTTGTGAATGAGGTTATAGACTTATATTTTCCCTTTCTTTTGAATTAAAAGAGTATTTACTTATGTGACATTGAAACTTACTTATGTAACGTTGCAATTTGACTTAAGAGTATTATGTTAAAAAAATTCTTTTGGATTTTGAATTTAGGTTATATTTTTAATTTTAACAATATTTGCATTAGTACTATTGGTTTTTTATTTTCACATTGTATGTTGTTTATTTTTCACTTACAAATAATGGACTATTGTCAAACATTCGAATAATGTTATGGCAAGATTATATTTATAAATATTCTTTTGTCAAACATCCAATCCCATGATGTTCTCAACAGTAAAATGTATGTTTTTTAAATTTTTTTAATC
>NC_081348.1:37435264-37530781 GCF_029784015.1 Lycium ferocissimum
ATTTCATCCACCCGTTCACCCCCCCCCGCATTTCCGGGCCCGGGGGAGCGGATAAACCGGTCATCCACGGGGGGCCCCGATCGGGTCCACCCGGGGTTATACGCCCTTTCTTCGCCAACCCCCCGTTTTACCAAAGTCTCGACTTCGGACCGGGGAACCCCCCCGAGTCACGCTTCACCCCCCGGGTTTATTTTCCGTTCGACAACCCGCTTTTCCTCCCCTCCATTTTTTGAACCGGAACGCCTTTCTTGCCCCCGAAAGCCTTTTCTTGTTCGAAACATTTCAAAATCGACGCAAAAAGCCTTTATTGGCTCCCGCCTTCCCGCCGGTCCAGAAAAGAACAAAATTAAGTTCGGGGATCAGGGCCGAGGGGGATTTCTGATCCACCGGTTTAAGCCCCCCCCTCACCGGGGTTGCGGCGGGGATTCCCCCTTGCGTCCCTCATTTTCTGGGCCACTTTTTGGAACGGACGATTGCCCAGCCCCCAATTTCCCTTTAAAGGAAACGGGGGTTACTTTAAAGGGTTTTTTAAAGAGCAAGACAAAAACTTTTCCCCCCCCCGGGGCGCCAACCCGTTCCCCCAAACTGAAATAAATTTGAATTTATGGGGCCCAGGATAGGTTTAGTTCAAGATTGATAAGACAAAAGAAAGTGGTTAAGGTTCATCAATAAGATAAAAGATAAAAGCCATGAACAATATATCATATCATTAACAACAATATTAAGAGGGAAATTGTTCGGGATGAACGGAGGGGAAAATGAAACGAGCTTCTTCATTAAAGGATTTTTGAAGAAGGGAGCCAACCCCCCAAAAGGAGGGTGTTCCTCTATTTATTGGTTTTCCCCGCTCTAAAGCGAAAAAAAAATAAAATAATCATAAAAACAATTTTTTGATTTGGGATTTGAATTTCCGCCTGGGCAAGTGTTTAAGGAAGGCAGAGCCATCCGGGGGGTTCGGGAAAATTATTAAATGAACAAAATTAAAAAACTAAAGTCCATTTGAAAACCAAGTTAACCCAAAACCAAAACACTTTCCTAAAAATTACCTTTTTAAAGCTTAATGCACAACCTACACCAATAAAGGTAACCCATCCCCCGGCGCTTCCAGGCAAGCCATCGGGATGTTCCCTCTTCTTTTTCTGGGGCCCCATTGTTTTGCAGGCCCAATTTACAACACAGAGTCAAAGCTAAAAATTATCCATTAATCTATGCAACGACTATTAATAAAAAAAAATCATTTTGTTTTTCATTTTTTGTTTTTTTTTTTTTTTTTTTTTTTACTTGTCAATTTGAACCCAAAAAAAAAGAAAAAATGTTCATTGATCATGTTGAAAAGTCTAGGATTGTATAATGATGTTGAGCTAGAATGCTAAATCCCGCAAAAGCAATAATGATCGGGACGATTTTCTTGGGAAACAGCTAATATAGATTTACATCATCGATTTGAATTCTATATTACTGAATACTTGTGAAAATACTTAAAATTTTATATTAAATAGTAGATCTAAACACAAAATTTAAAAAAAAAAATTCCAATTAGTATTAAAAATTTTTAAAGTTTAACCCCTTTAATTCAAAATTTTTAATTTACTATGTGATCACAAATACAATTCCCCATTCGATGAAATTATTTGATCTTAAAGAAGATCTATCTTCTTAATTTCACATGTAGAGGTTTTTTATTGGTTTCCCCATTTTCTTTGATTAGCTCTCCATGGGAGTGATATCAAAAATCCCAGGAAAAAAAAAAAAGAAGAAGAAAAATTTCCCCGATCTAAATCCTGATAACTCTCAAGAACTCTTATTGAGGGAGTCAGTTTGACACACCCCCAATGTCTGACGTATCACATCCTGAATTTTGTACAAACCAAATTTTTAACCCCCATGCATCGATAAAAAAAAATTGATATTTTTCATTAGAAGGGGGGGGAAGGGTTAACCCACCCCCCAAAATTTTAAATTTTTGGAAAATGTGTGACTCCTTGGGCAGGTGGTGGATGGGCCCATGGAAATTAATCATCACAGAGTGATGATGATATAATATATGTGCATCGGGGGTTGTTTAATTTAGACTTTAATTACTACTCCATCAACACTCATAGTCCTTTCCATATATAGAGAATCAAATCATTTAAAAATTGCAAGGAAAGGGCCTTTTGGGTTTCCCCTTTTTTCACCACCCATTTTCCCCCGGTTCCCCTACCCCATCTTCTGCTGCATCATCTGTCTTCAATTAACCATTTCGTGTCTAGTGATTTTTTCCCCAATTTTGAATGAGAAGAAAAGGATTGTAATAATTTTGAAAATTTTTCTTTCCCCTTTTTAAACTTTCAATTCAAACTTTCTGAAAAAATTTTGAATTTTTTTTTTTAAATTAATCTTACCCCGTTTTTAAATTTCATATTAATTAAGTTTAAAGCAATTTATATCCCGGGTTGGGAAAAAAAAAAAAATTAAAAAATTTTTTTAACATCGAAATTTAAAAATAGCTCAACATTCAAGATTCTCAATTTTATAAATTTTTTCATCCAATATATGAAACCCATAAAATGAGGGGATTTTACAAATGAGTAAAATGGACACTTAAAAGTTATATTTTACTTGTCTATTTTTTACACTTTTTTTAATAAAATATTAATTAAAAGGATAATTTGACTAAATTACATTTGTTTATTTTTTAAAAATAAATTTTAAATACTTTTTTTCTTTCATCTCATTAATCTTTTCCCCAAATTTTTTTAAAAATGGGTAAAGAGGGGGAAAAAAATTATTTTTTAAATTTTTATATGACAAGTTTTTTTAATCAAATACTTTTTGATAACGGAATTTTAAAAATTTAAAGGGAAAAATTTATTTTTCAACCATAAAATAAATTAAGTTTTCTTACAAAAGAGAGAGAAGTTTAATTTAACGGACCCCAAAAAAAATTGGGACGTACACCAAATTTTTGGGTTGGGGAAGACGTCAACCCGGTGCTCCATTCTTCGTTGACCATATCTATTTTTTTTTTTAAAGAATGCAATACATTAGTCTCCAAATACATTACCACACGTCCAAAATTTTTGAAGTCTTCATGAAATATCCACAAAACGTTGGCCACCCTTTTTCTTAGCTTTTCGTCATCCTTCCGTAGTTTTCTCTTTTACCAAAAAAGAAAATAAAGGATAATTATAAAAATTTTTATATTTTTAGATATTGAAACTTATATACTATACAGCTCTTTAATTTGGGGCCATTTGTCGCTGCTTTTTTGTTTCCCCAAAACACTAAAAACCTTTGGGTCTCCAAATATCGCTTCCAGACGAAGAAATAAACATGGCTAAGGTTATAAGCCCCTTTTTGTATGATAGACCCCTTCCTCCTTATCACGCTAATTTTGGCTGTTTCCCCGTCCGATGAGTACCCCTTTTTATCACGACTTTAAACTCCAATGGAGAATAGTAAGGATGTTTATTTGATTATTTATTTTTCCTTAATTCCCCATGTTACAAAATTTTGTTGGCTTCTAGGGAAGGGGGGAAAATTGGGGTCCATCCATCAAAAAATTTTTGTTGACAAATATTTTAACAATAATTTTTTTTTGGTGTATAAATAAACGATTGAATCTTCCCAAACGTAAGAGAAGCTTTTAATTGTAATGACAAAGCTTCGAAAAAAAAAAAAAAAAAAAAAAAGAAAAAAAAAAGCTAGATCATAGTTTAAAAATTTTTATAGCTTTAAAAAAAAAAAAAGAAAGAAAAACTTAAATTTTCCTAGATTTAAATTATGTTTCCCAAATTTTTAAATTTAGTTTTAAAATTTTTTAAACCGGGAATTGAGATTGCCAGCCACAAGTATATAAAAAATTTTATTAAATAAAAATTTTTTATCCTTTTCCCTTTAACCCCTTGCTCATGGAAAAGGGGTGACCGGTTTTCCCAATTATATTTAACTGATTCCGTTGCTTGTGATTATTAAAGGGTAAAAGGGGGGGAAAATAGAAGGGACGATAGATGTGAAGGTCTTGGAGAAGGGGAATGTTTGATGAGAAGAACGTTAGAGGCTCACCTTGATTATATCTATACCCAGAGGCATAAGCAACCCTAGATTTTAGTTTCTTTTAAATTTTTAAGCCTTTTTTTTTTTTCTTCATTATATTTTTTTATTCTTTCTTTTTTCTTCCGTAGTTATATATGGACATGTGATGTATTAGCTAAGGGACTTTTGACCTGGCCCCTTGGCCAATCTAAGATATATATGTTTTGGTATCCCATAAATTTCAATTGTTGCATTTATTTGATCATAATATAAAATAAAATAAAATAAAAAGGGAAATTTTAACCCAAACTTGTCGTTAATTAAAAGGAAAATTGCTGGGGCCAAGAATTTTTGGATCTTTCCGGTAATAAATAAAATTTAATGAGGATTAACCGCCTTAATTTGTTAATTAATATGATATAAAATTTCCCCACCCAAAATTTTTTTATTTAAATTTAAATTTTGCATCAAAAGTTTCGGCATTTAAAAATTTTTTTACCTTTTTCAAAGAAAAACCCTTTGATCCAAATATATAGCTCGGGAAACCAAGGGATGACAAAGTACTTGTGTTTCTATTGTTCTCTGACTTTATTAGTTCATAATACTTCAAAAAAATGCTTTCCCTTTTTCTTTTTAAGTTCTGTTTTTTTATCTGGGGTTGAGGATTTGTGAATATGTACGTGGAAAAGTATTTATTTCGTAATATTTAAGTGTTAATACTTTTAAATAAAAAATTTTGGGTTTCGAAATTTTCTTTTTTAAAAATTTAAAAATGATAGTGTTAATTATTTCTGTTTTAATGATGTCTACGATTTCCCCTCATGTCCTTTAACCAAAATTTTTTAAAAGAAAAAGGAAAAAACGCGACTAATTTATAATACGTATAGAGGTCCAAGCAAAAAACATTTAGTTTTTAAAAATTTTAAATTTTTTGTTTAATTATTTTCCCTTTTTCAGTTGTAAAAAAGCGTAATATTATTTCCAATTTTTACAGTATTGGTTGTTTGTATATTGAATAATTAACATGCCCTGCTTTTGGGGTCCCGAATATAATTTGTTTTTCCCCTTTTGCATTTTTTGGTTTAGTTTTGTTGTGTTCGTCTGTTTAATAAAAAATTGGTCGACACTAACTAACTGTAATAATTACAAATGGGGGAGACGACCAAGACTTTTTCCCCTTTTTTATTTTTAATTTTAAAACAGGGGATTCCCTTCGACAATTTCCCAACAGATACACCTCTTTAAATTTACTGGGTTGTAAAAAGAAAAAAACGGGGTAATTATTGGGAAGGGAAAAATTTTCGGAGAAAAAAATTTTTTGATATATAGACTCCATTTTTTGATATTTTTTTATTACTGGGTTTTTTTACTTTTTCATACCTAGATATTTATTTTCTCCGTTAGTACGGCAATTAATTCTTTTTGATTAAACAGCATATAAAAAATGTTTGGGGAAATCTAGAAAGACCAACGTATGGTAATCTTAATAGATTCTTGAGCGTGATTTGAGACTGAAAACCTGAATCTACAAGGGTCAAATAACCCCCCAATTCATTTTTCAACGTAATGACGCTTGTAACATATATATTGGTTGGGGTTAAAAGTAAACCCAATAAAGGGGTTTTCTTTTCATTCGAACAGAAGGGAATAGAAGAGGCTTTAAACTATACATTACCAACTGTTTGCATTTGACATATGCTCTTTTAAATTTAAAAATCTGAGTTTTAAAATACCGCAACAATAACAATTATGTTTTTGGTCCCTATTAAAAACTTCAAACTAAAAGTCTTAAAAATTTCAAAAGTTAAAATTAAATTCAGATCTTCAAATTTAACCCTTGAACTCTGTCAGAGCTCAACTTTGGGCCCTTTGTTAAAAGGAGAATTCATAAAACCAATTTTGTTTGATCCGCTTGTCTAAAGTTATTTGCTGCAGCTAAACTTTAAAACGGCTATTTTTTAAAGAAGGTCTAAAAGAACATATTCTGCATTTTCATTTTCAGTCGATTTGACCAATTAATTTGGGTTTAAAGGGCCCCCCAAATTTAAACCAGCAATTGCCTTTTAAAAAAGGAAATGGAAACATTAATCTGGAGGCTATTAAACACTTTTTTTTTAAATTATAATTATGTTCAGGAAAGATAGCACTAAATTAAACCCCCCCCATATTTCCCGAGCCCTTAAATAATACAAAATATGTTGCAATTGCTAGTCAGTGGTGTCCTTATACTTAAAATTATTGAATGGGGCAGTAATTAATTTCTGCGGTCCATTTTAAATTCTTAGCGGAAATCGGGTTTTTTATCTCCACAATCTTTTTTAAAAGAGTTTTAAAAATAACTTTTAAAATCAAGCTCATTCCTATGTCGATCCATCAATCAATTATGTTTCAGTCCTTTTTAAATTTTTTGGGGTGGACTATATTTAACCTTTTTGGGAAACAAATTTATGCGCAATCCATCCCAAAAATTTTATTTAATTTTCTTGCTGTTGTAGGCTTGTAGCTTCCTTATTTTTGTATCAACCGCCTGGCCAGAAAATGAGAGAATAATCTAAATGCTTTATAATTGAGGCAGCAATCTAATAGTCGCTTATCATGTGCTGCAGACATTTTCGATCAGCCTACTGAATTTTCCAAATACCAAACCAAACCACCACGTCGGCTTAAAATCTATAAATCAAAACCAAATCAATAAAAATATTGCGGGTTTTCAACCTTAAGTTTAGATATTTTTTCAAGAAAGTTTTTACAAAACGATAATTTTTTTTGGCCTAAAAAAACGTATAACTTTTACTTCAAAAAATTCTTTACCCTAAGAAGATACAACCATATACTTAAAGTGTTTCTACAAAAATAAAACAAAATGCGAGACAAGGCGACATCAGAATAAAAATATTCAACGGGGTTAAGATAGTGAAATCACATAAAACAATAAATATTGCTAATAACAAGGCATAGTGAAAATGATCAAGTGATCTAAAATACTAAGTCACGTTAAAATAAGTATGGCTAATAAGTATTAATTACATGACAAAGAAAAAGTAAAAAAAGTTATGTATTTTCTCATTGTCCAAACCATTGCAAAACTAACTAATGGGTATTCAACATTATTATCATTCCTATTATTAGAATTGAATTTTTTTTTGTTTGCATTACCCTGGTATTTACTTGCTTTGGTTTGGACAATATTTTGAGTTTTATACATAAAACTTATTGGATCATTCAAAAGTCTAAGTCTAAGCTTCAAATAATACATTAAAAGACAAAAATAAAGAAATATTTAAGAAATAAATATAAATTACATAACAAATAAATATTTTTATGTATAAAATATATCTAAAAGTTGTATAATGTAGGTTGGTTTGGTTCGCTTGACCTTTTTTTTTTTTTTGGTTAAAAACCAAACCAACCAATTATGATCGAGTTTTTTTTGTCAATATCAAACCACTAGTTGGTTTTTTTTCTCGGTTTGACTCGGATTATCGATTTGGTACTGTTTGTCGGTTTTCTTTGTACAGCCCTAGTCATGACTAACCTTGTCGGATGTGAAACAAATACAATAATAACAACAACAATAATTATGCCTTAATCCCTAATAAGTGTGAACCGCCGTATTGCGCTGTAAGTCCAATAAAGAAGTGGCGGCGTAACCTAATGTAAAACTTGATAATTCATGATGAATCCCGCGAAGGGAGCGGATTATTCTTTCATAATTAGGTAATTCTTGTGAAGTTTTTTGACGGTAGGGGTTTAATTAAAAAGATTGTGAAACCGATGATAAAGCTTACCCAAAAAAAAGTAGAGGGGGTATATTTGACCTTTTTCCCTATTAAAAAATTGTTGACAAACTTGTTAAAAGTTAAAACCAATTAGAATGTTTTTTTTTCTCTCTTTAAATTATTTTTTATTATGTTGGGTGTAGGAGAAGGGAAAATATGAGAGGGATTAAAATTCAACCAACTGAGCAGCTAGATATATGTGGAATGGTTTTATTATTCGAAGACAAGATTTAATATTTAAAGTCAATGATTCCATTAAAGTATAGATCATGAGACGCAGCAAAGATTTTAGTAATTGAGATAAGTTAGGGCAGTGCTAGAGTAAAGTAGGAGCAAAATGCAAGCCCCAGTTTGGGGTCCTCGGTTAGCCAATCTGTTGAGTCGTTCATGCAAAACAACAAACACTTTGCGGGCATTCTCATCATCATCAGCAGCACCTTTATCTAACCAGTCTCGCGGTGGCCTTCCTCGTTTCTACTCCGAAAAGCTCCCTCCTTCCAAGGCATGTTCTTTTTCATCACACTTAAATACCCACATTTATGGGATCTTAATTTTATTGAGTAAAGAACGGGGTTGAGTGTGTTAAACTACCATTTCATTCTGCAAAAAATATTCCAACTTTCTTGCGTGCATTTGACTGTTGGCAGTAGATAAACTGAAGCTTTTTTAGGTAGGTTTTTTGTGTGTGCAGAATTTAGACGATTCTTGTTGTTATAAGCAGGGTGCATGGTGGATATGAAATTTTGTAGATTTTCACAATTTCAGTGGATTCAAAAATACGGGTTAAGTAAATATACAAAGGTTTAAGCCCAAGTGTCTAACATCTACTATATATACATAAAAAAAAAAATTAATCAGATATACACTGTACTTTTTCGCCGATTGTAGGAGTTCTATTTTTACCCTAGTCTTGTTTGCTAGAGGGAGGGAGAGGTTATTGTCATAGCTTTGGACGAACCCAATAGTATTAGGAAATTCATTAAAATATATATGTATCTTTTTAGTTGCAAACCTAATAACTCTGACGACTATGGATTCGATGGCATATTCAAAGCCTATAAAATCTAAATTCTGGTCCCGCCCCTTATAAGTGTCAATAAGCTGGAACCTTTCTCCTTTATCCTACTGAAAAATGGTTATCTGAAGCTCACGTTGGTAATTTCACATAAGTTGAATGAAATGAGTCTAAGATAGAGCGGAGTGGATAATGAGGATACTTATACCCGACCCCAACTAGTTTAGACTTGAGGACAGTTGTTGTATTACTTTTTACTCTGAAAGCTTTATTGTTACTCTATTCAGACTAGATGATTTAAGCGGCTCAGCTATGGTGTATTTATGGTTTTTGGGAATGCAGGATGGCATTGTTCGTGTTAAAGGTGATGAATTCTGGCACATGACTAGGGTCTTAAGGTTGACAATCCATGATAGGTACTGCCACATGACAAGAAGTCTTATGCAAAAGCTAATTTTCATTGTCCACTAGTGGTATCTTTCTGTCATGGTTGGGAACTACGAGAATGGCTTGTTCAAAAGTATTATCTGCATTGCTGTTTTTTTTAAAAATAACCGTGGTGTCCGGGCAAGCTTGCGGGCACCTCGACTAATTCCACGGATATTCGCCACCTCCTCTCCAAAGCCAGTAATTTCTCGGTGTAACTCTCCGTCCACCAAGGCTGTAACAGACGGATAGAAATCACATAGTGTTTTATTGTGACCTTGAATTTCGAACTCCGTACCTCATGCAAGCCAACCCACTTCATTGATCACTGGGCCACACCCTGCTTTGTTTTGAATAAGGAATGTGAATGTGCCTTTAATTCTCCAACGTCCTATTATTTTAGAAGCCTCTTCTACTCCCCTTCAAAATTCTCAATCTGGTTGTCCACTTTTGGTGCTTGTAATGTAGATTTCAGATCTGACAATTCTATGAAGGATATGATTTTCAATAAATAGTTGTTTCATTTCCATCCTAATATAAGCCAGAAGGGTTGTCAACAACAACAACATACCCAGTGTAATTCCACAAATGGGGTCTGGGGAGGGTAGGATGTACGCAAACCTTACCTCTACCTTTGTGGGTAGAGAGGTTGTTTCCGATAGACATTAGCCAGAAGGGTTGTCTTAGCCAGAAGGGTTGTCCTAGAAAGAAATGTAGTTGGTGCCTTGAACAATGGTACTGAGTTAATTTCACCTATTCATGATGTCTAATTTGCAAGGGTAGAACTATTTGATGGAAAAGGAGGATTAGTTGAAGGCTGTATACAGAACATTGATCAGACAGGATTGGATATTGTGGCTCTCGAGAATCCAAAGTCAGTATCTCCTCATAACACACAGTGGCATGTCTATGCTGCATTTGGTGAGTATTTATGAGCATTGTTAGTGGTGTTATGTGTAGATCATTAGCCTGCATGGCATACTAAGTTCCCGTAATGTAGGTACTCTCAAGGGAGGCCGCGCCGATTGGCTTGTGGAGAAATGTACAGTATGTCTGAATTGCTCATGTGAAATTGTATCTCTCGAAAAGCTTTTGGTAACCTGTTTGTTCACTCTCTTTGTCCGATGGTCTCAGGAGCTAGGAGCCTGTAGTGTGACCCCCTTATTGACGGAACGGTCTCCTTCAATATCAGGAAATCGCGTGGACAGATTACAACGTGTCAGTTTTGCTGCAGCTAAACAATGTAAGCTTTTTGACTCTGATACAGAATGTATATTGTGAACTAATTCTCTTTGTAGGTGCTTGTGCGATGTTTTAGACATTAACAACATTTTGTTTTAGGCCAACGGCTGCATGAAATGGTTCTAAATCCTCCTATAAAAGTTGGTGGACTTTTACCTCTTGTAAGTTGGTTTTTCAGTTTCCTCCCACAAAGTAAAATCTTTTTCAAGCTTTGCGAACAGCATATAGGAGGCTTTAAGACTATTTGATCATCTTTCTCTCTGCAGCACTTATTCATTTTTCTTTTCTTGGTTTTGTGGTGCCACTTATGCTCTAGGTAAAAAATTCAAAGCTTTCATTTATTGCCACGGCAGAAGCTAAACCAGTTTTTAGTGCTCTAAGTTCCATTAAAAGAGAATCATCTGGACTGATGATAATTGGACCAGAAGGAGGTTAGTATCTTTTTGCAGCTTTTCCTGCTCTTCTAGTCTATGCCCAACGTTTTGTGCCTTTATACTGATGATATTTTTGTTGGTCATAAGTCAACTTTTTGATCATCTGAAGAAGTCAATTGTCTAGGACCCCTGATGAAGAGTGTTAGGAGTTCAGAAGAATTAAAATGGATTCATATATGCCAGAACACTCTTAAAGAGTAAAAGTAGTCATTTTTGGGTAAATCACATATAAAAGTAGGCTCGTTTTAATGTAAAGCTCCAGTTTAGACAGTTTACATGTCAAACCTCATTTGGCCTTTTAACTTCAAAAAACGGCTCTTTTAATCCAAGAAATAGGAGAAGCCTTTGAAGCTAGCAGACAACTCATAGTGCTGATTCTATATAAATTCTTGAATGAGGGAAAAAAAAAAGTAGTATAAAGGAAAGAAGAAGAGAGACAATAATTTAAAAGAAAGAAAAAAAGAAAAAAAGAGATTGCCAATGCTACCCCATTACTCATCCTACCTTCTAACCCTTTTGTTTCAGCAGGCCATGCAAACCCTCCTTACCCTGCAACCTCCAGCTCCCTTCTCTATTATCCACTTAGCTAGGCTAGAACAACACTCTCCCGCACTCTCCAACCCTACATCACTCTGACTCTAACCACAAACTCTATTTATCTTTCTTGCACTGCTGGAAGTACTTTGTACAATACAGAGTTTGTTTTAGTATGATTTGGTTTATACATTGTGGTGCTTATACCTATCACCTATGGTACACCAGTCCAATCTTGCAAGCTGAAGTGGGTTTAGACCCTATTATTTTGTCCTCATTATCTAGAAGTAAGAGTGCTCAAGAACGGTTAACAACAATTATAATAAAGAATTTGGAACCAAAAACAAAGAAAAGTTTGTGGATACTAGACAATCTTTCATACAGTATTCAGATATAGATAATTTATACTTTTGTTTTCTGCTGTGTATGATTATTGTGAACATGCTCCATTATAGACTTCACAGAGGGAGAGTTAAACGTGATTCTGGAGGCTGGGGCAACTGCTGTTGGTCTTGGACCACATCGTCTACGAGTTGAAACTGCTACAGTGGCTCTTTTGTCAGCATTAATGTTGTGGTGTGACGGTCAGGAGATATTCAAGGTCTAGTAACACTGGCAGGCAAGTATTGTTTGTGCTGCTTTGAAATCTTAGTGATTCGGTCAAATTCAGTTTGATGGTCTTGTTTGAAAGGATTCAATAAGTTTTTTCAGTTAGGATTTCATTCATTCTTTGTGGATCCAATCATCTTTAGCTTACACTGAAAAAGGACAAAAAAAAAGTTTAATAGATTAATAGATGTAGGCTGTCAAGATTTCTATCGGTGTACGGTTATGGTTCCTTTTTTCACATGATTGTATACCTATAACACCAAAATTTTAGAGAGAAACATGAAAATGGAAGAGCAGTATGCTAACTATGGTGAATCTTTCTCATCTTTACTGCATGAAAAAAAGTCAAAAATGTTGTTACAGGATTTCTGATTTAGTGCTTCGGTTACCGAGAATTAAGTTTTTTCCTGCTCCCCACTTTTGATTAATCTCTGATTATTGCTAAAGAGGCTGAGTTGCATAACAAAGTTACATGCTCTCACCAGTTTAGACACTTACGTGATGAATTGTTTTGCTTTAGGCTGTGTTCATATGCTGAGGGGTCCCAAGAAAGGTGCAAGTTAGCACTGTTAAAGGAACTCAGAAGTGAAGGATCAAAAAGAAAGGATAATGATCAATCATTTGCTTAGTTGTTTCTGGCCTCATCCTCACGCCATCTGCGGAAGCCCAGTGTATCATCCTGACTTTTCTTTGTAATCCCAAGTAAAGTCTGGTGGTATTGAATTCCACAATTTTTTTTTTTCAACTCTTTTTCAGTTTTGAAAAGTCAAATTGCTACGTGAGTGATGACATTCAAATCCTCCTTTTTGAAGTTTATTTTATTGCTTACTTTTTCTGCAATTGGCTGTATAAACTTTTCTTCAATACTTGACAAAGTACAATTCACCCGGTCTCTTAGCCTTAAAATGCAGTTATTATACTCTTCTTCTTTTTTTTATATACATATTTTCATATCTCATGTCTTTTTGTTATATACATATTTTCATATCATGTCAATGTAGTAAATTTAGAGGAAGCTTCAGCTATTTTTTTTTTTCCATATAATTAATCTTTCTATAACGTTGGGTCTTGTGTACGTTAGGTTCTATTTAAATCCTGTCTCTGCTGTAGTATTAAACTATTCTGCAGTTCTGCTATAAGAATGACTCTAACTCGGGGAGGTTTATTCTCAGTGTTTAATTTAATGAAAGGAACATAATAGTGGTGAAGTGTAGATACAGTCATTAGATCTCCATTTTAATACTCCATATTAAATCTGGAGTACTTTTGGTTGCTAGTTGTTCAATAATAAGTTCAAAAAAACTATGCCACGGATGGAATGTGTTTTGCGTGCCTGACCTGTTTGTTGACTTTTAATTGTATATACTCCACATGCCGATTTATGTGATACACTTTTTTTTTAGTCTGTTCCAAAAAGAATATACATTTCCTTATTTGGCAACAATTTAACTTTAAACTTTCTTCTTTTCTGACTTAATGAGATGATCTATGCACACAAATATTTTTGCATTATTTTATACTGCAATAAGATTCGAAAGTCTTTCTTTTCTTAAACTGGCTACGTATCGGTCAAGTATATCACATAAATTAGAACGGAGGGAGCAGTTGCTTTAGTGAATGGACATGTCATTTGTAGCATTTCATTATTGTGTTTCGTCTTGATTTTTTATGTTTAGAGACATTCACTTGCATGAAACTTTTAGAGTTGTCAAACTCAGCTTTTGTCGTTGATGTCTCAATGAAGGTTCATAGCTGTTTTCAATTGTGCCCCAGTTTGAATGATTTAGCCTAGCATTATTAATATTTAGACAAGTGAACATGTGAACTTTGTTTGTTTGTCCATTGTCGATGTGTGACAGGAATTGGATCAGTGTTTAGTGGATCTTGGTTTGTTAAGCCACTTGCTTCTAAGTAATTTAGCGTTAATGAAATATGTAACAACATTTATACGATTTTATTAAGCATCATTCTTTGCGAATTTGTGCATAGTAACATGCACCATCAAATTAGTTTGGGACTAAAATTGATCACGTGCTGGAATAATAGTGGTTGAAATAGTCTCAAGAGAAAGTAGTTGTGTTGTTGGCTATTGATGATATGGTTTATATATCGAGCATGTGGAACCCGAAATTGACCGTATTGGGTCACCCAAAGCCAATAAAAGCTTTCACAACAATTGGAAAACTATATAGCAATTAAAGTCAAAATAAACTGAGGTGACGTAGAGCCTCCATTGACTTGTCGGGTGCTTATTTACTATTTAAGGGGTCGTTGGTGTTCGAAGATAAGTTATGGTGGTATTAATTATATTGAGATTAATTATTTTGATATTATATTTTATTGATTGTTTGATTTATTATATTAAAAAAATATGCATTGCATAATTTTTAAGAAGAAGTTGATTGTTTACAAAAATAGTCAATCGTATTTAGTAGAAAAAAGGGGTTGAGGGAACTCGGATATTTTTGTCATTTTAAGATTTGTTTATCGAGAATAACTTAATCGATATTATTATTTCTTTCGACGGGGATAATTTATACCAATATTATTTTTATCTTAATATATAAACAAGGGATAAGGCAGTATTAAATGCTTGTCCGGCATACCTAACTACCCAGAAAGTACTATAATCCATAAACTGAGATCAGTGGCAAAGAATAGTAATAATTGAATGAAAGAGGGGCTTTTGTAGAGAAGGGGTGTGTAGTCAAGTCAAAATAGCAATGCATTAGATATTGGCACGCAAAACAGAAAGTCAAAAGTCAAAATAGTAATGCATTATATACTGGCACGCAAGCAGAAACGGAAATTCAATAACACACCCATTCACATAACAAAATCCATAAATACAGAGAGATCCATTTATTAATTGGGTGACTCTTTGAAAATTCTTCCTATATTTTATCAGCAAAGTAGTGCCAACCCACTAACCCAAATATTTCTCCTCCATTTTCCTCCTTTCTTTTCTTCCTCGAGAATACCGAAACTCTATTGTTACATTTAATGGCGCTACAATTGGAGAATTTGGTAGAATCGATAAAATCGAAGGTGAGGAAATTGAAGAAATCGAAGAAACCGTATATCAAAATGGACAAAAGCTCGAGTGTGAGAGTGGAGATTCGCAGCAAAAAGGCACGTAAGCTCATTGACAAGACTCTTCAAGCTGCTGATCATCCTGGCAAGAGTAGCCTCTCTTAGTACTTCATTAAATTAAGAGTCGTTTTGGAAAAATGAAAAGTTTCTTTGTTTTGTGTATGTATATATATATATTAAAAAGTTGCAGAGAAAAATGGCCGTTTCTGTGTTCCGATGGTCGATGTCGGCGTTTGTGATTTGGGAACCGTTTCGGTCTTTCTTTTAATTTTTCTATTAATGAGAAAAAGGATTAAATGTTTGGGTTATTTTTCTTTTTAATGATTTTCTAAGGGAAAATGTCTAAAATACACCCAAACTTTTGTCTGGATTTGCTGTAACACACCTATACTTTATGATGGTCCTATTACCCCTGAATATATTTTTAAAGTATTTTTTTGGCATTTATTTGGAAAAATCAAACCAAAATCTAATGCGACACAAGTCAGGACTCGATTATGAAAGAAAATAGTGATTCACAAGATCAAATTCTAAGAGAATCAATTGCTTTCTCCATGAAAAAATTAAGACTGTAAGAGAGAATTTTAATTTTTTATTTTGTTCGGAGAGTGAAATGACTTGAAATTGACTGTACTCCTTTCTTTTTTGGCATTTTGTTCAACACGTGTTTAAATTGTTATCTAGCTCACTCGATAAATGTCAAAGAAATTCCTTAAAGATACATTCGGGTTAATAAGATCCCGTAAAGGTTAGGCGTGTTACGCCAAATTCGAGCAAAGATTGAGATGTATTTTAGACAATTTTTTCGATTTCGTACCGTTAATCTGATCAGTAATTCGAGTGCTTACTAAAGTGTACTAATAGGAGTGTGACTCAGCTGGGGAATAAGAAAGGGATCAGAAACCGATCACTTATCTCTTGATATATTTTACTACTTCATTATTCCTTCATCTCTATCTTTTAATCTTTGTAATATGAATAGTTCGAATATTTCGCCGGTATAACTTTGACAACTATGATTTAATTTGAATCCTGACCTCTTATGATTTTTATTTCACTTTATTAACTAGTGCCTTTGTGACCTTTGTTTCAATTTATGTGTTACACTCAAAGAAGAAAACAAATTATCGTGATTTATTCATATGTCCTTTAAATATTTTAAATTGTTAATTATTGAAACTTATAATATTTTTCATTTAGTTTCTAAATATATAAATTATTTAAAAAAAAAAAAACTTAAAGATTGTATGTTCGAATTCACGGTTAAAATAAAAAAGTTTGACTGTTAAAATTCGAATTGCATTACATAAATTGGGACAGAGGGAGTATTAAGGTACACTTGTTAGATATAGGGGGATTTACGATTTGAAGTTTATGATTGCTATAGTGATTTTCAAGTTAATATATATAACTGTAATTGGATTTACATAATCAAATATTTATAAATATTTAGTGAAATTTGTAATATATATGGACTCTGGACAAAAATTATTGGTTCACGTAAACCCATAGTCAACAATCTGGGTCCGCCTATGTGTTGGGTGTATTTCATACTGCCTCTGAATTAAAAAGAGTGTTCACTTGGTTTTTTTTTTTTGGTCAAAAGAGTGCCCACTTATCAAATCAAGAAAGAATTAATTTTATTTTTTCAGATTTGCCCCTATTAAGTGTTATGTGATAAAATCTGAACACCTATTTTATTAAAGGCAATTTAGTCAAATTACCTATTTTTGTCTAGGGTGTAAAAATGACTAAGTGAACACTTTTTTTGTCCGGACGGAGTATAGGATAGGAAAATGTTATAGTGTAATAAGCTGCATTTCTGCGACATAGTGACCCCAAAAAATTCGTCTCAGGTGTTTACGGTCTCAAATGGAGTTCATTATTGCATGACCAATAGTGTTGGTTCGTTCTTGGATCAGAGTAGTTAAGAAAGCATCACAATAAGTATGTGATATGTTCAGCAAATGGTAGGTCTTTGTATAACGTAAGCCATGTGTAAGGGTATCCGTCAATACTTTGAATAGATATACAATTGGTTTTAACTTGCGTAGTTGTAGTTTGACAAATTACAACTGAATTTATGAAAGCTTTTGTTTGTGCAATTTTTTCTATAAACGTGAAGTTACGACTTTTGAAGACGGCGTTGTCAGAGTAGAGGTCAAACTACATTATCTCTTCATTTTCAAACTACACCCTTTTGATATATATAACGGACAAATAAAAATGAATGGAGGAAGTCTTTTCCAATCTTTGGTTTTGACGAAATTAATTAAGCCACTTGAAGTCCATGTGCTTGTACATGAATGAATTACTTCAAATGGCTAAAGAAGGAAAACTTGGGGTCTTTTTATACCTCTTAATTCAGTTAGGATTAGATTTTTACGTAACTTCGTTGCCACCTTTTTGGAGTAAAGGAAGTGGAAAACGTCTAAAATATACTGATGTAGGACTAGAGAATAAATTAGCAACAAGGAGTAATAAAAATCACACGCATATGAACTTTAGCAAGGTACAATCTAAATTTAGTTTTTTGGTGGAATACGTGGCACTTTAAATTTTACAACAATTTGTCATTGAGAACCTTAACTGAAATTTGTACCTACTAGATTTTTTTTTTTTGGTTTCCCACGGTCCATACTCACATTAGAGTCCGACTATATCCGGATTCGTGTCGCATAGGGTCCCATTCGGGAGAAACGCTTCCTACTAAGGATTTTTTCATACCTAGAACTAGGGGTGTTCATGGTTCGGTTTGGGTCGGTTATTGGTTAAAACCATAACCAAACCAATTTAGTCGGTTTTTAAATGTCTAAAACCATAACCAAACCAAGTAAAATAATAACCACCGGTTTGGTTATTGTCGGTTTGGTTCGGTTTGGTTCGGTTTTTCAATTTATGACTAGCGTGACAATTCAAATATTCTCTCTCGTTACATTCTTCAAATTTCTTATGAAGTTCTCTTTTTCCTCACGGCCTACAGAGGCGAACTTTCTTGCATATTGAGGGAAAACGTATGTGTGACAATGTAAAATGAAAAGAGATAGTAGGATTTTTACTTTTTACCCTTATGCTTACGACTTATTAGAGTTGGAACTTGGATTGTTGACTTGGACGTATTCTTTTAAGATGTGGGCCTTAAAAATAAGTAGACCAAAATTAAATTAATAATTAAAAGGTATAAAATATCTTTAATTATTTATGAAAAGTTAATATTATACATATAAATAATTATAAATTTTATGTATATAATTATCGGTTTGGTTCGGTTATTTATTCGGTTATTTTTTACTATAACCATAACCAAACCAAATATTATCGGTTTTTCAAATTTAAAACCAAAACCAAACCAAACCAAATGTCGGTTTTTTTTATTCGGTTTGGTTAAATTTTCGGTTTGGTTTTGGTTTTAACCAAAACTGTGAACAGCCCTACCTAGAACTCGAATCCGAGACCTCTGACCTATTAGATGTTATACTTATTAATGTGTTAATTATCTTTTCGCGACCGGATGAAGCAAATGTTACCCTCTCTACATTATATCCTCCGTTTTAATTTATGTTCATTAATTTTATTTTTAATATGTTTTTAAAAAATAATTAATTTTGATATTTAATACTCTAACATGTTATGTTTAAGGCTACAAGTCTACAAGATACTCAAAAGGTATTTTAGTAGATTAGATGCATTTTTTTAAAATTACAAATTCAAAATCCTTCTTATATATATATATATATATATAATTGCAGGACAAAGGCTCGGTAACGTGGCACTCTAAAAAATTAGGAATCATATTTATCTATTTTCTCCTTTTTTTGAATTATTTCCGTATTATTTTGCATTCTCTTAAAAAGCCTAAAAGTTTCGGCAGAAAACGTAAACGTGCACCTCATAGAATAAGCGCCCGTTCGGCAACATAAACGTACACTTCATAGAAGAAGCGCCTGTTCGGCAACATGATCAAAACAAGAAACTTATTGAAGATTCCAAAAATATCTTCCAAAAGAAAAAACCTGTACCCACAATGGCGTTTACTAACTTTATACATAGCAGAAACCCAAAACTATTCGCCTTGTTTCTTAATCACTGGACGCAGACTTTCTCTCCATTAAGGCCATCTCAATGCAACCGGTACATACATTATGCTATTGCATTTACTACTTTTACATTATTTTATTACGGATAAGTGAATTCATATGCCATGTAATTTTACACGTCATTGTTAACACCGAATGTCTGCTTGTACTATCACAAGGTTTCTAACAAGGAAATGCTCCACAAGAAGATCGGTTATAAAGTTGGACTTTGCATTTTCAATTTAATCAGAAAATCAACCTGGACTTTGGATTTTGATAATCGTCATTTCAATTTGAAGGGCCCAAGTTCATTTGATTTTAGTTATATATTTCATGATCTCCCATTGTTAAGTAGCTACATGTTTTCTAGGTCAACTCTTCAAAGAGGACATTGTGAGTAAAAAATTACATGCACTAGGTGTTTATACCAATTAATGGATGCATATGTTAATCAATGGTATCAGTGGCGGAACCAAGATTCATATTAAGGGGTGTCAAAAAATGTAGATATATCGTGACTTAGGTTCAACCCCGTGACCTTAGGGACTTTTCGCAATCTCTTAACCACTGCGCTAAACCTTCAACTTGTGTCAAGGGGAGTCAACACTGGTATACATACCAATAAAATCAAAATTTCACCTACCTATACAATGTAATTTTCCGGCGAAGGGGTGTCGCTTGACACCCCTCGAGCAAAGGTGGCTCCGCCCTTGGTCGTGGTTAATTAATATATAGTTTAGTTCATCGAACCACTTAACTATGGTAAGTTGTATTGGTTTGGGGTAAACACTCCGTGAGGATAAGTAATTACCCTTCTCCTATTACACTGACTCTGTTCCTTTATGAGGGACTAATTTATCTTTGCCATGATTAGATTATGAACATCCAAATATAAAATTTACTGCCACCATCAAAAGATATAGTACATCTACGAATGTTTATGGACAATGTCATAATGTCATAAACAGTAAGGAAAAGTTGCTTCTAAGGGCTTGAAAACAAGTAAAGTGTACGCCTCAAATTGAGTATTTTATACTTTTTGTGTACACAAAATAGAGAAAGTCGAGGAACAAATGTTACCACCGAAAAATATGTAGAAGACAACATGACGGGAATAGGCTTGAGAAGGATCAAAAGACTTAATCTTGATGCAAGAGGAAAAAATCTAGGTTATTCAGTTTCTTGATATATCTGTGTTGCAATACTAAATCTTCTACTACTTTTATGTTGAAAAAGTTCTAATTGCCTCAAGTTTTAACAAGAATCTATCTTTTCGTTATTTTTATTATTTGGATATTAGGGAAGGATAGTTCGTTATCTTAATGAAATCATTTATGACCGCGCGAAGCACGGGCAACTTACCTAATTTTATATAATTTTGTGCACAATTAAATTAATCCGCATAAAAATGAAATGGAAGGAGTATCAAAATTGACTGCTACACTACAGGCATTTATAAAAAACAGCCCTTCTCAGAATTTAACAACATTAAAACCTGAAAGAAAACAAAGATACGAGTGGGCAATGTCATCAATAGGTAACCATCAACTACAAATTTCAGAGCGGCATTAATTTCTGGATGGTTCTAATTCTGACTTCCACGTTCAATTAATTGTGATACCAGCTAATCGATTGAGTCGTCAAGAATCCAAATGAATCAATGTACCCATCCATAATGCTTGATTTAATAGGGCGTTGATTGGGTCAGTATATGGAGTTACCTTTTACTCAATGCGTCTCAATTTATATGATACACTTTTCTTTTTAGTCTGTCCAGAAAAACAAAAAACAAAAAAGATACATTTCTATATTTAAAAGTTATTTAACTTGAAACTTTCTTTTTACCCTTAATAAAATGCTTTCTGAGTCACACAAATATATATGACTTGTCTTAGACCACAAGTTTTAAAAATCTTTATTTCTTTCTTAAAGTTCGTGCTGAGTCAAACTATATCACATAAATTGAGACGGAGGGAATAGTACATTTCTAGACTTCTCACTAGCCATGCACTTGCTAACGTAGGTACCCTCCGGATTAAAAAATGTCCACTTAGGTATTTACACACTCCTTAAGAAAATATTAATTCCTAGATAAAAATAGGTAATTTGACTAAACTATTGCTAATTAAATATGTATTGAGATTTAATCACATAACACTTAATAAAAGCAAATCTAGAAAAATAAGGTTAATTTTTTTTAATTTGATAAGTGGACACTCTTTTTGACTCAAGAAAAGAAAAAACTAAGGAACACTCTTTTTGACCCAAGAAAAAAAAAAACTAAGTGTGCACTCTTTTTGATCACGAGGGAGTAACAATTTTGAGCCATTAATATGTAGTAATGGATTTAAGTTACTAGCAAGTTAATTATCTATTGATGTGTATCATCATTAGAATTGAAAAAGAAAAAAGAAAAAAAAGACAGTCAGGTTTTCAAAAAAGCTCCTGCCATGTGCAAGGTTCGGGGATCTCATCACAATTTTGAAATTATATGTTCAATTTTTTTTTTTTTTGTACTTTTAGTAATTTTTCGTATGTATGTATACTCCGAATAAAAAAAAAATTGGGATCAATTGAATCCATTGATTATATGTTACATTTCCCACTGCTGCTAATTTTATTAGACAATTGATACAAAATTTAATGACGACGACAAAAGAAGATTCGTGATTTCAATGGCTCAAACTTGAAATTTTGAAAGAAAGAAAGGTACTACTTAATTAAAAATCCAGAGGGGACATTAGACATGCCCATTCCCTCGTGGATGAACCCAATTCTAGAAAAAGGAAAGTAAAAAACAAGAAGCCGGACTTCTTCGAAGCTCAATTCTAGAAGAAGAAGAAGAAGAAAAATAAAAAAAATATATAAAAAAAAAGGAAAAAACCAGATAGACTTGAGATTTGAAATTCCTTGTACCATATGACTCTTTGAGCTTAGGTGCGCTGAGTTCACGTGAACCCATTCTCCAATCAGGGGCAGACTCACGTATAGTGCTTCGAGTGCTCGAGCTCCTATTAACCCGGACTCGAACTATATATTTATATAGAAATTTCTTAAAATTTGAATATATTGGCTGAATAGCACCTAGTATACAAAAACTGTGGTACGTGCTTTGGTTTAGAGTCTGAGTTTAAGGTGCTTAGTTGGCAAAACGCATAGGTTCGATTCCTGTTAACACAATTTTTTAAGAACTCCTGTCTTCTTTTCTTTCTTTTGACTTTTCCAGTTTTCCTTCATTTTCTCCCTTGTCTTCTTCTTTTTATTTTATTTTTTACTTTCTTTGTTCGCTTTTTCATTTAGTTTTTAACTATTTTATCCTGTATTGTTTTTGTGTTCGAAAAATTTTGCACTTATATTTTATGATTGGTAGCAACTTCACGTTAAAGGAACGTCAGCACCCACGACCTTAAAATCCTGAATCCGCCACTGGCTCCTACCTATAGATACGCCCTGATTTTCTTATAAATGACCTAAATATATAAATATTTATTATACCATTAGTGCATAGAACTTGAACTCATAAAATAATTTGTTAACCATGTTAAACTTGGACGAGTTGAGTAAGTGATCATGTACTTACTATCAAGCAAATATATGTGTAACCCAAATTTATAAGTTGAATTAGCTTTGCACTAGCTGCATCAGTCACCTAAATCAATCCATCAAAGACTCTTGTCAAAAATAAAATAAAAGACAAACAAGTTTTTAAAGGTTGGAAACTATCAATTTGATGTGTAATTCATCAATTTTAGTAATTCAATCATACAACGTAACCTTGAGTTTACGAACAAAAAAAAGGTTTTGAGTTGAACTAGTTGAGTCATAATTCATTTCTAAGTCCATCTTGATTCATATGAACTTTGATTGAGTCAATCCATTCTAACATGTTCAAATTTGATCCAACATACTTATTTAACATCTCCACCACCTTATACTTTTTAGGCCGTAGTGGCGAGTCTAGAGAAATAGTGGAGGTTAGATTGGTTTTAGCCCTTTTGGTGAAAATATATTTACATCTTGTAGTAAATCAAATGGTAAGCTCGACGGTAAATGCATACTAAATTTGATTTGTTCATCAGTATAGCTGTTAAATATCAAAGTTTTACTTTCTGATCAATAATGAATTGTAATTATGTTGTTACCTCCACTGATATATAATACTCACTAGCCATAGTAAATTGGACTAACCCAATATGATGCACCACTATCCCATCTTGGATTACTGATACAGACAGGTAAAATTTACAAAAAATAGCAATTTTGTCTTTAAAATTGAAAAAAATAACTATTATGGATTTTTAAATTTTATACATGAAATTAAAGACATTATCACGGTCATGAAGTTTCACATGGGGAATTTAAAACTTCATAATAATAACTATTTCTCGAAGATGGGATTAAAAAGTGGTCAATGGGTGCTATTTTTTGGGCCCTTTTGTGTAACAGTAATGGGCCCAATTGGTGACAGTGTGTAATGGGCTGAGCTAAACCCTATCCTCCTTTTTCTGGGTCATCGCACAAAGGTTGCTATTTTGGGGTAGACTATAATTTTTATCCTTTCAAAGTAAATAAAAGTAAAATTGTGAAAGAATAAATAAAATAAATAAAAATTAGAGGATTTTTCACGCATGGATTGACGTGGCATTGTATAATTTTAGATTATTCGAGGGGAGCAAAAAATATCAGATAATTTAGATTATATAACTATTTCTCGAAGATGGGATTAAAAAAGTGGTCAATGGGTTATTTTTTGCCCTTTTGTGTAACAGACAATTGGTGACAGTGTGATAAACTTTAAAATCCTCCTTTTTCTGGGTCTCTACAAATTCAGGTAGACTTTATGCCGAGCGAACTTAATTCAATTTTAGAATTTAGATTATGTCGACTATCTTAGGAGCGATAAAACTCCAAAAGTTCAGTTTATGAAGACAAAATTATAGAACTTATGTTTATGAGACAAAATTATGAAAGCTATGACCAGATATTTTATTAAAATGAGTAGCAGAGGTAAGAATTAAAGGCCACAGTTATGAGGGATAAAAATTAAAGACCAGTGCGTTTGGAGGAAAATCCTTGCAAAAACTTCCCTTTTTTTCTTTTTTAGTTTCGTTGTTCTAAATTCTAATCAAAACAAGTAGGGGATTTGTCATTTTTGTATTCCTTGAGGCTTCAACTAGTACTGAAATAGAATATTGTCCGGCTATGCCTTCGTATCACAACCTGGTTCTAGTAAAGTACGTCGTAACTTTTTTTACTTAGTTTTTTCAAAACGGTGCAATAAATGAGAACAATGATTTAAGATAGGGCCATCTTATATAGTATATCTAAAGCTCAAGCATGCATCCATCTTCAGCTATACCAGCAGCATATAAATTCTACATACAGTATATATATCCCGAAGCTTCTGATCATTTCGATTCACTCCTCAGCCTAAAAAAATGAGAACCAAATCCAAGAATAAGCAGAACAAGGTGGTCCTATTTATTAATGCATCCTTTAAATTTTTTGGCGAAGCCGCCAAAGAATTCTATACGAACAACATGCTTGATAGTGCTAGCAGCATTGTCAGCTTTACAATTCCTCATCAATTCCCTCAGCTGCCAAGGAAATTGATCAGCACCAGTGCCCTGCCCAGTGGTGAAGATTATTCGAGGCGTTGCATTTGACCTGCAGTTAATTATTTCATGCAAGAATTTTGAGGTTGATCTTCCAAATAATACTTTGCTAGGAAGAAAAGCCTTGTGGTCTGTCCAAGATTTAGAATTGTCAAGAGCAAGACTTTGTCCTGATGAGTAGATTAACGAATAAGTTCTTTTTCCTATGTTCATTTCATTTTTTTTGGTTATGACGGCCAACATGATGATTTGCAAAGTATATGACAAACTTATATATATATATATATATATATATATATATATAGTGATAATATATAACATCCGATATTGACTTAGCGATGTTTTGTGAATCTTAAGTTGATAACAGATTTTAAGTTTTAATTTCTTGTAAGGAGTTTAATTTGTTGTGCTATATATCATCAGGCGTAGAAATTATGTATACGGAAGATTCAAGACAACAGGTTGTATTTGTATCACAGGCATGAGTATGTTGATGTGATCACCAGAATAATGTCGTTGTTGCAACAGTACAAAGTAGTTAAAGCAGTCGCTCAGTGAATTTGTTTTCTGTTATTTTTCTTTGTGTTTAATTATCTAATTCACAATAAATTAGTTAAAACGGGTCAATTGAATATGTCTGGAAGCTTTTGTTTTCAGTTTATACAAATCGGCAAATACACTAGGTGTTCTGATTCCAAAAGAAAATAAAAAGTTACGGTATCCTTGCTACGGCAGATTCTATAAATTGATTCTACGGCTAGGACTTATGAGTATAAATAATGTTAGAAAATATAGTTTGAAGACTATGAGTTTGTTAAGATAGTTTGCTATGTCAAACTGGGAATTCAAGTACTCTCCCATATCTGTGGTGAAAGAGTCTTTCGTTGGCCTTAAAAGTCCTTGTCATTTTGTGTACCTTCCTAAAGTACATACTCCTAAGTGTGTGTGAGTAATATTATATATTATATATAAAAGACTTAGACTTGGGCGTGGACCGGATTGGATTCTAAATTAGATATTTTATTTTTATTTCTGTAACAAAAAATTAGTTTATTTGGATTTTAATTTAAACTAATTTTTAATTTTAATTAAAAATTCGAATGAACATATGTGTATGTTCGTGAAATAATGTGTCTTTTCTGAAAGGGTATGATGATTGCCTATATAAACAAGAATTCTCAACGAAATAGTATAGAAAAATCTGCAAGTATATTTTAGTTTTGTTGTATCCTGAAGAGAATCGTTTGTATTTTTTCAAAATCTGAATACGAGCGATAACTCTTTAAGGACAGTTGAATGCCTCAAAGTCGTTCTTTATTTTATTTTCTGTTAATTTTTCTTTAATGAGTTAGTTGGTGACAAGAAGGAAATCATTGTGTTACGCTATAACTGGCACTGCAAAAAGGCTTAAAATTGACCTTGGAATATACGTGTATGTTGCTTCATTTAAATAATAATAATAATAATAATATCGCTTAAGACCTTTGTATATTACTATAGAAAAATATTTATTAGGATTTAGGAGATGTTGCTTTCATGATTTCATCCATTCTTAAGAAATGTTTATTTGCATAAAATAAAAAAAATAAAAAAATAAAAAAACTGTGTGAGCAAGGACTAGACATATGAAAAAAGAAAAAAAAAAGGGGGGGAATAGACATAAGAAATTATATATAAACGAAAATTTTGGAAAAGCTGAAAAAATTGACAAGGTTTCTATATCAAAAAATTTGTATTATCAATTTAATTTGGTTTCACTATTTCGAAAATTAGATTGATTTAGTTTATTTTTATTCATTTCTAAATATAAATGGGACCAAATTGAATTACGAACAACCCCAATCAAGTCCGATTTATTCCAATTTGAGCATTTATTCTTTGTTGGCCCGACTTAAAAGTAATTTTTAGGTGTGAAAGAATGAATCGTTTAAAAAAAAAAAAAAAAAAAAAAAAAAGACCCCCGAGCGTCAGTCATCTGTTTTTTGCCGATGACTCATTTATCTTTTGTTCAGTTAACCATCAAAATGCAGTATGTGTAGCTGATATTCTAAGAAAAAATGAACGAAGTTCTGGCCAAATGGTTAATCTTGACAAATCTGCTATATGTTTTAGTAAAAATGTGAGGGAGGAGGAGAAAAATAAGATACTATCGTTCTTTGGGACAACGACAAATGAATGAGATGGGTATATATTTAGGACTGCCTGCTGTTTTGGGGCGCTCCAAGAAAAAGATGCTAGAGTTTATTAAGGAGAGAGTCAAGACAAAAATAAAAGGATGGAAGGGTAAGTTCTTAAGTACTGCAGGAAAAGAGGTTATCTTTGAAGTCTGTACTAGCAGCGATCCCTACGTATGCATTATCTTGTTACCAACTCTCTGATAATTTTTGATGGGGACAAAAAAAGATGCATTTTGAGAAATGGGAAATGTTATGTGATTCTAAATCAAGAGGAGGGTTAGGATTTAGAGATCTAAAAGCTTTGAATATGGCTATATTGGCTAAACAAGCTTGGCGAATTTTATCGCAACCCGATTCTTTACTAGCGAGAGTTCTTAAAAGCAAATATTTTCCAAACTCTACTTCTCTTAAAGCCTCTACATCATCTACTGGATCATGGGTGTGGAAGAGCATTTTGTGGGGAAGAGATATTTTGAATAAAGGATTAAGGTGGAGAATTTCTGGTGGGAAGAATATCAATGCTTGAATTGATCCATGAATACCAAATAATAAAGGTTTTACTCCAAAGAGTATTCATGGGCATAGAAACTTAGATTTAATGGTTTCAGATTTAATTGACGAAGATA
This sequence comes from Lycium ferocissimum, assembly GCF_029784015.1. Taxonomy (NCBI): domain Eukaryota; kingdom Viridiplantae; phylum Streptophyta; class Magnoliopsida; order Solanales; family Solanaceae; genus Lycium; species Lycium ferocissimum. The sequence goes on from NC_081348.1 coordinate 37,462,908, forward strand.
AGCACACATGGAAAATACAAGAGCTAAATTTGACCTTTGAAGCTGAAGATGTAGAAGCTATATTATCTATCCCAATATCTACTACAGGTTCAAATGATAGATTAATTTGGCACCATACAAAAACAGGAAACTATGAAGTTAAATCAGGTTACTACTTAGCAAAGAATTTGGTGGGTAAGACAATGAAAAATTCAGAAACTCAAGTTGTCACTCTTTTCCTAGAAGCTTTTTGGGATTCTCCGTGGAAGTTAGGAATTAAAAATAAGCTTAAACCTTTTTTAAGAAAATGTGTGATTAACTTTTTACCCGTCAATAGTAATTTAGCAAAAAGACTAAAGAATGTGGATAGTATATGTAAAGTTTGTGGCCTTGGACATGAAGATATAGAACATATGTTATTCAAATGTCCTCGGTCTCAACTTGTGTGGAAGCATTGTCCAATTAATTGGTCTGGTATTGAAAATATAATCGATTTTTCTGTCTACTAGTATGAATTGCTCTTAAATACTAAGTCTTTTCCTGAAACTATAGAATTGTTAAATTTGAGCATTAATATTATGTGGCAAATTTAGAAAGGTAGGAATGCATGGGTGTTTAATCAGGAAAGGTTAGAATCAAGAGATATTGTTTCTAAGTCTCTCTTTGAGTATGAAGAATATAAAAATTTAGCAACTACAAGTCTATCTTCTGGCTCCTTAATAGAAAATTAGCATGTGCTTAAACTAACAAATCTTCAAGATGGTGTTTTATTGTTTACATATGCAGGATTGCAGACCAATAATCGGAGGGCAAGTATTGATTTTGCGGCTTTGAATAGCCTTAGGAAACTACTTCATGCCCATGGATCCCCAATCCAATATGTGAGGAAAGCCATGACCGCTGAAGCGATTGCAATTAGAAATGCTCTTGAACATGCTAACAGTAAGGGATGGAAATGGTCAAGATTTTGTCTAATGCTAAAAATGTCGTTGATATGATCCAGAAACGAGTGGCTATCTCGTGGGAGAAAGAAGTGATGCGTGAAGACAACTGGAAGCTATCAAGCTTCTTTGATCATATCGATTTTATATATATCCCAAGATGTTGGAACAAAATAGCTCATAATTTAGTAAGTTTTTCTATTTCTTCACTGAAGGAGATCTCTTGGGATATGTTTTTCCCAAGTTGGATTGTACATGATGCTAAGGCTATGTTTGAATTATGTAATCTGTTGATGCAGTAATACAAAATGGTTAGTTACGATGAAAAAATAAATAAATAAGGGATCTGCCTATTGATTTGGTATTTTGTCATACATGTTTGTTCACTTATAATTATTGTAGGGTTAATAGTTTTTTTCATAATTCAATTATTGATAATTTTTAATAGTAGTCCTTGTTATATCTGATTAAGTATATTTGACTTTCGATTAATTGAACGCTTTTGATCTATTTGCGGTTGAATATTCACAAATTTACTATTATTACCAATTAGTTCACTATTTAATTACTCACGTGTCATGTTAAGTTGTACAATTATCTCATATTTACCAGCAGTATAGTTCTAAAAATAATTGAAATATAATATTATTCTTACATAAAAGATTCTACGTAAATACTCCTGCTTTATGAAATAATACAAAGATTAAACTGAAAATTATGAATTATCAAGCGGTGAAAAGTGCTGTTATTCGTTATCATAATTAGATTACATCAATCTTGTCATTATCAATGCTGTACATCATCTATATTGGAAGTAAAATGTCAAAAAAATAAAACGACAAAAGAAAACAAGTCAAATTCCTGGAGAATTAGTTATTTTGATGACGTAGGGTAGCACAATCAAATACACAAATAATTTACCATTTTCCCATTAATTCAAACGAAAATTATGAGAGGCCTAACACCACCACCGCCAAAATTCACCGTTCCATCACCGGACGATGACGTGGCGGATCTACTCCGCCCTAACACCGCCGCCATCCCTGGCGGCGTAGTAGGGTTACGTAAGAAAGCGACAGGTGTACGGTCATGGCTATTGTTAGATTCAAGTGGACAAACCCAAGTTGTTGAAGCTGGTAAACATGCAATTATGAGACGAACTGGGCTTCCGGCCCGTGATCTTCGTATATTGGACCCGCTTTTGTCTTATCCATCTACTGTATTGGGCCGTGAAAAGGCTATTGTTATTAATTTGGAACATATTAAGGCTATTATTACTGCTCAAGAGGTACTTTTGCTTAATGCTAGAGATCCTTCTGTTGCTCCTTTTGTTGAAGAGCTTCAAAGGAGAATTTTGCGTCATCATCAAGCTACTAAGTCTCAGGTTATTTTATCAATTTTTTTATGCTTAGCTTATAAAGAAAATGATACTCATTCTGTCCCAATCTACGTTGCATCATTTGATTAGGTACGGAGTTTAAGGAAGACGTGGCATCATTTGATTAGGCACGGAGTTTAAGGAAGAGATAGAAAGCTTTTGAAACTTGTGGTCCAGAATAAGTGTTAGATATTTGTGTGACTGTAAATTAAATATAAAAGGCTACATTTTTTTGGGGATAGATTAAGAGCCCGTTTGGATTAGCTGAAAAAAAGTGATTTTTAAGCATAAGTGTTTAAAGTCCTTTTAAGTGTTGAAAATTATTTTATAAATAAGCAGTTACGTGTTTGGATTAAAGGATTTTTAGAAGTAAGGGTAGTATTGGAATTAACAGAAAATATAAGGGATAAAAGGGTAAAATTATTGGTCAAACCAAAATGGCTTTTAAGCCAAAAAAATAAGTTTGGGTTGAGCAACTTCTTGGTTTTGGCTTATTTTAAGCACTTTTTAATTTAATTTAAGCTGTTTTTCATTTTTGCCAAACACTCAAATAAGTTAAAAATGGCTTATAAGTTGGTTTGACCAACTTATAAGCCAATCCAAACAGCCTCTAAAAGGGAAAGTGTGCCACGTAAATTGGAATAGAGTGAGTAATTTTTGTATGCTTTAGTACCTGAGTAAGGGGAAAAGGATATATAAGAATCATATAACCAACCACAGTAGAATGTATGGATAGTAATTTAGAGGGAGATTTTTGCTGCCATTTTGTTTGGGGCTATGGTCTATCATACTTTGAGGGCTCGCGATTGGAAATTGTTTAAAGGATTAACTGTACATACTGAGATGGTGGTGGCTCAAATCAAGAAAGAGTTAGTTGATAGGTTAACTTTACTTTACTTGTACAAGAAAGTACATACATGTAGAGGGATTATGCAAAGAATACAAATGTAACTAGTTTTTCTTCTGTTTGAGGCCTAAGAATACAAACAGCGTTAATGTTTACAGTGTTACCAAAAAACAAAAGTATCGATAGTTTTTATCTGAAAATTTTGATTCTAATGGTTTTGTACTCAACAGAGGGATTGGATATAGAAGATTCATATAACCAATCCAAATTAGAATGTTTTTTTTTTTTTTGATGCTTGGGGGTGTTTAATCAATAATACTTACACTTCTTAGTCTCTAGTTGATGATATTGTAATATGTCTAATCTTAGCTTTTGTACTACAGTAGTAGTTTGTACATTACTAGTGTTACTGCTGTAGGTTTCTTGCATATTATATATTCTGAGAAATGATCAATCTTTTATGCTTTAGTACCTGAGTAAAGCGGAAGAATCATATAATCAACCCTAATAAATTGTATGGATAGTGGTTATCTGAAAATTTGGGATTCTAATGCTTTTGTACCTAACAGAGGGAGTGGATATTGAAGATTCAGGTAACTAATCCAACTTAGGGTGTGTTCGGTACGAAGGAAAATGTTTTCCTAGAAAATGTTCTCTTGCAAAACAAGTTGCTTGTTTATTTAGTTTCTAGTGTTCGATAAGTATATGTAATCTAGAAAAACACTATGGGGGTGGGATGGCGTGGGGTGGGGGTTGGGTGGGCGGAGAAGAGATAATGAACCTGGAATGTTACTTATGGAATTTGTTTTTCCTACTTATATGAGGGAAGTCATTTCACTCATTTTTAAGGACATTGTTTTCCTACAAAAATATTTTCCAAAGCATTTTGACCAACGGAACATGCGAAAATTGGAAAATGTTTTCCTCCATACTGAACACACCCTTAGAATGATTTCTTTTCCATTTTGATTCTTGGGGGTGTTTAATCTATAATATTTGTTACTCTTCTTTGTCTTTACTTGATGATACTGTAATATGTAGAATCTTAGCTTTTATACTACTAGTAGTCTGTACATTGCTAGTGCTACTGTTGCAGGTTTCTTGGATCTCTATTCAGAATTTCTGGTTTTCTAGTTTCATGATTGTAACTGACTATTGTAGTGTTGTGAAGAAGTTGCATTATACTCCATTCTATGGAATGTATGTATACCTCTTTTTCATGATGTAGTGTTTGGGACTGCTTACACGCACCTTAACTAATCTACTGACAGTCTATTACCGCTTACAAGCTATGTTGCTCGGAATCTCGAAAAAGGTTGCCGCACCCTTGTCGGATCCGACACACACCCCGCGGCATTTTAGAAATGTCCGAGCAACATAGCTTACAAGCACATATGCTGGGTAAACCTGAGTGGGATTCTTGGGATCTCTAGGTTGTTACACTTATTGCCTCAAGCCTTCAACTACTTAATCATCCCCTTAGGAACCATCTGTATTAAGACCATCTAAATAGAAACTTCAAGGGTAACCCTTTTGCCTTCTCATTTTGTTTCATAATAGACTTCTTTTTATAACTTCAGGTTTAATGCTTAAAATTTTAGATTTTATGACCTATCTCAGTTCGAATAAATTATTGTGCTCAAACTATAACTTTGTGCTTATATCTGCTTTGATCCGTGAGGGGGGACTAGGCAGTGTAATTTTTACTGATCTGATAAAATGTGATAATTGTGTATTAGGAAGCTGGAGGGGGTTGCGATAATGCAGATTGGACAAATCTGTATGATATGGAAGAGCCACAATCTGGAGCAGTTTCACCTCCAAACTTTTCTGCAAGCTTCCGAGCAAATAATGAGAACAAGACTGATGGGAAGCAGCAAACTGGTGAGAATCGAGACGGGCCGAAGCTTCTCCCGTTTGAGTTTGTTGCTTTGGAGGCATGCCTAGAGGCTGCTTGCAGTTGCTTGGATAATGAGGTGAAGAATAATTCTATTGCTTTACTCAAATGTGCTAAACACTATTACATGTCTTAATTGCTCTGTTTGAGTTGGTTACTTTTCCACTGTCATTATTGGTCATTTTTTGCTTTCTTTCTGGTCTTTGTTTATGTGGTTCTATTTCAAGCAGGCAAGGACACTGGAGCAAGAAGCTCATCCTGCTTTAGATAAGCTGACATCAAAGATTAGTACTCTCAACTTGGAACGAGTTCGTCAAATCAAAAGTCGCTTGGTTGCTATTACAGGACGTGTTCAGAAGGTATGTGGTTGATAAAATTTCTGCATTTCTCGGTAGACAAGCAGTCTTGCTTGACTATTACTGAATAATCCACGAGAAACCTGGCAGTGGAGTCAAAAACTTGATATGCTAGCTTTGTCTGTATATTTTATGCTCTTGACATTTAAACGATCTATTCAGTCTTAAAACAACAACAACATACCCACAAGGATCTATTCAGTCTTATTCCTCTATAATTCCACCAGAACCTCAAGGCATGGAAATTTGCATGGTAAATGGACATTTAAGGAATGCCATTCAATTGAAATTTATCTCTGTGTATATTTCTTTAAGAAGGCTGATACCCAGGAAATATTTTTTCCCTGTTAGAAGGTCAACATGCATTAATCTAGTATTCTAGCAAGTGTTAGCACTTACCATCTGTTAGAATGGTTCAGTTTTGAGGTACTGCTGTTATAGTCTGCAAATTACTTGTAGATCAAAGCCTCAATATTGATCTCTAGCATCACTCTTAAGAGAATTCTCTCATTTGCTGATTTCACAATATTAAGGAAACGCTGTAGTTTTTTTTTTTTCCCGTTTAATATCGTTGAGCACTTTGGTGGACAAAGGGTTAGAAAATGAACTACTGTATTCCTTTTTTCTGAGTGGTTGCTCTGAGTAGGTCAGAGATGAACTGGAGCATCTACTAGATGATGATGAAGATATGGCCGAGATGTATTTGACTGACAAGCTGATGGAACAACTTGACAATTCTTCTGTTTCCTCTATAAGTGGCCAAGATGGCATCGATGAGGAAGTTATTCAGTCGAACATGGATGATAGGTATGTTATATATTGCTGATACTTTGATGTCTTATCCTTTCCTTTTTTGTTTCAGAATCTCCTCTTTATTGGTTAATTAGAAAGATCTTCCGTAGTCTATCATCAACATGTTGAGCCTAAGCAGTATAATTTCAAAACTGTTTTTGGAAAACGGCAGTCACATTTGTAGATAACTAAATGCATTTGGGAGAGGCCAGGATGTCCATTCATGACAATATTATCCAAAGAGTGCTACTTTATCCACATCTTCACTGCCATTCAAAAAGTGAATAAGTAAAAGTAACCTTGACAGATGATAAAAGATCTTCGGAGCAGCTGAAATCTCAAATATTCACCACAATCTGGATCTCCAGTCTGCAGTCCTTGTCCCTGCTTCGTTTTACTTCTAGAGCTTTAGCGCAATTGTATGAATAACTAAATAAGAAAATCTTTTGAGCTCCAATAGAGTCAATACCTTGATCCTCACAAAATCTTGAGTTGCATTACTCTTTATAGTTGATCTGATGTGCCAGCAAAAAAAATTAGAGTATGTACACATGATGGTGTTAATGGTGCTTCCACCTGATGAGATACTATTGGTCCTTTATTTTCTAAAAAATGAAAAGAGATACTATTGGTTCTATACTGTGCTTATATTTCTCTTTCTTCTGCTGTTTCATCATCTATATTTGACCACATTGAGCTTGTGAAGCAATGTGTCATGTCTTCTCCCTGAATGAGTATCCCTACAGCATACTACTGCCTTATACTTCTCTATAGAGTCCTTCTATCAAACCGAATGGGTCCCAGAGTCTGGAAAAATTGGACTAGTGTGGATGACTTTCTTGACTGTCAAAACAATGCTAGTACGATAAATTTCTGCTCTAATCTGGTCCATTACTGAGACAACTTCTGATCAATGTTATTTAAAAGCATTAAAAAAAAGCTCTTTCCCGTCCCTGAGAGGTGTTTATGATGTCAATCAGTGTTTCTATGTTATTCCTAAACTTCAATCTATTTGATATGTCAGGGTTCCTGTGGAAATCTCGATGGACGCAAATGCAGGTTCCACCAGTTACGATGCCGACATTCCACATATTGACAATCAGCAGGAACGTTTGTTTGGTGGTCCTAATGCTCTTAGCCGAGGTAGTCGTGGGACACATACTAGTACGACTCGAAGTGCCATAAGCAAGCATCTTGATGTGGAGGAGCTTGAAATGCTCTTGGAAGCATACTTTGTTCAAATTGATGGTACATTGAATAAACTGAACACTGTGAGTGACCTTCCCAGACGCTTGAATTACTTTCATGAGTATATAAATCATTAGTATAGGCTTCAAGACATTTACATTCCTTACTTTTTGTTCTATATGAATTAATGCTTTACACCAAGTAATTTGACCACCTCTTGTAAAAATTATCTAATGTCATATTTTGGAAATGTTACCTTGTTGTTTCTAGCTAACAATGATAACCGGATGCTTTATTGATGCAATAAATGTTCATCTTGATGCTTGTCGCTCTTTCAGAAAGGTGCATGAAACTCATTGCATCAATTAAGCACCCGATTTACTTAGGTAAAGACTCCCTTAGAGACTATCTGATTTATCACATTGAGACTTCATAAAACTCAACTACTATGTTATTAGATGTGTCTTTGTACGAGTATTATGTAAATATACGTAAATCCGACTACTTTCATCAAAATCTATCTGTTGATTGTATGGAACTTTTATTTAGCTGTTGTGACCTTTGTTTCCACTTATTTTATATTCCATTTTTCTCTATAAACTCACTTTTTTAATGAAGTAAGTAGAGAATTTAGATAAATATATGATTCTTTATGAATCTCAGCAATCATCAATGCTAACTGGAATCTCATGGTTTTGACCGAAAGTTCACCCAAAAAAAAAAAAAAAAAAATAAATAAATAAAAAAAAAAAAAAAAAGAAAAAAGAAAGAAAGAAGCAGTAATCTTCCCTAAAATTTGTACAAAAGAGTTCTCCTTCTATCGAGAGACTCTTCGATTACATTTCCCTTCAAATTGTCCAAATGAGTGTTGAAGGGACTACTCCCCCAAGCCCTGTTTCTCCTTTTTCTAATGATTACGATTAACGATATAAGGATGTAGAGAAAAATTGAAGGTACAATTGTTATTTCTGTTCTATTTGCTGTACTTATGATCTCATAACAGAAAATAGGAATCGTCGAAAAAGGCTAGCTTTGTCACATAAAAGTTAGAAGTAGGGAGGTTCATGTAATTCTGGGTCCTGGCAATTGGGAGGCTTTTGTAATTAGAGGGAGACTCGTGTAATCAACTTTAAATAAAAAGAACCAACCTAGGATGTTCATGGCAATAGTTGATTGGCATGCCACCAGAATGATATTTTTTCAGAGAACAAAGAAGTGAAGGATTTTGGAGGATAGGATGGGAGGAGATAATAAGAAGGCTTTGGAGTTGAAGAAACCTCCTACAGAACCACCTAAGGCTAGACAGCTATGCAAATGTGTAGATACAAAGCTTATGTCTGCGTTATCCAAAAAGAATTTCCTGATCATATAAATAAACTAATGATGTCAGCCGATCATCTCATATTATTTTTGAGTATTTACCAATCATCTCATATTCAACTTGGATTATTGGTAATTAGCTCCAAAATAATTAGTTTAGGGCATGGTAAAAGAGAAAATAAGGTTCAGTTCCCAAAGTCAATGGTAATATTGAGGAATGGAGAGGAAAGTATAACTGGAACAAACAGTGGGGCCACCAAGATTTAGAAAGATGAGAGTCCAGTGCAAACCAACTACATTCATTTATAAGGAATGATGCTACATTAATATTGAGGAAGAATGACAGAGACAGAATGATGGTGTTAGGCTGTTAACCAAGCTTTAGAAGGATGCGAGTTAAACCTTATCATAAAAAAGAAGGATGTGAGTCTACTGCAAATCAACTATTGGTTTATAGAGAAGGATGTCCAAGGAGATGGGTAATAATTCTTCAAAGAGGATTAAAGAAAAATAAGAAGAAACAGATATAGGTTGTTACCCTTTTCCAACAACAAAAAGAAAAAAAGAAACAAATATAGACCATCAGGCGCACCATTGCAGAATAATTATGCATCACCACTTCACATATGTATTATACAATCTAGATGATGCACCAACATTCTTCTATTTGTCATCTCTTGATAGTGCCGTATCCTAATTTGACATTCTCTACAAGCTTACCCCTTGCTCAGTAATTTTTCCGACTTTTCAAAGTTCGGATTCTAGACGAGAACTCCATTAATATTGCATGTGGTATAATTTTAATTGCAAATAATTACATTGATTTTGAAATAGCATTATCAGAGATGAAGTTTGACTACACAAGTATTTGGACATGTACTATTGTATAATGTCTCTGGCTTTGCATTATCCAGATTTAATGTCAACTACTACTTTGTAGCTACATAGGTGACACTGTTGTGCTGGACTTTAGTTTGTTACATTGTTGTGATATCTCTCTTTTGAATCTGTTTTAATTTCTTCAGCTACGCGAGTATGTGGATGACACAGAAGACTATATCAACATCATGCTGGATGACAAGCAGAACCATCTTTTGCAAATGGGAGTCATGTTAACAACGGCAACTCTTGTGGTAAGCGCCTTTGTGGTTGTGGCTGGAATTTTCGGTATGAATATTGACATTGAGCTGTTTGACGAGACAAAAGCTGGGATGCCGGAATTTCTATGGACAATTGGTGGTGGTGCCACTGGCACTCTCTTCTTATATGTGATTGCAATTGCTTGGGGTAAGCACAAGCAATTGCTGGAGTGAATAGAGAGAATTGTGAACATATTTACATTGAGTTAAATTTGACGGATGAATAAAGTGAATTTTACCATACCCTATAGTGTGCCATATTTTACAAGTATCACTGGTTCTCCGCAAATAAATATTCAACTTGAAAATGTATATAGCTCAAGCATATTCGACGAATGGTTTTAAATGATGAAATTTTCTATAGCTTGTGGAATTGTTTTATGGGTAAGCACATTGTTCCAATTTGACAAGACTCATTAGCTTTACCTAACATTTTGTAAATTTATGACAGCCTGAAAGGAAAAAGATGAGCACCATATCTGAGGCCAAGTCCCTTTCTTTACTTTTCTTTTGAATGGGGGTCACTTTTCTTTTCACCAGACACCTCTGAAACTTGAGCTTATAAAGTTCATAATGATCATCACATATTGACTGGTGAAGAAAAACTGGTAAGAAGTTGTAGATAAATTGTTTGGTGAAATCCAATGCTGCTTGTTTACATGAAAGATAGCAGTGTTGGCAGTGAGAGTTAATTAAAGGCCAAGTCCACTATAGACTGGATATGTGCTGGATTCACTTCACCTTTTTTCTTCTACTGAAATCTGAAACGATCTGATCTTTCTTTTCTGGTGGTCCTCTTTCAACTGATGTCATGACCTCGTAACCTTCCAATTTATGATGCTAATGCCAGCTGTTTCTAATTGGTATATCTAAGAAATATATTGTACATCAACATAATTCTTCCTACTCCGTGATGTCTGTGTCCAAATAATACATGCAAAAATGTAAAAAAAAAACTTGGACCATCTCTTCTCCTCTTCTTTGTAATTTTCCTATAACAAAAACTACTGTGTGAGTTTGCTCACACTGCTGGAAATTATTGTGTGAGCGATCGTGCTCACGTTGCCGGTCCCAAGTTCTGATAAAGGAGGAGGATTGCGGGTAAAAATTTACCCGTACCTGGTGCGTACACCAAACCAATAAAGTTGCCGGTCCCAAGTTCTGATAAAGGAGGAGGATTGCGGGTAAAAATTTACCCGTACCCGGTGCGTACACCAAACCAATAAATGCATGGCATGCGTTTGTATATATACTTATGGCGCTCAACCATGTTTAATTAAACATGCATTCACACCTATTTATATACTTATGTGGGTTCGGGGCTCAACCATGTTTAATTAAACATGCATTCACACCTATTTAAATTAGGCGGTAATGATAGTATTTTGTGTCGAATTGGTGGCTCACTGAAGGAAAGCCAGCATAAAATTAACAAATTCATGATGAATCTTCTTTGTAAATTTACTGAAATAAAGAAGGGCCGTTTGCACGTTTGGCCCTATTTTGTGCTGGTCTTTAATTTTTTGGTCCCTCAAGTCAAAAAACTTTTTCGCGAGGCATAAGTTTTATCTCATATCTTATGCCCAGCGCCCTTAAAGAACTTATGCCCCGCTAGGCATAAGTTTAATTTTGAATGACAAATTAAAGACCATCCGAAAACCGTGCCATTTCTTCTAAAAATGCTGGAATTGGACAAACAAAATTCAACTTCCATTTTGGATCAAACTGTAGAAAACTCATGGGCAACTTGAGGGAAAACAGTAAAGTTTTGCAGGAGATAGATCCATGCCCTGTTACAGCCAACTTAAGTTACCAGCTTTTGTATTTTTGTGTGTATGGTATAGTGGTACGGGTTGTGAATCTAAGGCTGAATCCCAAAGTACAGTTTTGTGCATGTTCACTCTCACTGATATACAACACATGCCTGTGGGCCTGACCGAAAGTGAAAAATGGCAGAAAGATAAGGGGCCTAAAATGCCATTTACGGTTTTTCTTGGGAGGTGAAGACTGAAGAGTGTTGTCATGAGAATTGGGAACAATCCAAGGTGAAAATTAAATTCAGGACCATCAAGTTTATGCGTAAAAAATTTAATATTACGAACTTGTGTGCTTTTTAGAAGAATTGAATTCTAAGGCTTTATTTTGGTGGTAGTTGGTAGGACAGAAATGTTTTGCACCATGCTTTCTTGATTCCTATCTACCATAATTCGACTTAATGAACCAAAAAAACTAATCATCTCCTTTTTGTATCCATGTTTGTTTTGTCCTTAGTTCCTATTCATTATCTTTTTTTTTTTTTTTTTTTTTTGGGGGGGGGGGGGGGGGGGAATTGTAATGAATATTTAGTATACAATTAGTGAAATCGAACATTGATCTTGTCTATGCCAAATATTAATCATTTTATCCATGGAGCAGAATGTGAATTCATTATTTTCTTACTGTTTACATTCACCATTTGCTGATAACAGGAGTACGGAAATTGGAAAAGAAACCAAAAAAACAGATGTTGGACTGAAGTATTCTTATACCCAACTTCTTGAAAGAGGAAAGGATACTCGGAGAGTCGGAGTCATAGAATTATAATGAAATATACGATCAACCAATATTTATCGGATTTGAAAATCAGAACAAAGTTCGATATTCTTATTTTGATTTCGCGAGCCGGGAGATCTATGCATTGGGTTATTGATACGTTGCATTCGGTGCCTGAAGCATATTGCTTTCACGCACACATAATCCTAGGATGCGACACAATCTTAAGGTTGTGTTGTATGAAGCTTACCCTAACACAAACATTAGTGGTTGATTTCATTGCTTGAACCCGTGACATATAAATCATACGGAGATAACTTTGCCATCCCTCTAAAGTTCTAAATGGAGTTCTTGATACAAATATGAACAAATGGTCTAATGGGATAAGAATTTTTAGAACATTTGAAAGAATTCGTCTCAAACTAGAAGAGCCGTTTCCATACGGTGTTTAATCGATTACGTATTGTTCAATATTCGATTGATTGAATATAACATTACTCCTTTATTTAATTTTTTACTTTCTTGTACTTGAAAGATCATTTTATTCTGAGAAATAGAATTTCAGTTGGAAAAGTCGCAAAGAATAAAGAAATGAAGGAAAAGGCATATAATTGTGCATGACATCTAGTCCGACGACAACTTCCCAGCAGACAGAATTGAGGGAGTAAACATACTAAGTCCATAATTTTTTTTTAAAAAATAAATCAATTGAATATTGAAGATGCTTCCAAATTAGATAAAGAGGGCACTATTAAATTAAACATGGCATGTAGCACTGGGTCAGGAAGATCTCAGGCAGGATCTCTGCACTTGAATAAACGATCATGAGCTTACATATATGAAATATTTCCAAATATTAATTTTGGCATTTTCCTCCTCATCTCTGTACCTTTTCTCTTACTACCCTTCATCCTTATAACATTTTCATGATCAACCTATGCTCGATTGTTATATGGCGTGTAACAAACGTTCATTACTTATGCAATTCATTTCACCAGAAATTCTCACGTTAAAACATAAGAGATCGATAATGCAAAATATATGAGATCTCTATAGGGTCATTTTTACTATTCAAATAGTAACGAGTGGTTATCTTGTACAACTTCCTCTCACTTTTGTTTATTCATCTCTTCCTAATATGGACATAATAAATCTTTGATTCACTATGAGAACATTTCAAGAATTATGAGAATGTACTCTTGTCTGGACACTAAGAGACAAATAAGGTCTTGTCTACATTATAAGCCAACCCTTTTCCAAGATTTGGTCAGCTTGTACTGGACACAATGCTTTTCAATATGAATATCAACAAATCTTACCTAATCAGATATTTTTTTATTATTATTATTATTATTAGTATAAAAAGTTCTTATGATCACATCTTCTAGCTACTTAGTTGTCCTATTTTTTCCATTGAAAGTCAAGCAAATCAATAGAAAACAAAATTTGGGATATAATTTAGAACTAAATTTGCTTGGCTTGATTGACTATGATTATTTGTCCCTATTATCTCTCCAGAAGTCTTGATTTGATTGAGAATTGATGACATGTCCAAATTAATAATCCATCATAAATGGCCAGTCAACAGAGCAATAAGATTTCACAATGAAGAGATTTTTAGGTAGGAAACTATTTACTCTCTCAATAACACCTATCGGATGTGAATTCGAATTAATTATGTTAGTAATTTTCATATACCAAAAGTTATACTGGAAAAGTAAAAACTGCACACAAGCTGCTCAACATAAACTAAAAAATGCTAAAACGTAGCTACTATTCATTGACAGCAAGATAATTAGAGGAAATGAATTCCCATTTTTTCTCTTAAAGCTGTTTCCCAATGACAACAGCTAAAAGAAAACAGAAAAAAGAACAGGAAAAGTAAAAGAACAAGAATCACTTTCGAGATCCAATTCCTTTTGCTTGGACAAATTTAACTCCTTCCCACTTTCTAAACATTCACTTGGCAGCACATAGCATCACCATTTTAAGAAAAAAAAACACTGGTAGTAGTTATCCCCACCTCTTCTCTTCAAACCATCTGTTCAACAGAAGAAAAAAAAAATGTTAGTTGAATCATCAAAATAATTTATTGGTAGTGAAAAAGATAGCACCAAAAAAAAAAAGGTAACAAAGAACTTAACTGGTTTTCTTGCAATTTGTTTCCAGGCAGCAGAGATGACTGGAAATAACCATAGTGTTCCTGGTATGCAGATCTCCCCTGCATTAAAAGAAATATTAGTATTTCTTTTGAAGATTTTAGTAGAAAATGTTAATCAAAATATCAATTAGAAATACATGCACAAATTGCTTTAAGTACCTGAAAGTGTGTTGTAGAGTAACCTTGTGAAAAATCCAATACATTTTCCACTGACTTTGTGTTCTTGGTGATATTAAAATTGTTCTGTAACAAGCAATGGTAAAAAGTGTCACATTCTTAAATTAATGGAAGACACAAATGTGTGTTTGGCCAAAAAACCAAGAAACTTACATTGGAGAAATCGAAGATAGGTGAGCTAGCTGTATCATCCAGTACAGAAAGTTGTTGTTGTTGTTGTTGTTTTCCCTTAGCTTTCTGCCTCTTTGAATTGCTTTTTGGATTACTAATGTGTGCATAATAATTGCAACCATTAATAATGTTGTGTCCATATTCTTCTTCTTGATGAAAATGTGGAGGTCCTGAAGATGCATCAGAAACCATTGACAAATCTTCTTCTTCATCCTCCTCTTCTAGTTTTTGCTTTAAACTTTTTTCATCTTCACCATTGACAAAGTTGTTGCCTTTACTACAAGAAGGTAAGTAAGAATTTTCTAAGTATAAAGTCCAACCAGACTCACATCCACTACTGCATTCTGAATCAGCTCCCAACATTCCATAATCCATTTGGTTTTTGTATGTCTAAAAATTCAAGAAAACCAAATGGGAAGCTCTTTTTTTTTTTTTTTTGGGAATGATGAGCGAAGCACTACACAACTATTGTTAGTGAGTAGTGACACCCCTTCTTGTTGCTAAATAGTCCAAGAAATATGTGACACGGTACCCTCTTAGCTCTATCTATTTAGTCCTTTACAAAAGTGTGGGGTTTTCAAGAGGAAAAGGCCAAAATAAGAGTGGAGCTAGGAAAAGACCAAAGGAGAATCAAGGCTGAAATAATCCTAGACCTGTTTTGTCTTCAAGCACTCCATTCTCCTATCTATACGAATGAATCACAAAATGACAGTTGGGCATTGACAAAGAGGTCTAGACGGATTCAGAATTTAGTGGAATCAATATTTAAGATTCTTGTATCACTAAATTCATTGTACTTTTAAGATTATGATTTTTGATATTAATTGATGTTTAGTGATTCTTTTCACATATATATTTATGTTCACTAAACCTCATGACACATATTGTCTGTTTTGAGTCTACAAACGTAAAGTTTGCCTTCGGTTATGAACAGGCTTTAAAAGCTGACATCACCTGTATGAAGCTTGAGTTATCCCTTATAAATCTCGATTCTATATCTCATTTTATATGAATTCACCCAAGGTATTATATGCAACTCATCTTCAGAAGTTTGCTTCCGGCGTCACACTCCGTATAAAAAATGATGGGTTCAACTGATCCATCTGTCTCTATAGGGATAGAAGGTTTGTTTGGGTTTTGGGTGGGGGGTTGGGGGTGGGGGTTAAGTAAATATGGGTGTATTTGTAAGGGAGAAAAAGAAGAAATTGATGGAATGGATGGGAACGGAGCCACAACGTTATCACATGCTGGACAGCGAGGCACGCAGTACGTTCTTAACACAAGAGGGTACGTACACTCTTCAATCTTTCTCCACTTCCTCAGTATTTGGACTATACTCCTAAGCAAATAGAGTAAACAGTTACTCCACTATACTAATATCATTGAAAGCTAATTAATCATTTTGGGCTACATATCTCATTTCTTCTGAAACACGTTTGGTTGAAGTTGTAAGGTTAGATAGTGTATTCTTGAAACATTTATCCTAAGTGTGTACTGCATTAAGGGTCATTATTTTGCAAAAATATCAGGCAGTGGCGAAGCTAGAAGTTGTAATACGGAAATTCACAACTTTCAAAATTGCAACCTAAATTAAGTCAAAAGGATTCAATAATACTTTTTTACCCCATTTGTCAGTAAAAATTTTCAACGAAAGGGATTCAATTGAACCCCTGGCTCTGCCATTGATGTCTGGGGTGTTCCGACTCAAGCAACGAATATGAATGTGTTGAATGTTTTAGAGTCACACTATAGATATATATGTATGAGTGGGCCCACTGACTTAAAATACTGAATTTACATATGAATAGAGTGAGAGTTCAATATCAAGAAACGTACATTCTTAATAAAAATAAATAATGTCGATCGTTGATAATTTTGTCAGCAACTAGTTGTTGGGCCAGGTGTGGCCAAGGAGAGATTATTGTTGAATAACATCAGTAATTATTGAGACCTATAAGATTGATTGAGAAAGGTAGTACTAATTTTTTGGATTGTATTAAGTAGTACCTACTTGCAAAAAATGGTGTTTCCAAACGCACTAGCACAACCATAAGTAGAGATATTTCTTGGGCCATTATGCCATATGTTAGGTCAGAAATATCTTGTACTTATCTGTAATGGTCTTTAGGATGAATCTATAGGAATTTGGATCCAATGGAGAAGAGCGTTAGATTAGAGGAAAAATAGGATAGGATCAAGAAACTTAATTAGCAATCTGTTTAGTCAGCGAATCCAGTCAAAATTAAGGCACAACATTTGACTAGTTTTTCCAAAAATGTATCGTGCTCTTTTGCCAGAAGAAGTAATAAAATTTGTAATACTTAGTTTTAAAATAGCAAGTGGGACTTGAATCTAGTGTGTATTTAGTACTATAAAAAAATTAATGTGTTAAAATGGCCATATGCTCAGACAAGAATCTGACGTGGAATGCTTGAGACATCAGATTATGTCTGTTAACTTGGTTTTATCTCCAAGACAACTCTATGTTTGCACTTTAGTACTATATAGTATTAACTGAAATTTAATTTATACTCTTAGACTGAAGACCGAAGATGGTTCAAAGGACTTACTTAATCACAGACGCGGAATCATTATTCAAATTCTATGGGGTTTAAATATTAAGATTTTATCATTAGTTTTTTTATCTTTTAAAAGTTTTGGGTTAATGTCTATACCATCATTGCAATTTTAGTAAATTTTGCATATAAATTTACACTTTACATTGAAATACTGACTTCAGATAAACTAGATACCATAACATTGGATTCGCCCTGGCTTATTAAATTTAGTTTAGTAATAACAGTGTATGTGAATTCTTAGTGAAATCATTTGTTGTGTTGATATAAGGATAAGTTTCTCTCTCAGTGATTCGACTGCGTATTTTGTTAAAGTTTCACATGCTCTCTTTAGACATTTTGACTGTGTTATTATCAAAGAATTCACATGATCTCAATTTTATTTTTACACGAACTCACACACACATGTATGCACGTGTGCATATGACCAATTTGGGAGCTTACAACAGATATACACACATGTATGAACGTGCGCACACACTTCAATCTTTAATCTCGGCTTGTTTAAATATACTGTTAAGTTGAGTGTGCTCTCTGTTACTTATTCCAATGTTCACTTGTTGCTAATTATTCTCGTCCCTCTATTTCAAATTTTGGAGAAAAAAATCACTTCATTTATAAAATGGAATTATTATTTTAACAAAAGGTATGAACCAACAAAAAGGTTTTAGGTTTTTCTCCACCAATCTTTTAGGCCACACACCTATTTTCTCTCCATTCCATTTTAGTAGAGAATACTTTGTGCAAGAGAATTCACTAGTTAAAAAAAAAAAAAAAAAAAAAAAAAAAGGAAAGAAGGGTTATGATCATTTTGTAATATCAATGAAATGAAAAAAACTTAAAAGGAAGAAGAAGACACATGAAAGATATATAGGGAATGATGCAAAGTAGCAGGCACATGAGCGGAACAATTAGAATGCTCACATGAAATACTGATAATATTTAGTGCAGGTAGCGAGCAGTGTACTTGACTAACGTGAGCAACAGTGGTGCTGCTTATGCTTATGTGGTGGCCTCTGCTTATTAGCTTGAAGATTCAGTTTCTTGGTCTTAGTCAAAGATTAAACTCTCACACCAACACTGTCCCAAAATCATGTGCTCTTCCTCTTGGATCACTCGTCAACATTAAGACTAAACCTTGAGCACAAATTAAAAAAAAGAAATTAAATTTTATGTACCGGTTTTGTAAAATATGTTTTAAAGAATTAGGTCAGTAGTTGTTAGGTTATTATAGGTAAATTTCTACGATGATATGATGGTAACCTGGTATAACAATTGTCACGCCTCAGTCTCATACAAGTTCGGGCTGGCTGTATGAATTCTTATTAACCATGGTTCTCTATTTAAATTCATCTTAGGTCATGCGTGTAGCACATCCCAACAATATTTTGTATCAGGAGGATGCTTAGTGAAATTGATTGATTTTACATTAGTTGTCAGCCTATTGTATCTCTTCTTCTTTATCTGAACTTGGAATCGACAATATCAACAAGCTCTCAGCCTCTCACAAGTTTAAAATGCAACCTGGTGAAAAATAGTACATAATTGAGATGATGCCACATATAAACTATATTGATAGTATGAATACTCAAAAATTAAGATATCTTTTTTAAGTGTAAGGGTCTAAGATTAAAGAAGAAGAAAAATTAAAGAGAAGTGTTTAACTAAAGAGGGTGTGATTTACACAAGTAGAAGTAGCAGGTGCAAGTAGCCAAAACGCATTGAAGATGAAATAAAGGGCAGGGGGCAGAGGGGCATTCATTAGAAAGGTGCCAATACCCTGTGTCCAATCCAGCTCATATATGGGCTATAATATTTATCATTTGACATGTTTTTATTATACTTGGATCCCATACATTTCAGCCATTCTTTCAATTAAGCCCTTTCTCAATCTACCATGTTAATTAAATGTATTTTGTTTTACAGTACTACGTCAATCGTTTGATATGTGGGGTTGGGAGCAGGTCAAATCAAAAGATCATTGACCTTTGTCGTTAATCATTCTAGTCTAGCAATTATAAAGAGAAAAACTTGTATTCTAGTCCTTTTTTTTGTTTTAATCGTCTGAAAAGTCTTTTTAGGGTTTAGATCCTTACGCCTATGTTTAAATCATTCTAGCAATTACGAACAGAAAAATCGACTATCATTCACAAAATATTTTTAAAAAATTCAAAACAAAAATTAATTTCGTTTAAAAGGCGAGAGGGTCGATACAAATGAAAATTGATGTTAAGTTGTCGACATGACATTGAGCTAAAAAGAGTTACGTATGAAAAGTTTGTTAAGTAGTGGATCGAAAAAGGTCAAATTTGCTCTTGTTTGAATTGAAAAAAGTTATATTATCATATTGGAATAAATAATCTAAACTGCCTTGCTTAAGAATCTTTAATGACCCGTTGCCAAAACTCTTCTTATGCTTGGGAAAAAAAAAAAAAGACGAATTCAATTTCTTATTGACATATAATAAATTTATAGAATTGACAAAAAGATGTGGTTATCCGCTATTCAATAATTGGTTCATAATCTTTTATACACCATTAAAATGAGAGAGTAATATTATTAAAATAATGAAAAGAAATTGGAGGATTACCTGTCGCCACGTGGAGGGAAAAAGTGGGATCCAAAAACATAATGCAAAATGTGATCTTAGAAGATCTGTGTTGATGTAACAAGTTGTCGTTTAGTGGGAGTACTCCGTACGGACACAGCTCTGGGCTTTTTTTTTTTTTTTATATATATATATATATATTTTTTTTTTTTTTTTTTTTTTAATTAGTGCAATTATCATCACAGCCCAGCTCTGGGCTTTTCATTCCATTAATAAGGGCAAATAGGTAGACTTATTTTTTGCAATCACTCAAAGCCCACCCCACGTTTTTTGTCAACCCTACCTTTTTCTTTACTTTTTATTTTTGTTAAGGAAATAATGCTTTTCTTTTTTGAATAATGCCTTGATATTTTTATCTTCTTATCCACAATTAACAATCTAACATATTCGATCATTACAAAAATTGATAAATTCTTATTTTTCCTATGATGTTATTGACAAAACACTTTCTACGTTGTTTTTTCTTAAAAGAAAAAGAGTGGAGTTCGAAGTACAAACTGTTACAACATGTAATTTTAAATGTGAATTGAGGTGATCATTTCGTATTTTTCCTGATCAAAATTTACATGGTAAGAAATTGGATAAAACATAATAATCACAAATTTTTTAACTTATTCTATCACTACAAAATTTAAAAAATTCTTATTTTCCTATACTGTTATCGACAAATTATTTTCTTCGTTTTTTTTTTTTTTTGTTTTGTTTTTAAAGAGAGGAGTTCGAAGTACGACTGCTACAACACGTAATTTTTAGTGTCAATTTAGGTAATTATTTCTTATTTTTCCTAATGTAAACTTTACATAGTAAGAAATTGGATTAAACATAAAATATAATAATCACAATTTTTAACTAAACTTTTTTAAAAAGTTATAGTTCAGAGAAGGAACAGTCTGAGAGCCCAACAGTAAGTGTCACATCAAATGGGCCAGATGAGGCACTACTTTTTTAACACTTTTTTTATTGTGAGATTATTTACTATTATAAATTGGAGATAATCTCAGGCTCTTTGCAATCTTATAAACGTGCTATCTGATATTCTTTTTCTTTAATTTTTTTTGGGAAAATTTCATAAATGACTACATTTAAGGGTTAAAAAATTTTTTTTGGTGCTACTTTTTTGTTTCTTTGGATTGACTAAAATAATTTTTTCGCCATATTCCGATTGCTTATTTTATTTGGAATACAACGCAATACATACACACCAATAATTACACAAAAACATCGTATTTTTTTGAAACGGAGGTTAATCATTTTAAGAAAAACAAATTGTAAATATACGACAAATAAAAAAAATGAATACAATGAATTGTATGCTAAAAAAAAAGAATACCTAAAAAGAAACTTGATTTTTTTTTTTTTCCGCAAATTGACCTTCATGAAGATTTATGGGGTGCTTTTTTCTTTAATTTTCAACGACGATGTAAATTGACTTTTTGACTTTTTCCAGATCATCACGATTTCCATTTTCGAAATTTCGCTAACAACCCTTATAGTATCGGTAATGCTCGGTTGGGAAATTTAGTAATTTGTTTATGAATTATCAACTACAAGAAGAGTAATAACTTCCTCAATTTGAATTTATGTGTCTTTGATGTTATTTGAAAAAAAAAATTAAGTTAGGAGAAGGACGAGAGGCCAATCGGTGAAATCTATTTCGACGTATCTGTTGATCCGGCCACGGATCATTAAGTCTTGGGAAAAGGTCGCGGCGAGCATGGGTGGGGAGAGAGGGGAGAGAGAGATGGGAGGATTTGGTTGGAAGTGAATAATGTGATGATGGGGTATTTTATTTTATATATATATATATATCTATAAGTTGTATTTATCATATAATTATTAGTATGGAATGTATTTATTTTAAACTATAACTACTAAATATAAATATGTACTAATGTTAGTTATCTTATGTAGTTATCCCATTTTTTTGTGTGGATTGTCCACCATATTGAGGTTAATCATTTTAAGAACAAATTGAAAAAAAAGACAAAAGAGAATGCTTTTTTTTTTTTGACCTTCCGCGTTTAAATTGACCTTCATTTCAATATCAGGAAAGACCACCCCATCCCAGTTAGGATTCGAAGGCCAATGAGGACGCAAATTGCCCAAGAGAATGGACTTGGATGTGAAGCCCACTTGTTCGTATGTAAAGGCTGGCCCAGCTCCAAGTCCAATAGTCCACCACTTCTAATCAAGCCCAATTTTATCTATTGTTCAGTTCCGGACTTCCAGGCTCCAGCACAAGTCTTGTCATTTCTGATTTCTCAATGTATGTATATGTATGTAATATGTATATGCATATATGTGTGTATCCATTTCACAAATTGAAGGAGTAGAGAATATACACAATAGAATTGGAGCCCTGAAGGCCGTTTATGTTTTTAAAACTCATGACACTACAGTTCGAACTGTAACTAACAACGACAATGGTTGGAAGCATTACAACAAACCGAAACCATCAAATTAGCAAAATTAACAATTCATATGATTATAATTTATATACAGGCTTGCAGTCTTTAAATCAGTTCAAAATTATATGTATTCTGCTTGAAATAGAAGCATATTATCTAATTACAGCACCATATAATATACATCAAGCTAATCAACTCACCCTTTTACTAAAATAATATCAATAAGTAGTTATCAACAATATCAGTGGATTAGACAAATCAAATGCCATACTTCTTTCATTTCTTTTTTGTTCCGAATATTTCCACAAATTTCTCATTCTTAACATCAGTGTGTCATACTGAAGGAAAGTACTTGGAGAGGCCATAAGGGAGAGAGTAAAACTCTTCACTTCGGGGATCTCGGTGAAAGTACTTGAACTTAGCCCACCAATGCCTTCCACTGTCTATCCTGGTTAAGGGATGCCCGCGCGCGAGAGTGTTGTCTAAGAAGTAAGCTATAATTCCTGCCACTGTGGCAGGGGACGTGAAGATCACTTGCATAATCAGGTCAATCTGCACATAAAATAAAGGGTAGATAAGTTATTATTCAATCCTGTGATGCAAGAAATGTCGTCGTATCGAATGGAAATGCTGTTAAAGGGGAGTAAATTATGACTTTTGGTTTATGTACTAACCGTGGCTGAGCCAGATTGAACAGGACTGCGACCAGTGGTTATGACAGAACCATTGAAGTATTGTGGCACGGAAAGGCCCATGTAGATTGAGAAACCTAATATAAACTTAGTCCTATGGCTGTTCAGGTTGCAGAATTGTAGTAAATCAAAACCAGCAGCAGCTGCCTCATCGAATAAACACCAACATAAGTGAAATAGTTTTTTTTACAGTAAAGGAAACTGGACTCAAAACTATTGGCAGATTGAAAGAAGAAATTGCATGTTCTTAACATAAGAGAAATCACTTACACATGAGGCCAAACAGGACGCAATATAAAGCTCCAATTATAGGCAGAGGTATTGAAGCAAGAATAGCTCCGACTTTTCCTGTTTGTGATCAAAGAGAGGGAAGCCATCAGTCTCAAAATTCATAAACAGACTGCAATGACTTGGCAGAAGAAATAGAATCATTAGTTTCAAAACAATAAACAGACAAGCAACTACCAAGATCAGCTCTGTAATACTATGAGTCTCACCTAACACAGAAAAGAAAAGCATAAATACTGCAGAGATTTGAATTACTCTTCTGCTTCCAACTCGTGTCAATGCTAAAAGACCTACATTTTCACTTCATAGTTCAAATGAGAAAAGCATTAGCAACGCATGGTCAGTGAAGGGGTACCTGCAGATGGCTTGGAGATATCTAGAGATGACATCATTACTGGAAAATGTAAACTATCGTAATACACTTCACAACTTAGCCTTGTTTTTTTCCCTAACCTTGCTCATGTCCTTGATTTTGAATTTAGTATGAAGTACAGAACAGAATAAACATCCTAAGGCGGATAGATGTATTACACTGATACAGTAGATCCGCAAGGAGTCCCCCATAGGCCATTGAGCAACATACCTATTCCCTGGACAACAACAAAAACAAAATTGAGTTCCACAGAGAATTATGGATCAAAAGAAAGAATCCGTTGTTAGTGAGAATGTCAATAAGGTAAATTTACTTACCAGCCATCCAGCACCACGGCTCAGAATGGAAGCTGGGCAAAATGTTGCACTTCCATATCTCGCAGCTGCAATAAATCCTCCAGTAGACTGTCAAAACAGATTGGGAAAATGTTCATCAGAAGGATAATATCAACATGAATGATTAAGTTCAACCTAAAAAGTACACAATGTTAGTCGCTTAAAGCTTCAGTAATTATGGATTAGCATCTCACAGCTTACAGTATAGTCATAAAACAGTCTTGGAATTAAGATATTAAATTTTCAAGATAGGTTTTACTAAATATTAGACTAAACATTGGCATCAAGATATAAACCTCAACGTGAGAAACGAAAACTGCAGCCGTCATCAGAAAGACTTGTCCAACATCAACATTGGGAGTACCCCATTGCAATGGGTAAGGAAATCTTATCCTGCATTTCCAAAAATGAGTTCCTGAGAACAGAAGCAGAAAAAAGGAACCCACCTAACATTGGAAATTGTAAGACCACATATTCTTTAACATCCAGACTTTGTCACTTTATTTACGTCTACAGTCGGTTTACCTTTTTTGTAATAGTTAAAGGCCAAAAGAGTGTTGAAACATGTATCATTTAAAGGAACAATACAAATGTCAAACTCAATTGAAGCAGATATTCCAAAAGAAAATACAATCACTAAACAATTCGGTTGAAGTACAAAACTATCCATGTTTTAACAAGTTTAATGAATGAATAATTAAGAGAAGGGACTATATAGAAGTGCAGATGTTAGTGTAAACACACCATGAAGATCCACCAACGAGCCCAGAGCGATCAACTCGGCAACTGAACTGAGTCTGTAGGGGTTTGTTCTTGTATGCACCTGCTACTGTGAGAAGGGCTGCAAATGCCCACACTGTTCCAACGGATAACAGGACAGCGAATCGCTCAAATATGGGTAGCTTTAATTTCCACATATGGGGAATGAACTGCACAGACATTAATTAATACATATTAAGGGACCAAAAACAAAACAAAAAAACTAATATCACCACAAATGATCTCCGCATCCATTCCTCTACTGCTTAATCTTTATGTAGTGGAACTAAGTAAAGAATCACAAGCAATCCTACTAGCACTTCTATTTGCTTTTCTTTATCCATTCAGCATTTGATTCTCCAAATCATGATGCAACTTTTCCCATTAAAAGATAGTAGTGAACCCGAATGAATACAATAAAGTAAAAGACATTTATATCAGGTCTCAGTGATTACAAACATTAATAGAACAATAGGTGCATATAATACATGCATCTCAAGACTGAGTTAGATAACTATTAATAAGGCTTACTTGTGACAACAATATAAGTAGCATTAACTCTTGAAGTCCAATCTCAACACATTCTCCCAGCTGCCATCAGTCAACGGAAATAAATTAAAACACAGTAAACCCATTTAAGAAAGGAAACAAAAATGATACTGATTAATGGAACTAAAGATATGAATAGGCCAACTTTAGGCTTCTGTATCTGGATAATTCGGAGAAGTGATAAGCTGGATTTACGGAAGCGGATGCAGGATTTGATGCTTATGGGTTCCAACCCATTTCAAATTAAAAAATATAAAGAGACAAAATAAAAACTACAGGTGACCAAGGATTCGAACCCTTTGACCAAAAGAAACAAAGCTTTAAGAGATCCTTCTTTGCCACTAGACCAATAACACACTTTATTAACAAATTCCCAAATCGTGTTTCTTAGATATGTACGGAACTTTTGAATACAAACATAGGATCTGCACAGATACATGGGGGTTCCGAGAACCCCCATGTGATATGCTACATCCGTCCCTACCAAAGTGAATTACTTTAAGTACTGTAAAGTGATGAATTCAAATTTTTCAGTGTTAGGATGAATGTTTTCTCAAATGCTATAGAAGCTGCATCAGACAATTCTCATAGTAGCTGCCTATATAGAAGATACTCCTTCAGTTTCATTTATATAGCTATGTTTGATTGGACACGGAGTTAAAGAAAGAAAAAAGTACCAAAAGTATCCTTATGGTTTTAAGCATGTTTTAACATTTCTATGACTATAAAAGCATGTTATTAAGTGTGAAATGGAGAGTTTAAACATAAATAATTTCCAAATTTAAAAAATGTCATTTTTGTCTGAAACAAACTGAAAAAGGAAAGAGTCGTGTAAAATGCAACCGAGTAAGTATTAAGCATTAGCCAAACTTCTTACAAGTGGAAAACCGTGCTCATATAGCCCAATGCCAACAAGCAACACCAGTGGAGCCTTAGAAAGCGGAGACAGGAACCTACATTATCAAACAACTCGAATCAAACATTCTCTTCTACATGAACGTGGTAACTACTAATATAATGCTGAAAATAATACAATTCTTCGAAATGGCCACGACCTTGTAACAATTCTCCAAATTCCAAGAAAGCCAAGTAATATCGGAAGAACGGATGCGATCATCAGAGCCCCCTGCATGCTTCTCATCGATTGTTTAAACCTCTAAAGAAAATGATCAAAAGTTAAAAAAGAATCACTAATGCTGTCATAATCAGAAGATTTTATTTTTGAAGGCTAGAATAATGCACAAAACAGAAAAATGGAGCAAGAAATTCAATAGTTCCAACCTCACGAGGAACAAGGTATGTATTGTATCTATTGGATAATGCGATAAAAACAGCTGGAACTATGAATCTGAATGATCCACCTATCACCACTGGAAGCCGAGTTCCAAACCAAGATTGTAAAAGCGTATTCACTCCAGAAACAAAGAGCAAAGTTTGTATCACTTGAGCTTTCTCCACCTGGAAGACATAAATGTTGTAAGTATACTAAAGCCCCACATAATTGGTTCCATGGTCAGGACATTGGACTCTGAATCCAGTTCAAATCTCGCTGGAACCTTAAAAGCCTGGGGAATGTCCAGGACTTGCTTCTTCTTTTTTTGTTATATGCTCAATTCTCAAGCCAATATTGTACACAAAAACCATAAAAATAAATTCTACTGACATATAAATCTCTAACTGAAATTGATAAAGAAGATAAAAATAGAGAAGTACTTACGTTGCCACCACCCATTTGAGGGACAATGATGGTAGGGATGATGACGCTAGTGCCAAGCATTACTAAGTAGTGTTGAAAACCCAGTATAACGGCCTCAGCTGCATAATTTAAAGTAGGAAATCAGAATTTAGCTTCCATTTTCAGGTCCCTCCAAGTAGACAATATATACATTTTATGAAGACCATTTGTTAATTATGCAATATAAACTTCAGCATCAAACAGAGTAGGAACTATCAAACTTGGTGAAGTAGTATTGAAAATTATAAAAAAAAATCCCAACTTAACAAATTACAAATTTAACAATCATTTCTAAGTTTTAGAACCAAGGACATCTTGAGCACCAAGTCAGAAAGGATCTAATGATTTGTGAGTTCATTTCTCAATAGATCATTCAACTTGTTATTTTTCTACAAAACTTACTAAACTAACTTTTGTCATTTTAATTTCATCCAATTTATGTTTTTTTTTTCAAGAAAATATTCACTAAATATGTGTGTAAATTAAGATATACTTACCCCAAGAAGGATTGCTATTAATACAGTAATCGACTCCGGGAAGTTGGTCTTTCACCGGGTGAGGCACGAATTCATCTTTCGCCGGTCCTGTCATCTCTTTTGTACCACTTTTATATGTCTCAGTAAACTCTTAATCTCTTTTTTTCATACATATATATAGATATCCAATATGCAAAAGAGTAAAGCAATGTATTTTACTGATACTAGTACTAAATTATTGACGTTAGGAGAAACCGTAACACTTGAGGTAAGAGAGCAGAAGAGGGTTTAATTTGCATGGGAAGACTAGCTTTTTTACAAGTTAGAAAAAAAACCACGTTAAGTAATGAACGGGGAAGAATTTAAAAAGGGGGAAAAGACGAGATTAAAAAAGATAGATATGGTTGGTTAGTGATCGTTGAGACTAAAGAGCCAACTACTATCTTTTAGAAATTGATGTATGACCTCATCTGTTTTTCCTATGAAAAGTGAGCTAGCTACTCCAAGAAATTTTGTGTAAGGGTTAGAGGGTAAGCCTAACTAACACTCCACGTCCACAAATGGATTTAATATATATATATATACACACACACAACAACAACAACAACAACAACAACCACCCAGTGAAATCCTACAACGTGAGACCTTACTCTATCAAGAGAAAGCCAGACGAAAGAACCCTACTCCTATATATATATATATATATATATATATATATATATATATATATATATATATATATATATATAAATATATATATACTGGAAGGCGAAAATAAAATAGAGTTCAGGCAATATTTTTAAAATAGTTTTACGTGTTATAGCATATAACTTATCTTATTTTTAAGATTTTAAATTTTATATTTCAAGAAGAGTTAACTATAAATATCGTTTTAATGACCTAATGGTGTGATGATACTATTTACACTTAGACAATATAGCATTTATAGTTTATGTGTTCCTACAACCACCTCAAGTAAATATACAATACACAAATACTCAGGGGCGGAGCCAGGTGGCTAAGGGGTTCATCCGAACCTCTTTTGGCGGAAATTACCCGGTTTATACAAGCTTAAAATTATTTTCTATGCATATATAGTAGATGTTAAACCCCATTTGGCTTCTTCGTATGTCTACTTCTTCATATTTTGAACCCCCTTAGTGAAAATCCTGACTCCGCCACTGAAAATACATAGTTTGAGCATAAGTTACTGGTTTCATGTGAACCCGTCAGAGAGACTCTTTTGCTTCAGGACCCAAAAATTTCAGGCCCCACATTTTTTAATGAGTAATGGATTTATGATTTTATTTTCGCTTTCACAATATATTAATTTATAGGAAAAGGTAAAAAACAATATTAAAAAAAAAGTTGATTATTTTTTATATAGTAAAAATATTTTAGAATTTTGAACTAAACTAAGAACATAGTTTATACAACAACATCCAATGAATTATGTTGCAAACACATAACTAACATCTTATTAGCGTGATTTAATCCTTCTAATATAAATAATAACCTGTAGATATAAGGTCAGATTAGCCCCTTAAACTCTAACAAATATACACTAAGGTCATATATAAGATAAATAAACATAAATTTGGTGAGAAATATTAATTGATACTGATAATGTGATCATAAAAATGATATTAGTAACTTTCTATTACTGACTAAAAGAACTTATGACAAACACCTTATCATTATTTTCGTTTTATCTGAATTTGAAACCAACTATACTTTAATTATTCCTAAGTGAAGTTAATTGAATGGAGTAATAATGTAAAAAGTGATCTTAAATGTTAGAACCATGGAAGAGATGGATCCTAAAATCTTGTGGTCTTCCGTTTGAATAGGGAACTTTATATTTTTTAATTAAATGAAAAATAATTAGTTTTGCTTGTAGTTCGCTAAAAAAAATGAACGTGTTTAAATCTTTCATTTTATTAAGGAATTGATTTTCTAAAAAAAAAAAAAATAGTAATGAACTAATACTAGGAGTAATATGTTTTTAGACGGGAAAAAAAGAATCTATTAATAATTTTCTCTATCTATTTGACAAAATCATATTGATAATTTTCTCTATCTATTTGACAAATTAACCATACGAGAGAAACATGAAAACATAAATTTTTCAATGGGATTGGTTGAATTATTCTAGATAATCAAGCAAATAGTTCTGCATTCTATCCCTTTCAAGTCTCAAATAAAAGAAAATCATTCAATTTGAAACTATCTTATTATTCGAAGAACACATATACAATTAATTAATTATGAGTTATTACAATCAACCTCCTCCGGTTGGTGTACCTCCCCCTCAAGGTAACAATTTCTTTATTGTTTTTCATGAGTTCTTTATGATATTCCAGCTAGGAATTAGATCTAATGGAATATGACGTTGAAGTGATTTGATGATTGAATTTGATTCTAATTGGATTGGAAAATAACTAATTAGGATATCCACCAAAGGAAGCATATGGGTACCCTCCTCAGGGATATGCTCCACAAGGTTACCCTCCTCAAGGATATCCTCAGCAAGGCTACCCTCCTCCGCCGTACGGCGCCCCTCAGTACGCTGCTCCACCGCCTCAAAAGAACTCATCTGCCACCAGCGGCGTCATGACTGGCTGGTATGCGCAACCCCCACCCCGGCCCTACCCCTCACCCCTCATGTCTAAAGATTAATTCATGTGTTGTGCATGCATGCATGCATAATGCAATTCCTCTTGCTTGCATGAACAAGATTCGTATGAGAAATAAATTTTGATCTATATAATTTTCTGAAAAGGATATTCAGATTTTGAGGTTTCTCTAGACATTGAGGTTGACATGAAATCAAGGCAGAAGCCACATGTATTTAAGGCCCCTTGGAAAAATTATAATCTTATAATAAAAGTAGGACACAAAAAGTACTATAAGTTCCCATGGTGGTTTTATTCTGAAAGATTTTTGTCTTTTCAGGTGACTTCTTTTGTATTAATTGTATTTCTCCAGATGATATCTACAGTTTACTTATGCTGATGCAAACATAGAACACAGTTGTTTAAAAATAGCAATATCTGACAGTAATTTTATGAGCTAATAGGAGTAGATTAATTATTGAGTCCTAAACAAAAATGTTGGTATGTGTATATTTTGAAAGGACTATGTTCTAATTAAAGCTCTGGGATGAAAACAATTCTTATTTTTGCCGCTTCTTTTTTTGTTCCCTGTATGATTGTGCACTGAGTTTCTTGAGCAACTATGACATAACAAATAAAATAGAGTTTTCCCTTTCCTTATGTGATATAGATGGTCGGTACCGAAGGCATGATATTTACCAAGGAGTTCAATTTCTAATATATATATATTAGAAAAAAAAAAGATTAATCCTATATATACAATATAATTTTCCAATGTTTGTACCTATAAGTCTATAACCAGCTCCGTTAGTGGTCATTTAGTCTTGCAATAGGTTAATTGTAATGTTAATATGACTTGTATAGTCTGCACATTCCCCTCGTAGAGTAACTCTCTTATATTTTGATATGACAGAGAAAATTAAATTAATCTTTTGCTCTGTTAATGTTTTTGCAGTCTGGCTGCGGTTTGCTGTTGCTGCCTTTTAGATGCATGCTTTTGATAATAAGCTGAAATCGTTCGGAAGGAAAATGACATCCACTAATGATCTTCTGCAAATCACAGGATCTATCTTTTTCCTTTTTGTCATGTCTTGCCCCTTTATAAGCATTGAACCTCCATTTGGGAATACAAGACTTTTATATGGCTTATTAATTCAAGGCATTCAAGTATATCTATTCACTAAATTGAAGGTTATGTACATGTTGAGACATCTTATTATCGTCGTGGATAATCCAGTTGACATATGTTCCATATATTGATGGTACAAAATGATGACAATTCGTTATGGAGTAACACCCTTTGATCAAACTATGTTGGTTTAAAAAAAAAAAAAATTGTCAACGAGGCAAGGACTTGATTGATAACATTTTATCGTGTAGTGATTTTTTTTTAAAAAAAAATTGTCAACGAGGCAAGGACTTGATTGATAACATTTTATCGTGTAGTCATTTTTTTTTCCTTTTGCAATATTACGATAATTATATCTCCTTCATATCTAGTAAAATAACGTCTTCAGAAAATATGACCCTCTTATATTAAAGTTTGCCATAACTAGAGCTACCGAATTTATGGGGCTGAACTCATTTAATTAAAGAGATAGAGTAAGAACGGAAGTGAAGCATATTGCATAAGGAAGCTAACAAAGTAGAATTAGGATTTAACTAAGCATGGAAGTTTTATGGACCCTTTCGAGAGATTAAAGTTGTATCAAGTTACCTTCTTAGGTAAATGATCATGATCATTCATATAGTCAAAGTCATAATTTGAACATGCCAACAAATTCATAGTTCATTTTAATTACTGAGTTTATAATTAAACGTTTATACTATTTAATAAATTTTTAATGTATACATCTTTACTACCAAAAGAAGAAAAGAAATTCACTAATATAAGCAAGTCCAAAGCCAAAATACCAAATAAGACTAGAAAGGAAAAATACAAAAAAATTTGCACGTCTCGATATAACATCGAATAAGTTGGGAAAATTCGATGCAACATTTGGAAATTGCTAAAAAAGAAATTGAGTTGAAAAAAGAAAGAAGTGTGTAAGTGTGTAAGTGTAACATAGAAAAGAAGGGTTAGAAATTGGTCCCTTTTTTATTTGTAAATTTCAATTTTGATTCTTATATTGTTCGACTTAATATATTTAATCTTCAATTTGTTGAAACATGCATTCCTGATCCTTTGCATAATTTTATCATAATTATTACATGTTTCGCTATTTAATTACACATGTGTTATATTAAGTTTGTAATATTCTTTATGTTTGAAGGTAATACAGTTCTAAAAACAAATCAAATATAGTAACATGAAAAATAAAAAAAATAGTAACACAATTCTTATCCTATTTACCTCCCAAGGTAGGGGTACCGTCTAGGTACACTTCACCCTACCTAGACCCCACAAACTCTTTATCCCTCAAGGTAGGGTTAAGGTCTGCGTATACTCTATCTTTCTCATACTCACTTTGTGGAATTTCATTGGATATTTTGTTGTTGTAACATAATTCCTACATGAAATGACTAAAAATACATAGCTCAATTAATTAAAGGTTAAATATGCTATCCGATATCAGAAGTAGGGTGCTCATATGTCGGTATGGGTCGGTTTTTGGTTAAATTAAAACTAAACCAACTTAGTCGGTTTTTTAATTATTAAAAACAAACCAAACTAAATGTAGTACATATCCATCAGTTTGGTTATTGACGGTTTGGTGCGGTTTTTCGATTTTTAAGAAACCTAATGGTTCTTTTCTCTTTCATTATTT
Organism: Lycium ferocissimum; assembly: GCF_029784015.1. Lineage (NCBI taxonomy): Eukaryota > Viridiplantae > Streptophyta > Magnoliopsida > Solanales > Solanaceae > Lycium > Lycium ferocissimum. Next base: position 37,495,968 of record NC_081348.1, read on the forward strand.
TTCCTACGATTAACTAGGAAAGAATTTTTCATCGATCCTTTTTCAAGTTATAATCTGTTATTACCCTTTTATTGCAGGAGCTATAAATTTCGTGGATTATGGAGAAAGTATCTTAAGATCTATAAACTTTAATCAAGTGAATAAAGTTTATAAGAAATACAACATTTTTTTTTAGGTAAATATCATAGTTGTGTTCTTTGAATAAATGAGTTCGAATTCATGGATCTCCTTTAAGAAATGAGCTTAAGGTGTAAAGTTCATTGGCCTAATAGAGATAAAGAAAATTTTGATGAAAAAGTAAACAAAACATATAATTCTTTTTAATTATCATAACGTATATATATATAATTATAAAAATTGTGTATATTATTAAGTCGGTATGGTTCTGTTGTTTTTAATAAAACCAAAACAAACCAAGTATCATCGTTTTTCAAAATTCAAAATTAAATCAAACCAAACCCAAACAACCGTCTGTTTATTTATTCGGTTTGATTCGATTTGTTGTTTGAATCGATTTTTAACCAAACCGTGAACATCCCTAATCAGAAGTAGGGTGTTCATGGCTCGATTTGAGCCGGTTATCCTCTAAAAGATAACCAAATCAACTTAGTCGGTTTTTCAAATGTTAGAATCAAATCAAATCAATTAAATCGAGTTTTCATTGCTTCGGTTTTTATCGGTTTTTTAGCGATTTTTGTTTAAATATATGACCATATACGTTCAAACACATATTAAATTGACTATTTTCCAGCATAACACTACCAAATCAATTACTTCTATTTGAGACAAGAAGGAAATATAAATCTAATCAAGTTATATATGTACTTTCTCCAACAATTGGTATGCATCATCTAAGAATTTAGCCATTTTCAAGGAAGATAAAAAAAATAAAAAAAAATAAAATAAAAAAAAGGCTTTTACAATGAATTTGTTTTTGTGCAGTAAATTAAAAAATCTAGTTGTGATATACCAAGATATCTTGATGAATAATTGAAGGACTCAAAAACAAGTTATTTTGAACAAGAAATAGATTCTTAGAATTATCAAAAAACAATAACAAATCAAACTAGAAAGTAAATACAAAAATTGGATTACTATAAAGGCAAACTTGAAATTATGAATTAGAGTGCAAAAGATTAATATCATAAAATTTCAAACTTTTTCCATAAAAGAGTGTTTGTGTGTGTGTGTATATATATAATCTATAACTTTTAGATAGATATTTATATTATCAATTTAGTTCGATTATTTTTTTGCTTAAAATCAAAACTAAATCAAATTTTTTCGGTTTATAAAATAAAAAATCAAAATCAAATCAAACAAAAAGTGTCGGTTTTCTTTTCTCTTCGGTTTGATTCAATTTTCTGTTTGGTTTGACTTTTCAATTTTCCGTGAACACCCCTTGTTATACCCCATTTTAACTGGAGTCAAAATGGTTTATAACATCCCGGTAATTCCGGGGTTAATTGAAGTTAAGGGAATCACCACCTAATTATTTATGATGAATTAGGACACCTGAAGTTAATTAAAGTTATTCATCTAAAGTTGATTTTATTTTAAAGTCTACGAAACCAAAATTCTAGGTAAGGGTTCTACTAACTTAAAGGGAAGGTATTAGGCACCCTTTAAGATCCATCAACAATGGTTAACCGACCGAACTTATATTTAATTAGACTATGTGTTGAATATAAGATAAGTATGTATAGATGTTAGATATCAAATTGATGTTTTTATTGTGAAAATCCATTTTAATAAAACCAGATAGTATTGAAATGATTTTATAAACACAAAAGCTTCCTCTATGTTAAATCAAATGTGGCCTCAAATGGTTGCCCTAAAAAAAAAACATTTATATTTGAAGAAAGGCTGATCTGATTTGTAAAATACTTTCTTTTGGCATAAACATTTAACCAAACTTCAGCTCAAAGAATAAGATTTACGGAACACGTAGTTGATTAATTGCCTGCTAAATTTCCCCTCTTTTTTTTTTTGTTTTTTTTTTTTAATCTAAATATCATGTTCTATGTAAAGTAGGAAATAATCTCTTGATACCTAAAGCAAAACCTTAAATGAAAATAGACTGTAAATTGTTGTAACTTAGGTCTCGAAAGATGGTCATAACGGGGTTGGCCACACAAAAAATACAAATAAAGATTAGCCACACATGGGATTTTAAACACACTAATGAATAAGCAAAATGATATAAAATGCTAAGAAAAAGCCATTTTCGACTTGCACAAAGGGTAGAGATATCTCGTGATTTTCCTCTCAAGCAAAGTAAGAGCATAGACATTTTGATGCGTGGACTCCATAAGCGGCGTCGTTGAGTCTCAGAGTGAAACTCTTCGGCTCCGGTGTTCATGCAAAATAAACAAAGGGAATAGAAGTTAACCATAAGGAATTTTGCTTTTAACTTCAAATAAGAAAAGAAGAAGACATGGAAAACAAAAGTAATACCATTTTGCTAACTGCACAGCAAAGTTAAGATTTGAGGATATTTTCATATAGTTTTTCCCAGACACAGCAAATATAACATTCGTCAAATACACACACTTTTTTTTTTTTTTTTTTTTGCAGCCGAACTAATTCCGTGAGATCATTATTTCAAAAGCACTGTTATACCCCATTTAAACCGGGTCCAAATTGGAGTACAACATATTGGAGATTCCTATTTTTTTGCTTTATTTTAGGAGTCGCCACCTAATTGATTTTAAGGTGAATTAGGGCACCTAATTATTAACTAAGGTAAAGCTAACTAACCTTTGTTAATGGTCTGCTTAATTTTCAATTCTAGGCAAGGGTTCTAATTATCCTAAAGGGAAGGGGTTAGGCATCCTCTAGGATCTGCTAACTACGGTTTACCGGCCAGACTTAGGTTAATTAATTTAGATTAAATATAATGCTCAAATCTTAAGAAAATAAGTTGCAAATGTTATTAAGGTTTTAAAGGAAAATATAATAATGCTATTTAATCTACCTTGTAGAAACACATAATAGTCCACTTAAAACTTATAAATGTTGTTAAGCTTTAAATAATAATATTATTTAAAAATGAGACTTGCAAAATATAATGATTTGCATATAAATAGAAGTTTTTAAGAGAAGGCCTAGCCATTTTAATCTTGGGGTGAACTTATATTATACGAATATAGTGACCTTTTAATTTTCTAAGATAGTAATGATAAATCATGATTCCGTAGGTCAAAATGTGCTATTTCGAAAATCAATTATTCTATCGAAAGGTGAATATTAAAAGTATTATAAATAATTTTAACGTAAGATAAAAACAAGAATGAAACCTATGAAATTAATTATTGGTTTACTACCCATTACTAAGACTAAGCCCCGCCTAATTCGCTAAGGTTCATTCTAACTAAGGAAATAAACAAAGTAAAGTATTAGTTGCACAAATACAAATCAAATGCAAAAAATGAAATAAAAGAGCAAATGATATTAAATGGGCTCAGCCCATTTTAGGGTTGCTGATCTGCTGCTATTGGGCTTCGGCCCAAAATTTTGTTTTCTATTTTTTTTTCTTTGCTGCGGACAGGACTGATGGGGGATGACCCGAGAAGATTGCATTGGGCTTTTAGCCCAACACCGAATACGGAAAAAGAATGAATCCCTCGGACTCGTACGTGATGGTCATGCATAAAATGAAAGGAAAAAGAGTAGTATACGATCAATGAATAATGTTAAACATATAAAATATAAACTCAAAACAAATCGGTAGATTATGTATATACTACGTATATTTAAGTATACTTATATACATACTTCGAATGAAGTGTGTTTGCAACAACGCAAAAAATTTAAACACCACCGACAATGGTACCACATAGGATCTCTCAACACATGTTTCATTCCCACAAAGATGCACATAGTATGGACTAAGTATATTCACTATATTCAACCATACGGCGATCATGAACCAAGTACAAAAATGTGCTAAGGCAAAGATTATGCACAACGATGGCGAATAAAGGTTTACAAATTGTGAACAAACTCATGAATCGTATAATTTCACATAGGAGCATACAACGGATCGGGGTAATACATTAGGCCTATCGACCCTTAAATTCCCCAGATGGACTTGAGTCGATTTAAATAAACGAAGAATAGCAGGATCACATTAAGGCTCTTGAGCATATTACTATTTTCCCATAGCCAACTCATGCAAAGAGACATTCATTCATGAAAGATCCAAAGCTCACAAGATAATGAGCTACTGGCAGAAGAAGGGCAGAAGTATTTTAGTGCACAGACTTGCCAAGATTCAATCAACTTATACACATATTTTTTAAAAAAAAAAAACAATCGACTTCCCAGCTTATATTTGCAGCTTTGAACTAACATCTGAATTCATTTATTCTTTTCAGTTGTATCAGGTTATCTTAAGAATAAATATCAACTATTCCAGAATTCAGATTTCAGTTAGAAAAGTCTTAAGAGAATAAAAGAAAACCAACTTATCCAAATCCGATCTTAGGAAGAAGAGTGAACTGTTTCATGTTTGAGGAAAGACTTATATTTGGGGAAGAAAACAATGAAGGAACTAACTCGGACAAACATCTAGCATGCGATCTTATTTTGACCAATCCGGGAACTTATGCAAGTAGGAACAGATGCCATATTGGGTAGGCTTTAAACAACTTTTAGTGAGAGAGTGCAGGGCATTAATTTGTTTCCCGAATCGGCCATGCATGGCCTGGATTTGCAAAAATACTCTGTGAATTCGCCGTTTTTGTTGATGAAAAAGAGAGAGAGACGAACGCGAAGAGAGAGAGGAGCAGGGGGGGGGGGGGGAGAGGAGGCGCGGATCTGTTAGGGTTAGGCTGATGAAAATAAGAGAATTGGGCCGGGTCGGGTGTAATTTTGATAGGTATAGGCTAATTGTTAAATGGACCGGTTCGAAACATTTGGGAATTGGTTGGGCTCGGGTTTGGGGTAGATGAACTAAAATAACACCTATTTCAATTAACTATATGCTAATGTGTGCCAAAATATTATCTAATGTAAAAGTACGTATTTATTAATGTTCAGATAATAAAATTATATGACGTTGTAATAGCCGTGCAATAATATTTTGAAAAATAAATAAACGCTATTATTGAACTGCGCAAAATAAATGCGATGCGTATCTTTGAGCGATTATAATGCAAATTATGATAATACTGGTAATAAGAAAAAATATATATAAAAAAAAAATAATTAATGATAATAATAATAACGGTAATAAAAGCTAATAACAGTAGTGACTACAACAGGATAACGAAACGCCGGTATTAATAAAGCTAATAATTATAGTAAAATACAAATTATTATTATTATTTTTTCTTTTAAGTTGCCGAAAACATTAGAAGCGTAAATAAATATTTTGGGGAAGACCGGACAAAATTGGGTGTCAACAACTTGTCCCTCTTTGCCGGTAATGATGAAAGAATTTTCGGGCAAAGACGTTGACTCGTAGCCTATTTTGTCCCATTAAGGATTTTGGAGGACTAAGGGTAAAGAAAATTTGAGAGGATTATGGCCGAACTCCGGTCTCCGAGTTGCCTACATATCTCGGGTTGCACGAGAATCAGGCCGCGTGTAGTTCTGGGATAACTACGACTCCTATGAATAGCGAATGCCGATTGACGCGGATCTTTGCAAAATATTGTCCCAGTATCGAATTATGATGACCTTTGGGTGTTATGATAGAATTTGAGAGTTCTGAAAATAAGTGTCTTTGGAATGCAAGCGGGATATTTGGAGTTGGGGGAGAGTGTTCGAGGTAGATCTTTGACCCTTGTCGCTAAGTCTGATTTCCTTCCCAACAAATTGCCCCAGTTCGCCGCCAAAGAAATAGTTTCACGTTGCGCTAAAGCTCCTGCGAAACTTAAACTAGATAAAATAGTCAGTAAGAATAAACGTCCAAAGTAAAGCGATGTAAAATAAACCCGCGAAAGAGCTGCAATGATTAAAATGATAGCCTTGCTGAGGCTGATGCAAATGAGGTTCTAGGCCGATGATTCATGAGAATGATGCCTTTTGGCGATGATTAATGAGGCCTTAAACCGGATGGGTTATTTAAGCCGAATGATAAATGAGGCTTTCTAAGCCGGTATGATGCGATGTGTTTGCAGGGCGTTTGAAAGTAATAATGCGATAGATGTGCAGTGCATTTGCGAGCATTCGCAAGACATATGTAATGCAGGTGCGGTGTGTTTGCGAGCATTCGCAAGACATTACAGTGCAGGTGCGGTGCGTTTGCGAGCATTCGCAATGCATTTGTAAGCAATAAAGCAATGCATGTGCGGTGCGTTTGCGAGCATTCGCAAAGTATTTGAATGCAAGGCATGTGCGGTGCGTTTGCGAGCATTCGCAAAGTAATAATGCATATGCGAGCATTCGCAGTGCCTTTACAGGGCATTTGAAAGTAATAATGCAATGCAGGTGCGGTGCGTTTGCGAGCAACGATGCAGTGCCTTTGCAGGGCACTTGAATGCAATGCACGTGCGGTGCGTTTGCGAGCAATGATGCAGTGCCTTTGCAGGGCACTTGAATGCAATGCGCGTGCGGTGCGTTTGCGAGCAATGATGCGGTGCCTTCGCAGGGCACATGAATGCAATGCCCGTGCGGTGCGTTTGCGAGCAATGATGTAATGTATGTGAGGTCTGTTTGAAAGCAATAGTGCATGTGCAGTGCGGGGGCATTTGCATGCATAGTGTATTTGAAAGCATTTATGCGAGGCATTAGAAAGCAATAGGAAATGTTTGTGCGTCAACACGTTTGAAAATCATTGCAAAACTTAAGCATTAATTTATCGTAAATCTCAAAAATTAATGATACTCGAGAGGCATAATTGTTATAAGAAAACTCAAACCGTTCGACGTGCAATCCTTGCAGGGCTGCAAACATTATATATATGGGCTTCCGCAACTTGAAAATCTTCATCCAAAGGAAATTTGTAAGTTTTGGGGGGGGGGGGTTGATTCGCGTTGGCTTTGACGATGCGGCTCTTGGCGCTTCATGCTTCCAACTTCGTACGGACTTGTAAACTCCGCCCATTTCTAAGTCTTGGCTAGCTTTTGTGACACATTGAAACAAAGCGAGCGTCATTTCTATAAAGTCTTCCTTTTGATGACTCTGTTGACCATATACTCTTTCATGTCTCTCGATGTCACTTGCGATGATGCCCTTAAAAATGTCCCAGTTTCTGACATAGGAGGACACTGCTTTGCGATGATGCCCTTAAAATTTGTCCCAGTTTCTGGCATAGGAGGATATTGCTTTGCGATGATGCCCTTAAAATTTGTCCCAGTTTCTGGCATAGGAGGATATTGCTTTGCGATGATGCCCTTAAAATTTGTCCCAGTTTTAGGCGCGGGAGGATGCTGAGCTTTCGCATGATGAGACCGAGCCTGACATAGGCTGCCTACGTATCCCACTAAGGGAATCAGGTCAAGCGTAGTTCAAACATACAAGAAAGTAAAATTGAAATTTTCTAACAATGTGACCGAAGCCTATGTAGGCCGCCTACGTATCCCACCACGGGAATCAGGTCAAGCGTAGTTCATAACATACAAGCGAAACAAAATTGAGATTTTCTAATAATGTGACCGAGGCCCGTGTAGGCCGCCTACGTATCCCGCCATGGGAATCAGGTCAGGCGTAGTTCATAATACAAGCAAATGGAATTTAGAAATTTCTATTTTAAAGAGGCCAAACCCGATATGGGTTTCCTACATATCCCGCCGAGGAAATGTAGTTTCATTATATAGAAAGACATTACATATAAAATAAATGAAAATCTCCTAGACGTAGCATCTCTTGACGGCATCTGCATTGATAGCTTTTGACCACACTTTGCCATCCGTTTTTTCTTGTTAAAAGCTACTAGCCGATACCAACTCTTTGTGCTCGGACACGGCATATAATCGTAATGCCATGCGAACACGTCTATATATTGTTTCAAAGGTTGATCAATTCCTCCATTTGTGACGGAATCAAATAGACGCTAATCCTTGTTTCTCTCGATTACCGAATCTCCCAAATTTACAGTTTCTGTTTCAACCAAATTTGGTTTCGACTCGTTCTCGAAATGTTCAAATTCTTTAGTTAATTCTTCAGGCTGCATGTCCTCTTCGTATTCTTCAGAGTCTTGCTCGGCATTTGCTAAGGGCTCGCTTGTTTCATTATGTGTCACATTCACAGTATTAGCAGATTTACTAGTTTGATTGCAAGACTCCCGGAGAACCGGGGGCGGGGTACAAGTCCAATTGTTCAAAGTGCATCCAGGCTCAGCATTCCAGATAGTCGGGGTTTCAGGGCATTCATCCGAGACCACGTTGCATTCCGACCTCCCTCTCGGCGATGAATAAATTCTTAAAACTTTCCACGAAATTTGTCTTCGGGTTCTTCGATGCTCGGGTGGCGGATGCTTTGAGAAATGAGCGGTTCGGGAGGGGAACAGGGCTTGGACAAGGGGATGTCACTTCTTCTTTTGAGACTGGCCAGCGCAATTTCCTCAGTAGTGGGCTTGTATCTAAGACCGAATGTATCCTTCTGCCCGGGTAACTATATCGGTTCCACGATGCCATCCAAGTTGAGCCTGGGCCTCGACCGGTTGGAAACGATTCTTGACATTTCCCATGCCACCATCATAAGTACATGTGGCAATTTCCCTTTGCTTGAGCTGCACACATAGTTTCCTTGACATGAAAGATAGATCCATCCAGCCTCTCAACGCTTTCAATAACCGGAATTAGGCTTTCAGGGTAGATTGAATTGCTGCCTTCTCCGTGGATCACAATTTCTTGATGGTTCCAGACAAACTTCAAACTTTGATGCAAGGTAGAGGGAACTGCACCAGCCATGTGGATCCATGGCCTTCCTATCGATAAATTGTAGCTAGAGATATATCAATTGCAGAATTTCACCATGAACTCCACAGGTCCGATTTTCAAGGCTAAGTCAATCTCTCCCACGACACCTCTCTGGGCTCCATCGAAACCTTTGACTCTCACCTGACTGTCGCGAAGCTTCCCGACATCAATCCACTGGCTCGGAGAGTAGTGACGGGACATATATTCACGGTGAACCTCCATCAATCAATACCTTGAAAATGAATTTGTTCCTTGCGTCGACGGTGATGTTCAACGCTTTGTTGTGTACCGAACCTTCAGGTGGCAATTTATGAAAATAAACTTTGTGGGCTTCAAGGATTTCTCCCACCATAGCTGAAAGTTTCTCGCTGGAAGTCTCAGGCGGAACATAAGCTTCATTCAGTACTTTTGCTAAAGCGCTCCTATGAGCTTCAGAACTCGTCAATAGTGCCAATAAAGAAATCTGGGCTGGTGTTTTCTTCAGTTGTTCTACAACAGAATATTCTTTGGTTGGCATTTTCCTCCAAAATTCTTGACCTCGGCCCTCGATCCGACTTTCTTTTGGCCATTTTCTTTACTTGGTGCTCCTCGCACTACCTCTTCGGGGCATAACGCGCGGATCTTGTCATCCGGCGGCCAATAGTTTACACCACCAATTTTGCCTTTCTTTTGTTCTTTTCATCGGTCGAGTAATTCAAAGGCTTCTTTGGTATTGAAAGAAGGCGCACGAGCAACTAAGGCTGTGATCTTAGGCCTAGGAGTGAGTACCTCCACTTCAATCGGTGCGCTCACTTGAATTGTAATTACGGGAGCAATGAAGGCTGAGGATTTAATTTTCTCTTCTTTTTTGACTGGTACGATAGTCCCTTCCAGGTTACATTCTTCATCAATGGCGATCATGTTCACATTTGCATCACCATGATTGGGCAGAGGGTTATCGTTTATATTTGGGGGAGCCCCTTTTAGATGGATGATTCCTTCTTTAATCAACGCCTCAACTTTATCTTTAAGAGCAAGACAATTTTCAGTATCGTGCTCGGCAACTCGCAGTGGTACGCGCGGTGCTTAGTCCGTCATACCATCGGAAGGGGTTAAGAACTCTTGTGAATCGGTTGGAGTATTCTTGCGGTTCTCAATCTTTCATATAATTGGGCTAAGGGTTCGGCTAGTGGTGTATAAGTCTTAGTTGGTTTCTTTCAAAGTTTGGCGAGGTACGGGTGTATTTTATGGACGGTTCGGTGATTGATATTGGGGTTGAGGTGAGTAGGTTGGGTGGTATTGTGATGTGCTTTGACGGGCGGGTGTTCGAGGTGAATGATATCTTTGGTTGGGTATGGTAAACAGGAAGGGGAGTAGGTGGAGGTTGATAATGAGGCTGAGGGGTTTGGGCGTGTTGGTTGTAGTATGAATATTGAGATGGAGGGTATTGGTAGGTTAACATTTTGTTTAGTCTTTGCTCTTGGATGGTCATAACCGCGGACACTCCGTCCCTCTTCCTCTTTGCATCCCGATTGAATTGCCTTACTTGTTGCTTGCAAAAGTGCTAAATGCAGCTGATTGCCGTCTTGATACCTTTTTCTATGAAATCTCCCATCCTGATAACTTCAGAAAACTTTTGCCCGATGACACTTATCAACCTTTCATAGTATGTCGCGTCTTTTAGAGATTGCACAAAAAGCGTCGTCATCTCACTTTCCGCCATCGGGGGCTGGACCTTTGCGGCTTCTGCTCTCCACCGCATAGCATACTCTCTGAAAGTTTCTGTTGACTTCCTTTCCAACTTCATCAAATAAAATCTATACGGGACGTTATCGGTGTTGAACCTGAACTATCCATGAATTCTGCGCCATCTCTCCCCAGCGCCCCATTTTGCGGATCTTGGAATGTACCCGATCAAGTCCTCTCCCGTCGGGCTCCTTATAAACAGCTTCATCCTAATGGCTTGATCTTTCCCTACTCCCGCGAGCTTGTCGCGATCGATCTCAAACGAGCACGAGGATTTCCTTTTCCATCAAACATATCAAATTTTGGCACATTATATCCGGCGAGCAACTCGATATCGGGATGAATACACAGATCCTCGTATTCCGGTCTTCACATCCCTTGTGGGTTTGGATCTTCTAAATACTCCTTGAGACTACGAATCTCCTTTGCAACGTTAACTTTTCGCTCTTTGCCACAGCACCACTTTCCGTATCTCCTCTAACAAGGGTCAAGCTGCGGATCTTCTGTGACCTATGCCCAGGTAGTGAATGGTTGAGCTTCTGCTACATATACCGGTGGCACATCTTTTGCGTATTATGGCTAGCGGTGTGTGCCGATGGTATGTGTTGAGTTGCTTGGTAGTTTTGGGTAGCATGGGTTGAGGAATGTAGGAGTGGTGAAGGGTGAGATTGGTTTGTTGGAAGTTAATTTGCTGGGAGTTGGCTTGTTGCGGGTTATTTGGTTGCGGGATGGTTTGTTGTACGTTGATTTGTTGCGGGGGGGTTTGTGACGGGATGGTTTGTTGCGGGCGGATTGGTGGTGGAATGGCTTTTTGTGGATTTGATTGTTGTGAGATGGTATGTTGCTGGCTAGTTTGTTGTGAATTGGTAGTGTTTGGATTATTTGCGTAAAGCGGAGGGTTTGAGGGGAGGGCGGGGCGGCGAGTCAACGAGGTGAAAAAGATGGTGGAATTGTCGCATTTGTTCTTTGTTCGTGGTGAGGGGTATTAAGGGTGATGGATAGATTGGTAAGATTTCGCGATCGCTCGATCTCGGTTGCATATTGGCTATTCTTTGCACCCGGTTGGGCTATGAGTTCGTCGTTCCCTCCTCCCGAAGCTTCGGGTTCGTCTCTCGGAAGGGTGACAAGTCCCCGAGCCGATCTTGTTCGGATGCCCCCAGATCATTCATATCGCTGGATACTCGCGTCTTTGATCTTGTAAAGTACGGGTGATCCGCCAGTTCGCAGTCAACACGAATCAACCGTTTGGGAAAATAATCAAAATAAAAAAAACCTTTTAAAAAAAATGAAGAAAACTGCGTTAGTATAGTGCGAATGACTGCTGCTGAAAATAATGCGAACATTGAGCAAACAATGTGAAAGACATATTGCATAGCAAACAAAACACATATTGCATGGCAACAAATTAAATAGTAAAAGGGAGATATAGCAAACACAACGCGACCTATTATGCACGGGATCTCCTTTGTGCCAGAGGTAGGCCTAACGCGGATTTGAAGGATAAAATATGCAATTATATGTCATCGATGTCTTTATTAATTGAAAAGCCCCAAATATACAATGTTTAGAAATTTAAAAATCCCAATACAAAAGTAATTATTACAATTACTACTTGACTCTCATAAGCTAATTTAAAATGAGGAAAGCCCTATTTGCTTGGATTGAATGCCCGATCTTTCGGCGATGCATGATATGGCGAGAAGCTGTCCCGTTTAATGCCTTGCGTAAGTGTCTCCTTGCTCGATTAATAGTGTATCTAATTCTTGCATGCTTTTGCTCGTAATTAAATCTTAACTGCTCGTATTATCTTCGACTCGTTGCACTGCGTATACAAGCGATTAGTTCTACCTAAATAGCACATGGTCCCACATAACACACATGTTTATCCTTGACTAATGCACGTAACTTGATGATCGTCACTCGGGGTCATAGACCCGCTCCCGGACATTTGGGCGAGGTTAACTAATGGACTTAATACACCTTGGGTATTAAGCCTCCTAAATTCGTGCATGCTCTTAAAGAGGGTTTTGGTTTAGCTCTATCTTAAGGCGACTAGGAGCGGGTTTCCCTATGACGCAAGGCTCCCCAAGTGGACAACTTGGGAGTGGAAAGTCCGTGGTTGTCACCGCCGAACGACTAAATCCACAAGATCGATCCAACTAAAGGGGTAATTTAGTAGTGCACGGCCGCGAACCGCGAAACCGCTTTAAGTGTGTGAATTGTGTGAATTTTTCAAGAGTGGAGGAAGTATGAGCGGAATGCCAATAAAAGCAAAATATACATATTACATAGCAAAGACAAATAAGGCACAAAACAGTAATAAAAACATTTAAAAGCATATAAGGCAAAATAAAGAAAAACAAACAAAACATCAAACAAATTATTAATTAACCTAAGTCTGTTGTGGTTTAGAACCTAATTTTCCCAGCAAAATGTATTATACCCCATTTTAAGCGGGTCCAAATTGGGTACAACATATTAGAGATTCTTATTTTTTGCTTTATTTTAGAAAGTCGCCACCTAATTGATTTTAAGGTGAATTAGGGCACTTAATTATTAACTAAGGTAAAGCTAACAAACCTCGGTAATGATGCAGCAATTTTCAATTCTAGGCAAAGGGTTCTAATTATCCTAAAGGGAAGGGGTTAGGCATCCTTTAGGATCCGTTAACTACGGTTTACCGACCGGACATAGGTTAATTAATTTAGATTAAATATAATGCTCAAATCTTAAAGAAAATAAGTTGCAAATGTTATTAAGGTTTTAAAGGAAAATATAATAATGCTATTTAATCTACCTTGTAGAAATACATAATAGTCCACTTAAAACTTATAAATGTTGTTAAGCTTTAAATAATAATATTATTTAAAAATGAGACTTGCAAAATATAATGATTTTCATATAAATAGAAGTTTTTAAGAGAAGGCCTAGCCATTTTAATCTTGGGGTGAACTTATATTATACGAATATAGCGACGTTTTAATTTTCTAAGATAGTAATGATAAATCATGATTCCGTAGGTCAAAATGTGCAATTTGAAAATCAATTATTCTAACGAAGGTGAATATTATAAGTATTATAAATAATTTTAACGTAAGATAAAAAACAAGAATGAAACCTATGAAATTAATTATTGGTTTACTACCCATTACTAAGACTAAGCCCCACTAATTCGCTAAGGTTCATTCTAACTAAGGAAATAAACAAAGTAAAGTATTAGTTGCACAAATACAAATCAAATGCATAAAATGAAATAAAAGAGCAAATGATATTAAATGGGCTCAGCGCATTTTAGAGTTCTTTGATCTCTTTGCTATTGGGCTTCGGCCCAAAATTTTGTTTTTATTTTTTTTTTCTTTCTTTGCGGACGGGGCGATGGGGGGATGACAGAAGATTGCATTGGGCTTTTAGCCTAACAGAATATGGAAGAAGAACGAGTCCCTCGGACTCGGATATGATGGTCATGCATAAAATGAAAGAAGAAAATTAGTATACGATCAATGAATAATGCTAAACATACGAAATATAAACTCAAAACAAATCGGTAGATTATGTATATACTACGTATATTTAAGTATACTTATATACATACTTGAATGAAGTGTGTTTGCAACAACGCAAAAAATTTAAACACCACGCGACAATGGTACTGTACATAGGATACATCATCAACACGTGTTTCATTCCCGAAGATGCACGTAGTATGGACTAAGTATATTCACTATATTCAACCATACGGCGATCCCTTAAACCAAGTACAAAAATGTGCTAAGGCAAAGATTATGCACAACAGCAGTAGCGAATAAAGGTTTACAAATTGTGAACAAACTCATGAATCGTATAATTTCACATAGGAGCATACAACAGCAGTCAGGTAATACATTAGGCCTATCAGCCCTTAAATTCCCTAGATGGACTTGAGTCGATTTAAATAAACGAAGAATAGCAGGATCACATTAAGACTCTTGAGCATATTACTATTTTCCCATAGCCAACTCATGCAAAGAGACATTCATTCATGAAACATCCAAAGCTCACAAGATAATGAGCTACCGACAGAAGAAGGGCAGAAGTATTTTAGTGCACAGACTTGCCAAGATTCAATCAACTTATACACATATTTTTTTCTTAAAAAAAAACAATCGACTTCCCAGCTTATATTTGCAGCTTTGAACTAATATCTGAATTCATTTATTCTTTTCAGTTGTATCAGGTTATCTTAAGAATAAATATCAACTATTCCAAATTGATTTCGATTAGAAAAGTCTTAAGAGAATAAAAGAAAACCAACATCCAAATCGATCTTGGGAAGAAGAGTGCTTGTTTCATGTTTGAGGAAAGACTTATATTTGGGGAAGAAAACAATGAAGGAACTAACTCGGACAAACATCTAGCATGCGATCTTATTTTGACCAATCAGGAACTTATGCAAGTAAGGAACGGGATGCCGTATTGGGTAGGCTTTAAACAACTTTTAGAAAAAAGATGCTAGACTTTAGTAATTTCATCAGGTATTTGAGACAACCAGGCAAGTAATCATGCTCAATTTAGAGATACGGGTTGCTTTGACGAAGCTAAACATGATTCGGAATAGGCAACATAGGAAAATATGGTATTCGGTTTCATATGTTTGGCAGAGTATAGATTATTGCAAGCTAATTTGGGCTAGTTAAACTAAAAAAGATGAGATATGATTAATTAACTAAAATAACCCAAGGCAGTATATGGAAACTGATAAATCTAACGCACTTAACACATATTGTACAGGATGATCTGTGTTTTTTTTTTTTTTTTTTTTAAAAAAAGAGAACATTACCCCATACGGTCATGGCAACAACCCGACCAAACTAGCGCATTTCTACATTTTGGGATAAACGAGCGAGCCAAACATACCTACAACGGCGGAACTAATGTAACACACATAGACACGTTAATCTACTTAAATCAAACAACGACATACCAAAAGCGGTCGGTGGAACCACCCGAACGTAGCTTGTATAAAATGAATCAACATAACGATGTTATAAGCGCACATCCTGAACATGAATCGAACTTAGCCTATAAACACACGTCCACGCATTAAACCGCTAAAACTGAAATCAACTGGCCAAGGAAAGAGTAGCTCTATGCTTAAACAAACCAACTACGTTTGTCTAACGCGCTTAATCACACAAACAGACCGGTCCAGACATATCTGTCAAACTAAAATAATTTATCTAACATGCTTGAATCACAGAACAATAAACTGAACTAACACAGAGCAACAGAAAAATGCAGCGGCAATAAAAGAGGGAATGAAATTAGCCGGGTGCGACGAACGAGTGCGGGGGGTCTCCGATTTACGCTAGAACACTATCGCACTCGAGCTTGCGATGCTCGGATACACAGTAGCAACAGGGTAAGCGAAAATAGAAAATACGATTAATGTTCTTAACCCGATATTCAACACTATTGTAACTACTAAAGTAATATGCTTTTAGAGGAAATTTTGGGGTAGCTAAAAAAAACTTATGTTTTTCTAGAGAGACTTTCTGTGTGTGACTTCCGAAAAAAAAAAAACCCCTTTAATAGATTCAACAAGCGATTATTTATAGGACACATCTAGGTTTTCTTTTGAAAAGATTAGGCGGGATTTCAAGTCAAACGTTAGGGGCTTTTACTGCCCTCGGCCGAGGCTCCTAAATAAGAGACAAAAACAATTAAAAATCGATACTCGAAGACGAAAAGGTTGATAAGAAAACAAAATTTACCTCGCAAATCGACAAAAATCATTAAAACATTTTCGGATCGAGCCGGAGGAGAAAGGAACCAACAAGAAATCTCAACTCGTCAACGGTTGAAAACGCGATGAGAGAGTGCGGGCATTAATTTGTTTGAATCGGCCATGTACATAGCTGGATTGCAAAAATAATGAATTCGCCGTTTTGTTGATGAAGAAGAGAGAGAGAGAACGCGAAGAGAGAGGAGCGGGGGGAGGGGGAGGAGGCGCGGAGGCGTGGGGTTAGGAGTGAAAATAAGAGAATTGGGGCGGGTCGGGTGTAATTTTGATAGGTATAGGCTAATTGTTAAATGGACCGGTTCGAAACATTTGGGAATTGGTTGGGCTCGGGTTTGGGGTAGATGAACTAAAATAACACCATTTGATTAACTATATGCTAATGTGTGCCAAAATATTATCTAATGTAAAAGTACGTATTTATTAATGTTCGGATAATAAAATTATATGACGTTGTAATAGCGGGTACAATAATATTTTGAAAAATAAATAAACGCTATTATTGAACTGCGCAAAATAAATGCGATGCGTATGCTGAAGCGATTATAATGCAAATTATGATAATACTGGTAATAAGAAAAAATATATATAAAAAATAAATAATTAATGATAATAATAATAACGGTAATAAAAGATAATAACGATGAAGTGACTACATACGGGATAACAAATTATTAATAAAGCTAATAATTATAGTAAAATACAATTTTTTTTAATTTTTTTTTTAAGTTGCCGAAAACATTAGAAGCGTAAATAAATATTTTGGAGAAGACGGGACAAAATTGGGTGTCAACAAGCATCATGCAAATATAAAATGGACAGAATATACATAAATGTTACACGCTGTTTAGACCAATAGTAGACTTCAAGTACCTCTACACAAATAATCTCTTTCCAATACCCATAGGATTAGTGAACACGTTTGAACCTCAAGGAACTACAATGTCGACTAAGACTTCATGAGATTAGTGCATTTTGGCATACATAAGAAATACAAACAATAACAGTAACAGTAATATACACTTATTTTCTACAATGAGCTGAACAACTTTTAGCATATGAGGCAAAACTAAACCAGCAAACACGTAGTGTGTCGTGTGCACATAACAAACATCACAAACGTGATTTTTAGAGCAGAGTAATCTTAGTCATGGAGTCATTTATTTTACCAAAACAGTGTCATGTACTTAAGGAAGATCAGATGTACATTCCAACTACAACTTTACTAAAACAGTGTCATATACTTAAAGAAGATCAGATGTACATTCTAACTGCAGCTTAATAAATGACCAGAACATAAAAAAAATGACTCTTAATATCACATAAATGTATCGGTGCGAACATAGAATGAACCTAAGTCATGACTCCGCTAAGTAAACGTGGAACTCTTTTGAAAACAAAAGAGAAGAATCAAAATAGCATCGGATGTTACCTCTTGTGGGTGCAGTGAACGTGGGTGTCGATGGCCTCGAATCTACTCTCTCGTTATGAACAAATCGAAACCTCGACGCAAACGAATCCTAAAGCTCCATCACAGCTAAAGTTTAACCAGGTAGAAAGAGCAACTCTAGGAATTAAAGACTCTTTTTTCCCTAGGAAAAAAAAATGAGCAGATTGTATTTAATGGTGGTATTTCTAGATTTTTTTTTTTTTTTTTTTTTAGCTCTCTTAACGTCTCCTCTTTTTTTTTTTTTCCAGCTCACCTAACCTCTATCCGCCTTTTTGAAATTAAAAAAAAAACGTCCCCAAAGAAAGTCACGGGTTGGAGCAAAACAAAAAGATGGCTGGGACATGGCAGCTTTTGCTGTGGTGCAGCTGTTTTTTTCATCAAAATGGTGCAGCAAGGCTGCCACGATGGAAAGACAAATGGGAAAAAAATAGAAAGGGGAAGGTTCTTTCATTTTAGTCAAATCCCACGTGAGGGAGATGGGCAAAGCAGCTGAAACAGCAGCAAGTCACGGACAAGAAAGTTTCACTTTTTTTTTTGTCTTCGTGTGATTTTGCACAGATATCTTTTAATGGTTTTGGCTTTTGGTGAGAGAGTTAAAGAGGAAGGAGAGAAAATTCAAGCTTTTTTCATCAAAATGGAGAAGCAATTTTCTAAAAGGGATAGAGTTGGACTTTGTCAAAAATGGGAACAAAGAGAATGGTGCGGCTGATGGAGGATGATTGGATTAGGTTTAGGTAAGTTGGTGATTTGTTCAAATGGGCTGGTCTTAATTCGGACTGGGTTGTTGGTTTGGGCTGATTAAATTTGGCCGAAAAATTGGGCCATTTGTTTGGCTGAGCGATGGAGATTAATTGGGCTGCTTTGTTGGTCTTTTTCCAATTCTCATGCTTCCTCATGGGAACTTATGACTTGGAAGTATATGTAATAATCACATAATTAGTAATTGATGGTATTAAGGATATAATTCCATGTTACAAATTTATTAATAATAACAAACTATAAATATATAGATAATGTAATAATAGCGTAAGAAATATTATCTAGCTTAACTTTATGATTAACGAGTGATAAATAAGTAGTAATGTAAGGGTAATATTAAAATACTAATTATAATAAAGTAGCGTTACCTGCAAATAATAGCAGCAATAGTAATAACATAATAATGAGTAAAAAGTATTTAGATCATCAATAAAATTAGAAGCCCATGAAACTAAATCGGAATAAACGAGGGATAAAATTGGGTGTCAACACCCCTAAATTCAGAAGTGTCAAATCAGAATTTACTAAACACTGAGTGACCAAATAAGCTACAACCTTTAAAAAAAGAAAAGCATTCCTTGTACCAGAAATTTATGACAGAAACTATATAAAAAGGGGAATTCAAATTCTTAAGCTTTAATCGTTCTTTCGGCAGATCTCTTTGGTAATTCTCGATCTCCTTCTCTTCTTCCATTTCCTCTCTTTCCATCATTTTTTCTAATTGAATTGCAATTTTTTTTATAACAATTCTTTAATTTATTGGATAAAACTAGGGTTTCGATTTGTGATATTTTACATTATTCAGCTTTCACATAATTTGTTTATGAAAATTTATCATCTCCTTGATTTCCATAATTCAACTAAAAGATGATATATTTATGAAAATTGATCGACTTCTATGTTTGTGATTTCCCATAATTTGGCTTAAAGATGATCTTTTTATGATTACTAGTGTTCTTTTGTATTTCTGCATCACTTGCAACACAACAACAACATACCCAGTTGAATCCCACAGTGTGGGGTCTGGGGAGGGTTAAATGTACTCAGACCTTACCCTCACTTTGGAAGGTAGGGAGGCTGTTTCCGAGAGTCCCTCGGCTCAAAAGAAAACAAGGGGAAAAAAGTCAGATACCGACAAGCAAATCAAAGCAATGCGAAACTGAGAAATAACAAGGGCAAAGAAGTCATGATGGAGAGACAAGACCCAACACATAAAAGCAGGAAACAAAGGGCAATAAAAAGTAGAGCAAAACTACGCCTACTAGTGCGACAGAAAAGCGAGACTACCTACTAGCCTTCTATCCTAATCTGAGCCCTCCACAACCTCCTATCTAAGGTCATGTCCTCGGTAATCTGAAACTGCGCCATGTCCTGCCTAATCACCTCTCCCCAATATTTCTTTGGCCTTCCTCTACCTCTCCTAAAACCGTCCATAGCCAACCTCCGCACTGGGGCACCTATTTCTGCATCACTTGATTTGTTGAAATTTGTTTGAATTTGTTTTTTGTGATCAAGACCTTAGGATTAAAGCTTGTATGTTGAAAGTTAGGAAAGCATAGAGGACTGCAGTGTGATTAAGAGGATGCTTAGTTTAGCTAAAGAAATCTCTATTGGAATGGTTCTTAAATTTACAGGCAATGTCTATTTGTTTGATTGATTGCCTTTATTTTAAAGCTATTCTAGGATTTGTTAAGCCTATGCAAAAGGAATTAGCTTGAGGTATCGAGAGCAATGCACAAACAGAAGATGAAAGATTTACGTGGACAAAGCACTTGGAGGACTTTTAGAAGACAAGATATTTGTTCCTTGAATTCTGCTTCTCTATTTATTATATTTTATTGAAACTGAAAAAACAAATTCCAGATATTGAGAAACAGAATTGGAATTTTATTATGTATTAACACCTTCACTGAATGTTTATTGCCCGTGTCTGTTGGTAGAGGTCATGACTCTTGAACAATAGCTCTGTGCATGGTGTTGGGTGAGTCGAGTGCAAAGATGTTATAAGAAGCATGAATTACATATTGCTTTTGGGGCAGTTTCCATATGTTGTACTATCCACTGTCATTCGAATGAATAGGTTTGTGTTGATTATGTGAGGTTATGTTACTCGTCCAGATTCATAATTCTTAGTCTGCATCTTATTTGTTTCCAAACATCTTCTTCGGTGTTGTTGACACATTTTTATGGTTTTCTGATTAGGTTGTTCGAAGGCTAATTTTTTAATACTTGGATGGGTGCACCTAAACAGAAGTGGACTCCAGACGAAGAAGCTGCTCTTAAAGCTGGGGTGCGTAAGCATGGACCAGGCAAATGGCGGACAATCCTCAAGGACCCAGAATTTAGTGGAGTGTTGAACTCGCGTTCAAATGTAGATCTGAAGGTAGAATTTCCCTTTTCTTTTAGGATAAAATTCTCTTTTGCTGAGAGGATGCTTTGGTGTCATTTGAGTCAATGAAGGTTACATAGCTTATTTTTTTCTCTTCAGCTATGCATCTATGCATGCTATGTTAATTTGTCTTAGTTGATGTTCAGGACAAGTGGAGGAACATGAGCGTGATGGCAAATGGCTGGGGTTCTAGAGAGAAAGCAAGGTTGGCTCTCAAAAGAATGAATCAAGCCCATAAACAGGAGGAGAGTTCTTTAGCTGTTACCACTGAGGCTCATAGTGATGAGGAAATTGCTGAAGCAAGACTAGCTACTACTTCTAGTGGTACTCCACAGATTGGTGGGTCAAAAAGATCTATCATAAGGTCAAACCTTGCTCATTACATGTTACAGAATGACTCAAGTTGTAGCCTTCTACATTTGCTTGTGCTCACGGATTTAGTTAAATGCTGGCTTCTGCATGATTTCAGACTTTTGTTGTATTAATTATTTTCACATTCTACGCATGTTATGTCCAAGTAATAATTCTTGTTTAGTGTTTAGCATTCTGACGGTGGTAGATGGCTAAAAGTTGTCCTAGCCTCATCATCAGTTTGTTAAGTTCCATTTCTTGGTCTTACTTTTCTTGCTGGAAGGACGACTATCTCTAAGTGGTGCTGCTTTGCTACTATTATAGATTGGATAATCTTATAATGGAGGCTATAAGCAACTTGAAGGAGCTGGGTGGTTCCAACAAGACTACTATAGCTACATACATAGAGGTACTCATCTTCTTGTTGAGCTTAATGTGCGAAAAGTAGGACAATTTAGAGCAGTATTGCTTAGTTATATTGCACAATATTCTTTCTTAGGGCCTCTCACATGTTTTGGAATTTTAAGTCTTGCTTGTCGTGCCATCAATAACATTCTGAATGGTGTTTGGTATTGGTGCTTCTTGCTAATTCAAGTATGAGCTTTTCTGAAACTCATTTATTACATATAGCTTTAGTTCTTTGTGTCCCCAGACCCCACATAGTGGGATTATCTTTGGGCTTGGTGTTGTTGTTGTTTAGTTCTTTGCGTGTGCAGTCATTTATCTTTATGTGCCTAGAGACACAAGTTCTTTAAGCATCTGACTATTGGTGTGCACAGCAGTAGATCAACTGTATCTAGAATTGTACAAGTCTAATTTTGTCAAATACTTTTTAAGTATAGATGGGTCCTGGTTTAGCATCCTGTTCAGTGTGAACTGAATGTTACCTTCTATGATTGTAACATTAAGAGATGGCCTCAAAAGTGAGGCACCATGTCATAACTTTTGATAATGCATAAAGGTCAACATTCATAAAAATTTAATCCCTAGAAAAAGTTGTAAATTATGGCTACATCTGTCAGTCTATTATATTCAATACTTTTTATTTCTTGTAGGATCAATACTGGGCACCTCCAAACTTTAAAAGGCTACTTTCAGCGAAACTTAAGTATTTAACTGCAACTGGGAGACTTATTAAGGTGATATTCAGTTTTGCAATTCATACTTCATGTGTTGCTTATCTTGCCCTTAACTTAGAGTGTGAAGCCAATATGAACTGGCAGATTCAAATTCATGAATGATGGTCAGTAGTTAGATTCATGCTGATTATAATATTAAGGATGTCTTTTTCTTTTGTAGATGAAGCGAAAGTATAGAATAGCACCAATGCCAGTATTGTCTGACAGAAGAAGAATCCCTTCCGTTCCTCTCTTGGAAAGCAGGCAGAGGATCTCCTCTAGGGTTGATGAGGATGATATAAACATGCTCACTAAGGCTCAAGTAGATTTGGAATTAACTAAGATGAGTATGATACCTCAAGAGGCAGCAGCTGCTGCTGCACAAGCTGTTGCAGAAGCAGAAGTAGCCATAGCAGAAGCTGAGGATGCTTCTAGAGTGGCTGATGTTGCTGAGGCTGAAGCCGAAGCTGCACAAGCCTTTGCAGAAGCTGCAATGAAGGCACTACGAGGGAGAAGCACCCCAAGGACGGTAAGATATTTGTATAATATCAGATCAGTTACTTGGTTTTTCTTGATTGTACCATTCCCCCAGTCCCCTTCTCTTTTCTTTCTTTTCCTTGTAAGTGAGACAACTTTTCCTTTATCCTTTGGTGTTTTTTAGTCAATGTCCTAGGACTCAAGACCCCTCAATGGACTTGTTTTACCTTTTTGTATTCTTGGTTTCTCTTCAGATTTACTTCAGATGACATTTCTCTAATTTTGGATAGATGTTGCTACCGAATTCTCTCTATTAAAATTTTTGTTGATCCATTTCTGTTATAGGTTTATTAATTGGAGAGCTGGAATGACTTAATAACATATCGGTTGATGGTTCAAAGTTCTCCCCATTTCAACAATAAACAGACTCACAAGCATCTTTATGTATGTTTATGTCGTTCCTCTGCAATGCATGTTCTTGTGAATGGAAATTTGATATCACGAGTCTTTTTGGCTGATTAGGCAGCTAGGTACTACCTATCTAGTTTGCAGTTTGTCGCTGTGCAGTAAATGTTATACAACAACATAACCAGTGCAGTAAATGTTATATTCTTTCTAATAAGTTAGGGCAAAGCTGATTCCCTATTCCTTTTCTTACTGTTACTTTCTCTGTAAATGCGCAGATGGAACTTTCCAGAGTTGAGGCTCAATATGCCTAGGGATGGCAATGGGGCGGTGCGGGTGCGGGGCGGGGCGGGTTTAGGCAACTGTGGGTATGCGCGGGTGCGGGTATGCGCGGGAGTGCGGGGCGGTGCGGGTCTAAATTTTTAAAAATTAATTTTGTGCGGGGCGGGTGCGGGTGTGGGTTAGGGACTAAAATTTTTTAAAGTAGAGAAACTTTAAACAAATATAATTTTGTCCTCAACTGCTTTTGAGGAAAGCTGTAGATTCGGAAGAAACGTGATATGTAATAATTGAAATTAAATATATTAGTCCATTGATCAGAATAAGTTCTAGCTTGTCGACATAATTAATTATTAATAAACCACATATACCAAAAGTTGAGCTACTCGATATTTAGTTCTATCAAATAAAATTAAAGTTACTTCCTAGAGCTTTTAGGTGAACGAATTGACAACTCGATCGATCCATTTGATTGAAATTTCTAATTAAGAATCTTTTGACTCTTTTTTCGTTGTAACTATTAAACAACTCTTTTTAATTTTTAAAAATTAATTTTGTCCTCTGCTTTTGAGTTTCAAATTGAAGAAATGATATGATTGATATGGATAAAAAGCTATCATTCCATAGTTCTATGGTTTAATGAGCTATATAAGGGATCTAAAAGTTTCACTTGCTTTTAAATCACCATTCGGCTTATGCTATCAAAGAATATTTCAGAAGAGTATATGTGGAATTGTAAATTTGTCTCCTGGTATCTTTCAAATTTTACCGGTTGTAATTTTCAAAAAAAAAAAAAAAAAAAAAAATTTAAACAAGAACGCGGGGCGGGGCGGGGCGGTTTTATGTGGGTGTGGGTGCGGGGCGGGTTTTCGTGGGTTTAGAGGCAATGCGGGGCGGGGCGGGGCGGGTTATAATTTTGTGGGTTTAGACAGAACCCGCACCGCACCCGCACCGCACCGCACCACTGCCATCCCTAAATATGCCACTTAGAGCTTTGCTGGATTTTCTTCCAGTTTGTTTATATCCAAATCTTTAGCCAACTCACTTGTTGGCTTGTAAATATGGTAAAAAGTAATGGAAATGTATAATGCAGTGTTTGTGATGGTAAAGCCTTTCAAAAAGTTTCATATTCATGTCCCTCTTCACCAGCCGAACATGGGCACCTTCAAGGGGGGAATAGAGAGTTCCAGACTTGTGAAATGTACTTGTAAATGCAAACAGGGATTCACCTAAGTAGTTGTATTTCTAGTCTTAGGTCCTTGCACAAGATTTGAACTGATGAAACAAAGAATTGACGATATGACTTTCCATTCCAGTGAGTCAAGAAGGCTGAATTCTGAATAAATAAGTTTCCACGATCCCAATTGAGCTGGCCTGTTTAGTTTTGGATCATTTTGCTAGATTTTAACCATGTTTTAAAATTAAATCAGCATCCCAATCAGAAGCAGTATTTGGTAAGTGTATATGCAAATTACGATTCAGCAAAATAACTATGTTTTGGAGGTTCGCGTAAGAGGAGAATGTTTTGCGGAGAGAGGAAGTATAGACTAATGAGGTGTTTGATCAAGCTTTTGGAGAAAATAAGTGTTTTTGGGGAATAGCATAAGTAGTTTTCCAGAAATTAAAAATAATAGCTTTTGTCTAAAAACACTTTTTTGAAAAGTATTTTTGAGAAAAATAGACTTACAAGCATTTTTTAAAAGTTTGGCTAAAATTAATTACTGATTAAAAGTGTTTCTAAATTAATTGGCCAAACACAAATTAGTTTTCGCCAAAAGTACTTCTGAAAAAGGTACTTTTTAAAATAAATTGATTTTAGAAGCTTGACAGAACATGCTGTAACTACATGTACGCGTCATGGATTTTTTTTGTTATAACATAGTATTCGAACCAGCTTGTGTACGTGTACGACTTAACTCTATGGGGGTAATAATTACGGAGTGAGTTTTTGGAAATAAATTATAAAGGGAAGTAAATCTTTCATATGTATAGGTTAGAAAAGGAAGACAAAATCTAAATCAAAAGTATTTTTTATCTTAACGTAACGATAAGCATGCATAACTTCGACTAGAAAATTATGATGAAAAATGTTTTAAGAGATTTAAATCTTTGCAAGCTCTAAGTTATCAATAAAGACAATATAATGGAGTAATTCGTAATGGTATAATATGGGGGATAAATAAGTGGATCCAAAAGTCATGCACATAAAAAAAAGAAAAAAAACGAATACACAAATCTAGCGGTAAATTTTTTATCATACGAATTTCAATTATGTTTTGCCATCTATATTTAAACTTTGGTACAAGCATATTTTCCGCAAAACTACAAGTTAATGACAGATTGTTTCCAAATAATGCTAGCACAGTAGCACGTTCTTTATGTAATAAAAAGAATTCAATAATAAATAAATGATAGAATAACCACGGAAAGAAACCAGAAAGATAAGAGTATTACTATTATTTTAATGAAGTAATCATAAGTTTATATATATGTCCTGTCTCCAACCTGCAAGAAAAGAGGGAAATCAAAAAAGGCGAAGCATCAGTTCTTGGCTTTCTAGGGTTGTTAATTAATTCATTCTTCTTCATCAAAATCCAGTTTTCTTTATCCTTTGTTTAAAATTTATGAGAAAATTGTTTATCACAACATAATTATTATAGTAGGAGTATGAATTATAAATAGTTGCTTTATTTTTTCAGCCATGGACAACGATAATGCATCTTTGCGTGCTCGGATCAAAGAATTGGAACGTGGTATGCTTACATGTTAGACATCTTTGTTAGTTATAGTTTCTGTATTTGTATGTGAGTGTGGAACTTTTTTTTTTTTTTTTATGTTAAGGGTAAAATTTCTTTACTAAACACCAAGTTGAGAATAAAAGTGTATATGACTAGATTTTGATACATACAACTACTCCTAAAAAATGATGTGCACTACTTGCTTGTTAAAACTATTCGATGTTTATGCATTACTTGTAGAATATAATATAGGTTAGAAGGTGAATCATGTATGGGGACTATACTAGTACTTTATGCAATTAGTAAGGACATCTTTCTTATATAGTTTTTTTTCTGATAGAGTTGCGAGGGGTATATACTTTGTTAAAGGGTTGAGGGGATGCAGTTTTGCGCCTGCATATTACTGAGATGTTAATGCAACTCTCCTGTTAAAAAGGTAAAACTGGTGGAATATAGTCATGAAATGTTTACTGCAAATGCTAGGGTATACAGTGACCCAAAAAGAACGGACTAAAGGTTTGGGAAAGAGGTGGCAGCGGTGGGAGAGGATGTGAGCGGTTCGTCAAATCTTGAATTTAACCGGTTTCAAGAAGGAGATATTATAAGTTCACGTAGGCATGAAGCAACTTGCTGTTGTGAATGCTATGTAGTATGAGTCGGACACTTCAGATAACGCCTCGCAGCTTTTACATATGGTTTTAAGATTCTATAGGTGACTGATTCACCTATAGAATGCAGGCCCTTCTAAGATAATAGAAGGGACTTACAGTCCTTCTGAAACATATATATGTGTAGAAAATAAAAAAGATATTTTGAATAATTTGAAGTTTGCAAGTTCTCAACAGACATAATGCGCTTGTTACTTTTGATTAGACGATACCAGCATAGCATTTTTCATTGTTGAGCTAGTTTTGATGACTCCAGAACGGTTCTGTAGTTAAGAATGAATAAAATATGGTGTTATTACCTCAAGCTTCTTCATTCATGCTAATCTATTTTACGCGTTCTTGTCCAAGCATGTTTTAACATTGTTCTGAACCTTTCCAGCTTCTTTGCACTGGTGTAGCCTGTAAGTGATTAATAAGTGAGAAGATTGTGTATAATCTAATATATTGTGGTTTCTTGTTTAGAGCGTGATGAATTGCATAAAGATATTGAACAACTATGCATGCAACAAACTGGACCTAGCATTATTGGGCTGCCTACTCGTGTGCCTAATCATAGGTATAACTTTCTTTTTCTTTTGGGATCGGGAGGAAGCTAGTCATTTATATTTAGGTTGTTTTCCTTGTTTATGTTCTCTCTCCTTTTCTTTTGCGTTGGAGGGAAGAGGGGAATTTGTCTTTATGACATTTTAAAATGGCTTTTTTAACCAATTAGGATAGCTGGGTTGGAGCAGGAGACAGAAAACTTGAAAAAGAAACTAGCTGCTTGCACACGAGAAAATCAGAATCTTCAAGAAGAGCTGTCAGAAGCTTATCACATCAAAGTAAGGTTTACAACTATTTGTTTATGTCATTGCAGGAACGCTGTGCTATTAATCTTACAGATGGACTTTTTTCCCATCTTCACTTGGTTAGGGTCAACTGGCTGATCTACACAGTGCAGAAGTTTCCAAGGTCTTCTCTTTGCTCTTCTCCCTTCCCTATCCCCAGTATAGGAAAGAGAAAGCATAAATATTTGGGTCTGGAGGTGCATCATGTGCTTGTTATTATAATTTATTTAGTGTGTAATATTGCTCTGAAGCTTTCTTTTCTCTTTCACTTTTACTGTTAAATGGTTTCTGTTTTGGGGGATGACCCAAATTTCATTATAATTCTGGTTCTTGTAATGCTAAGAGCTTGCAACTTAGATGTTTTAGATGTTCATTTTTGGTGGATTTAGAGTCAATTTATTAGAAAGTGCATTATAGTCCAATATTTTTTAACTTGGCCCATTTTCTATTTTACTCCAGAATATAGAAGCAGAAAAGCAGCTTAAATTTTTTCAAGGTTGTGTTGCTGCTGCATTTTCTGAGCGGGACCATGCCGTAATGGAGGTTGTCAAGATTTCTTTCCTTCTGAGTTCTCATCCCCCCACCCCCCTCCCCCTCGCCTGAACACCCCCTTCCCCCTGCTGCACTCAAAAAAGAAAAATTAAGAAAAGGGGGAAAGCGAAAGGGAGAGAAAAGAAATATGTTACTTCATCAAAAAAAGAAGGGAAAGGTGGAGAGAAGAAGGTGTGATTAACACCCTTTACATATCTATTACTGCTTGTTACTGTTGAAAAATCTAGATATAAATGTTTTTGGAGAACCAGATTTATATAATTGATGCAGAGAGTTGCGTTTGGCTGTTTAAAATGAAATTAGTGTGAGATTACATGTATAGTTCATCGCTCACATATATAATTCCAAGGCTTTTAAACATGCTCTACAAATGTTGCAGGCTGAAAAGGCTAAGGAGAAGGAGGAGCTTATGTCAAGAGGATTTCATGAACTTCACCAGAGGTTTTATTTATTTTTTAGCTGTTAATTGGCATTTGGTTTTGTTTTTCTCATTAGTTCGGAGTGGCATATTTCTCCTGTGGATAAATTGATAATTACAAATAAGCACCACAGTAGCAACAGGAACAGTTTTAAAATATCTATTCTAAGCCCTAGTGTCCCCGCAAAATATGTTCTTCTAAATAACATGTACCATGCTGTCAAATGGTTTACTTCCCATTTCACTTCCAAGGAACTGCTGGCAGCATTAGGAGTCTTATCTTCAAAAAACCCTTTTTCTAATAACTGTTAGGCGGTGAGCTTTATCACCTTACCTTTTGGAACAGCCAAAGCAAAGCGCAAGAAGGCTTGATGAATAGCTGCGATAGCACACAAACTAACGTTTTTAGGTTTTACCTTTTTTTGTTTTTTGTTTTTGTGTTTTAGGTTTTACCTCAAAAGTCCATACTGGCTGCAGATTAGATTGGACAATGTAGAATAGAAAAGATATATAGAAAAGATATGGATACTGGTGTTTTTGACCTCTTACTGTATTAGAGAAGCAACGGAGTTAGGAACTTAGCAATTTGTTTTTAATTGGTGGTGAGTAGGATTTGGGTGTTAAAGTGGTGTATCCCCTAATTTCATGATTACGGAACTCTTGCTCTTCTTTTATTCTTCGTCTTTCTTGCATTTTGCCACTCCTCCCATTGGAAATTGAGTGCAAAGGAAGTAACTTCTACAAGGATCTGAACAGTTGATGTTTCTAAGCAGCAACTTTTTTTGAGTTGGACACTTTCATGATGTGCTGATTTCTTTATCCACAAAAAATGTGATTTGGTGTTTTAAGTTGTTTAGAATTTTTAAACTCTCCAGAACCTGACTTCTGAAAAAGCAGCCATAGCCTTCATGAGATGAATATGTTCTACCCGTAGTCTCCACAAAAAATCCTGTTGCAATATACAAAACTATCTAGAAACAATTCTGGGAATATATGCAGTGTAACATTATATTGCCCTTGTGTTCCCTCTTTGACGCAGGATCGAAGAGCTAAATTGTGTATTACTTGAAGAGAAAATATTGACGGCTACTTTGCAGAGTGATATGGACAGGGAAGAGAGCTTGGATGAGGCTTTCAAGGAGGTACTTAGTTCTAATGCCCTCCCTGTGAATCCGTATGCATAATTGTTACAGAATTAAACTGTATAAACAAAAGTGTTCCATCTCTACGTGTGTAACATTCCATGTATGCAATATTTTTATCAATGGAACTCTCAACAGATAAGAAAGAAACACCATGTCCCTTTCATTACTGATAATTATCTACCCTTCCCAAGTTTGAAGATGTTATTTTGTGCAATAGGTTGTTCATAAGTTCTATGAGATCAGACGGCAGTCATTGGAGGATATTGAAGATGCATCCTGGGAAGACAAATGTGAGTGCCTCCTGCATGATCCGTCCGAAATGTGGACTTTCAGCAATCCTGAGGAAACATCCACCTCTAAGTACATTGTGAGTTCCAGAAAGTTAGCAGTCTAAAACTTGGACGTTACTGGTTATAACTGATGCTCTGTCTCAAATCACTTGAGCCGCTTTTCATCCAAGTTTATTCCAAATTATTTCATCCATCTCCGTAATTACAAGTTTCCACTGCCAAAAAACAAACTACAAATTGATGCTCCTTTTCATTTTTTGCACATATTTCCATTCAGACTTCCTTGGTTCACAAAATTCGACTGTTATGTTAATCTAAATGCAAGGAATTTGGAATTCCAAATCACTAAATAATTGTTATTGTGGACCGATTATTTCATTAATTGTTCAAACTTATCAAAAACAAAAAAAATTGTTCAAACTTATTATATGATCTTGACTAACTTTCCTCAGACAGAATGCTTTGGAAGAACAAGTGGAGACACTACGAAAATCTTTGGATAATCTTCACAACAAGCTACAAGTAGTATGTAGTTTCTCGTCTGCTATTTGTTCAATATTGCAGAAGCTTACTGTTCTACTCCATTCTTAATCATTTGATTGTTCTCTTCTCTCAATTTTTTTGTACTTGTGTTTTGGTTTTCAGGGTCTTGAAATAGAAAATCACTTGAAAAAAGAAGTGCGCACCTTGGAAAAACAGAAAGTATGAATATTGTTACTCTGAAATGGAATATAAAGCACCAGTCTTTGTATGGATTACTGAAAGGCCTAATGTGCAGATTCTTTCAGAAAAGAAGCTCAGGGCTCAAATATCGGCATTTCGCCACTATCTTTCTCAGCATAGACTTAATATTACAAGCTTACTTGATGAGGGATTTTCTCATATTAAATCAGCTATGAACATGGTGGACGAAAAGCTCAAGGGCTGCAGCATGAGTGAGAGAGACTTAAATTCTTCTCGAGTGGATTATTTAAAGTTCAATGAACTTGAATATCAAGATGTTCGGATAAACAATGATGATGGTTCAAGTTTGATCTTTAAGGTAGTTAGTTCTTACTTTTGCTCCAGCCTTCAATTTTATTTTGGTAGTGTTCTCTTCTAGGAGTTTTCTGTCATAAGAAGGTTTCTGTTGCCACTCGAGTTTCTCAGTTATGCACTAATAATGATGTAGATTCAAGGGGCTAAAGCTATTGCCTTTCTTTGAATGTCATGGTGATAATAACAAATGTATAACATATCTGTCAAAGAAAGAGAAGGACTAGTGGAGGTGGTAGCAGTTGATGGTTCAGATTTTATGTTCTCAGACTTCCATTTGCGTTAGTATTGCTATTAATAATTGATATGTGCTTGTGCAAGTTTCCGCACGTTTTTCGTGGTTTGAAAAAAAAAGTTTAGCTTGTGGTCTTTATGTGTTTTTTTTTGTCAAAGAGATAGGATAAATATCATTTTCACGTTCGTCTCCTGAGATTTTGTAAGTTGTTTCTTGGAGAAGGTTCTCAATTTCCTAAAATGGTAACTAAGAAAGTAAGAAGACTTGTTCCCTTAGTGGCTTCTCTCTTTTAATTCCGAAACGTTGATGCTTAAAAAATCATGAAATGCTTCTGCTGATATCTGCAGTCATGTCGGAGGAGGATGGGATACTTTGCTTATTACTATTTCAATTAGCTTTATGTTCTTTTGCAATGTAATCTAGCAAGAATGAACGATAGCTTCTGAACAGAAGAGGATGTCAACATGTTTCTGAAGTTTCTCTATCTCTACCTGTTGCAGAGGAATGAGCCTAGCGTGACAACTACCATTACTGTTGGAAATAATGATGCTTCTAAAGCCCTTGCTCTGGCACTAAACGAGAAGGTTTCGCAACTGTTGAGTAAAACTGAGCACTTTCAAATTGTAAATATGTGCTAACTCAATCATTTTCTCTTTCCAATTCAGGTCGAGACATTATTACTTCTGTCACAACAAGAAGAACGACACTTATTGGAGAGGAATGTCAATGCAGCTCTGCAGAAAAAAATTGAGGAGCTCCAGATGAACTTACTACAAGTATTCCGCTGAGCGTTTGCTTCCTTTATCGATCACTTCTACCCCCCATCTATCACTCTCATCACTTTTATTTAGTAACACTGCTATATCATAATGTGGGGCTTGGAGTGAATCTGTAAATTGGGCTGATATATGTACGTAATTTTTTAAGGTTACAAATGAGAAAGTCAAAGCTCTCATGGAATTGGCTCAGTTGAATCAGGACCATCAATCATTACAAGAGTATGTTTCTATTTCCGGTTAACTGTCTGTATGATAGGAACAGCTTCATTTTCGTCCCCATTGTTTTTCGTGTGTACCCTTTCTGTCAAAGGAGCATCTTAAAACTTGCTTTTTAAAAAGGAATTATTGTGGAATTTTCCTTGAAAGATTCTCTTGGGCTTTATTAATCTTTAAGATTCTGAAAGGAAATAACGTAAGATTTGACATGAAGGCCGGCAGGTGTAGAATGACATTTATTATAATTTATAGCAATAAGCATGGGTTTGGATGCTCAAAACGCTAAGAAGGCACGAAGGTATAGAATGTCATCCAATATACCAAAAGCAATGGGTTGAACAGGAAAAAACATGGGAGAGTATATGGGATGACGCTAGTTTTCAAAAAAAAAAACGTATATGGTGATGACGCTATTGGTAGCAATAAATCCTGCTTAAAACAGTGATGAGAGTTTTGACCTACACACACTATTATTATTGGCCTGCTCATTAAAAGAACATCACCAGTATGTAAATTGGACTGCTATGCCCGTTCTTCCTTGCTCAACTTCTCCAACATATTTAAAGTTGCTTGTTCAAAATGGTCACCAGCTCATCGCTACATGGCTAAATGTTGTAGGAAAGTTAATCAGGCCTATAGACAAGGAAAATCTCTTGGTGAGATTGCAGTGAAAAGGACTCCTCAGGAAAAAGATGGAAGATTGAAAAATCTGCTGAAAACTTCTTATTTGAGACGCTGGACTGGTATACAAGATTCAGATGGAAATGATGCTGACACTCATCAAGATTCTGAAGCAAATTTTGCTGATAGGAGGCCTAACAATAACATGGATTTTGCTAGGTATTGCTTGAAATTATGCTTATGCGTCCGTTACATTTTAGAACTGCTTCCTACTACTGGTGCTCATAAAAGGAAATAATGTGACTGAGAGAACATATTTCTTTGGCATCTCATAATTTCTCCTGTCATTTCTGTGTTTACCCCTTTTCAGGATGAAGATAGAGAATGCAACTCTAAAAGAGAGCTTAGAAAGTATGGAGCATCTAATTCGTGCAGTTAGGAGGCTTCGTCTTTCACTTTTAAAGGTAGTACTTGTTTCCTAGTTTTTGCAGAGGATTCCATTAGAAGCCAATAATTCATCATAAACATAGACAGCCTCTTAGGAGAGGTGAATGCATAAACAAATAGCACTAAGGTAGCGATCAGAAAAGATATTTCGTGTTCTGTATTAATCGTTAGCATTGCGTAGCTTAATGGTTTATTTAGTCTACTTGAGGTTTGACCATGAGCAAAAATTCCCTCAGGTTTGGCCATTGTAAGTTGTTTGATAAAATTTGTTGTATTGTGTAGTTTAAAGAGTCAGCTGCATCCGAATATATGGAGAACTGCTCCTCGGAGTCATTGGACAATATTATAAACGAGGCAAGTCAATTAAAAACTGCACTTGGAAGCTCCCTCCCTCTTAGTTGGTCAGCAGCGGCAGATTCGGGATCATTCAGCAAACATGCTGAAGAGCAAATAGATGATAATGGACACTCTCAACGTGAAAACATGGACTTCGTCTCTGCTGCTGGATTTGAGATGGTTGAGCTTTTGGTGTTCGTTGCACAGCTATTAAAAGAATACAAATGTAGTTGATGCCAAGTAGGTGTTGGTTGAATTGGGGTTTGGTTGAAAGTTGGTTCTTGTATAGTTTCTATGGATTTTGGTCGATCTTCGTACAAAGTTTTGTTGTTGTACATTACTGTAATATTATAAGCTTTCTCGAGTCACTGCTCAGTTATCATTTTTAACATATACAGAGATGATTTTTTGCTGCATTGTTGTTGGATAAATTGAATATTTATGATGTAGGAGACAGAGAAATTTGAGAAAGATGAGATCAGACAAAATGATAATCAAACGTGAAGCTTTATATATCTGAATGTGTTGACAGTTTCTTATGTGTTCAAATTTCTCGAGGGGAGTTTAGACTTTCCTTCCAATGCCATACAGTTCAATATATTTCAAGTTAGCCATAAATAAAAATGAAATAGGAACAACTAAGTCTAATAATTACAGTGGCAATATATAGCACGTCTTAGTGGAAAATAGTCCACACTCATTTTAGAGTATCAAACAAAAATTTGTGCCACTTTAAGCTCCTCTTTCAAACTCTCTGTGATCGATATTCTGATTTCTGAGGTATCATTCGTATTATAAGAAGCCTAACAACTCTTAAAAAAGATATTGAGTAAAGTTTCTGCAAGCATGATCAATTCGTAAATCATTATTTTGTGCGGATTGCCCTTCAAAGGCACTGGTCTTTAATT
>NC_081348.1:37533381-37631316 GCF_029784015.1 Lycium ferocissimum
ATATTAATCCAGTTAATGCCAGAGACCTAATGTCATGTCCAATGACAGTTCTTAATTACTAGACAGATCTTATAGGTTTTGGATTCCAGATGATCAAAAGGTTGAGCATGATAGAATAAGATTGTAAATAGGCAAGTGACAGTAACAACTAAAGCTGATAGCATCTTAGGCATCGAGAGCAGTGAGAACCAGAGGAACTGCAGAGGAATATTATTTTAAGCAACCCCTCTATATACCTCACATATCCAAATAAGCAAAGTACTGAAGAACATTTAAGCAAGCAAATGAAGATCTGGTCTAAAATAAGGGGTATGTGAATTCTATATTACAGATAAGCAATGACATTTGTGATCAATTAACTCACAAGGGGAAAATACATTTGACTATAACTCAAATAAGACAATGTCAACGACGGGCATTTGGTCTAGTGGTATGATTCTCGCTTTGGGTGCGAGAGGTCCCGAGTTCGATACTCGGAATGCCCCTTGACTTTGCTAAAGTTTTTATTTACTCTATGTTGAATTAACTCTGCAAGGGCTCCTTCATCTCTTGCTTATTCTACAGTTGTGTATGTATAGATATTACGACCAGATATGGAAAACTTCCCCACTGTCTACAACTAAAACACCTTTAACAGCATTGCTATGTCTCTCTGTATACATTATTAAAATATTGCAGGAGCTCCCTGACACTGAAAAATGCTCATCCCTCCAAGAAGTATCATTTTTTAAAATCATATAAGCTCCAGACAACAGACAAGAAACTTCCAGCTATTATTTCGACTGAGGGACCAACAAACAACTGGGCATTTGGTCTAGTGGTATGATTCTCGCTTTGGGTGCGAGAGGTCCCGAGTTCGATTCTCGGAATGCCCCTTGATTTTGCTAAAGTTTTTATTTACTCTTAAGCTGATTTAACTCTGCAAATGCTCCTTCATCTCTAACTAACTCTACAGTGGCCATAGGAGATTATTCCTCCTCTATAGTTGAGTATGTTCAGATCCAACCAGATATGACCAACTTCAATAACGTCTACATTTAATGCACCTTTAATAGCATAGTATGCCTCTCTATATACATTATTTTAACAATGGGAGGGAGAGAGGGAGGAAATGGTCTCCAATGACCACTTACCATTTGAATAGAAAAAAATGACCTTTTCAGATCTCTTATGCGGAAAATGAAGATCCCTTATAAAAAGGACACAAAACTAAAACAAATTCGTAAAGGACCATAAAACCAATTGACCCGAGGAAGAATACCCCAGACAATGGAAATTCTCATCCCTCCAAGAAAATCATTTCGAGAAATTGTCCAAGCTCCAGACAAATGAAACTCCCAGCTATTATTTAGACTGAGGGAACAACAAACAACTGGGCATTTGGTCTAGTGGTATGATTCTCGCTTTGGGTGCGAGAGGTCCCGAGTTCGATTCTCGGAATGCCCCCAGCTAATGTAAATTTTTACTTCATTTTATTTGTAGCTCTGCTCCTTCACTGTATTTTCTAATTGATATATTTAAATTAAGCAGGCCATTGATGGCTAACCTAGTGTGATTGGCTAGAACTCTTCTAAGGAAATACACTTCATATTTCCTTTTCTGCAGTCTCAAAATTATCATACAAACACTATAATTTACCCTCCACCTTGTTAACAACGGAAGCAGAAAATTTCAACTAGCACACAATCTTTCATCTTGGATGACTTAGTGTTAACCTTATTGCAATATTGTCTACAAGGAACATAAACAACTGGCTATTCAGTCTAGTTGTATGATTCATAGGTGCAAGATCTTAGTATTTTGTTAAAAAATCAGCAGTGAGATTGATGTTCTGAAAGTTGCAGCAAGTTCATCAGCCATTTATGTAACTAAGATTCAAAAGAAACAATTCACCCTTGGTCACATGCTGACAATTTAATGCCACAGGGGAATCAATATATTTTTAGTTTATTAATTATCAAGGAGGACCTTTGTACAGTCAAGACCTAACTTTGCTTTATATTGTACCAAACCTTACCTAATGCTCGACTTCAAGAGCTCTTTATTGTTCCATTTTGGTAAGCTGATCTCAAGTCAACTACAAAACTCAGTGACTGTCTTCATACAACAAAATTTGCAGGTAAAGATTCTTTCAGTTCATGTTAATGGACAACCAAATGGCATGAGTCACTTGAAGCTGATTAAGGTAAATCCAAATCTATAAGCTAAAAAAATATTACATCATGAATATTTGCAAAAGTGCAGAGTCGGCTTGCCTGTTCAGTTTACTGGAAAGCAGATCTGAACCTCCAAAATTCAATGTCTAACTCCCAAAAGATCCCTAAATATAAAATGTCGAACAGATAAGTTCGAGCACCTCAACTATCAAAGCCATCATTTCAGATATGCTCTTTCACCTTCTGTTTTCAATTAGAAAAAGCAGACAAAACTTAACAGTGAAGGTAGTACATGGATTTGCCGTAACATCAAAGAACCATTATGTTTGATCTATAACAAGGTCATTTAGGGGTCAAGGAAATTAACAGTAACAACTGAAATCATTAATCAATGACACAGGTCTTGCACAAATCAAGGCAAAAGCTCTCTGAATTTCACGTCAAATAAGGAATAAAACGGCTGAAACAAAGAAGCATGGATATCATTGTACCATGTTGTTTTGCACCCAAAATTACATAACATGAGCTGCACACGTGCACCATTCCATGAAACAAGTAATAATGATATAGCTCAACAAAGAAGGTATCCAAAAGAGAATTGGAAGTAAGAGAACCCAGCGAAAATCCCATGTTTAACTATAAATGTGATACTCCTTAGTGGAAATTTTCTTTGCTTCAGCAGTGATTTAACCCAAACTATGAAGCTCAAACATGTAATATTAATCCATCTAATGCCAGAGACCTGGTCTCCTGTCCAATGACAGTTCTTAATCAATATACAGATCTCATGGCTCTTGGATTCGAATGACTAGAAGGTTGAGTATGATAGAATAGGATTGTAAATAGGTAAGCGACTGTAACAACCAAAGCCGTAGCATCTTAGGCCTCAAGAGCAGTGCCGTATTATTTTAAGCAACCCCTCTTTATACCTCACATATCCAAATCAGCAAAATACTGAAGAACAATTAAGCAAGCAAATGAAGATCAACTGGTGTAAAATAAGGAATATCTGAATTCTTACAGATAAGCAATTACATTTGTGACAAAATAACTCATAAGGGGAAAATACATTTGAGTAAAACTCAAATATGACTATGTCAATGATGGGCATTTGGTCTAGTGGTATGATTCTCACTTTGGGTGCAAGAGGTCCCGAGTTCGATTCTCAGAATGCCCCTTGATTTTGCTAAAGTTTTAATTTGCTCTAAGTTGAATTAACTCTCCAAGGGTTCCTTCATCTCTAGCTGATTCTACAGTTGAGTATGTTCAGATATGGAAACTTCCCCACTGTCTACAACTAAAACACCTTTAACCGCATTGCTATGTCTCTCTATACATTATTTCAACATTGGAGGAGCCCCTAGACACGGGAGAACACTCATCCCTAGAAAATCATTTCATAAGATGGTATAAGCTCCAGACAACTGAATATGAAACTTCCAACTATCATTTAAACTGGGGGACCAACAAAAGCAGGGCATTTGGTCTAGTGGTATGATTCTCGCTTTGGGTGCGAGAGGTCCCGAGTTCGATTCTCGGAATGCCCCAAACTTTTGAGTGTCTTTTTTCAAGTCTGTACTGTATGCCCGATAGTTATGAAGGATTTGATGGCAAATGTAGGATATTCATTTAATATTTGGCTGAACATTCAACAGTGAGATTTCTGTTCTAGAACTGCAGTAAACAAATCAAGCATTTATGATACTAGTGGACTCCAATGATTAATGGTTATACATCTTAGACACTAAAAGTTAATTAGTTTATTAAACCAAACAGTTCTAGAAGTGATTCTTCTTTCTAGTGTATTTTAATAAACCACATTTATTGCTTGACTTGTTGAGCTCTTTTTAATCCCCTGTTCAGTACACATTCTGATGTAAAGTCAACCAAGTCAATCAGCCAAAAGTCATGTAATTTGAAATAACAACATTTAGGCCAAGATGCTTCCCGATCAAATAAAGAAAACGGAATGGCAAGACTTGATGCTCTGAAAGCTAATCTTGTCCGAACTACAATATAATAAATAACAAAGCACGAGTGCTGGTAGTATACTGGTTTGTGCTCACCTCTCTAGTTTACAAGTAAGCAGATCTGGAACTCCAAAATTCAACATAGAACTACCAAGAAATCCCTATATACAAAGAGTAAGTACATTAGCACAAGAATTATCTAAGCTATGATAAGGAAAATTTAGAGGTTTGCTTTGTAAATTGCCCATCAGAAATGAATCAAATGTTTGCTTTCCATCAAAGTTCATTTGGATTGGACATGTAGATCAACTATCATAACTGAAATATTTAGCAGAAAGGTGTTATATTCTATTTATTTGATGAGGAGCAGAAAGGTGTTATTAAAAATCTAACAGTATATCATTCTTTTGGGGAAAAAGCTCTCCAAATTTCCTACTCAAATATGGAGTTAAAATGGATACCGCTAGTGATGAGTCATTTTATTTCAGTTTACTTGAGCAACGGCACACCATTTCTACAGTCCAGACATAATGGTGTTTTGCCAATGCTTGCACTAAACTTTACCTAACGTTTTGACTTCAAGAGCACTTTGTTGTTTCCCTTAAGTTAGGTGTTCTGACCCCAAGTCAACTAAGACACTCAGCCAAATGTCTTCATAAACAAAATTTACACGCAAAAATGCTTTCAATTCACATTAATGGACCACCAAATGGCATGCATAACATGAAGCTGAATAAGGTAAATCTAGATCTATTAGCTAAAAATTAATACAAATACCTTCAATAGTGCAGACTTGGGCTTGCCTGTTCAGATAAGCAGATCTGCAACTCCAAAGTTCAGAGCCAAACTCCCTAAGGATCCCTGAACATAAAATGTTGAATGGGTAAGCTCAAGTATCTCAACTATCATAAGACATCAATTCGGACACGCTTTCCATTTTTGTCATCTGTTTTCAATTTGACTAAGCAGGCAAAAAAGTTAAGTTAGTACCTTGGTTTGCTTTAATATCAAAGATTCATAAAGTTTGGATTATAACGAGGTCATTTAGGGCTCAAGGAATTCAACAGTAACAACTGAAATCATTGATGATCAATGGCTCGGAGGTCTTTCACAAAATTGAGGCAAAAAGTTCTCTGAATTTCACGTCAAAACAAGGAGTTAAATGAGTATCCATAGTTCAGAGCCATATTATTTCAATTTAGTGAACCAAAGTCCAAAGATGCATGAACATCAATGTACCATGTTGTTTTGTACCAATTTACAACATGAG
The DNA here is from genome assembly GCF_029784015.1 of Lycium ferocissimum. NCBI lineage: Eukaryota > Viridiplantae > Streptophyta > Magnoliopsida > Solanales > Solanaceae > Lycium > Lycium ferocissimum. Next base: position 37,538,778 of record NC_081348.1, read on the forward strand.
CTCTTCTATTTCATGAAAACAAGTGAGGATGTAGCTTAGTAAAAAAGGTAGCTAAAAGAGAATTGGTAATAAGAGCCAACAGATAGCCCGTGTTTAACTATAAATGTGATAGTCATAAACTTAGCGGAAGCTTTCCTTACTTCAGCTATGAGCCTCCTGACATAAGTCAAACTACGATGTTCAACTATGCAATACTGATACAGCTAATGCCAAGATCCTGGCCTCATGTCCATTGACAGTTCTCAATCACTAAAGTAAAAAAAGAGAACTACCAAGAATATGAAAGTAAGCAAATGAAGATCAACTGTTATGAAATCAGAGCATCTGAAGTCTAAATTGCAGATAAGCAATACAATCAAATAACTCACAAGGGGAAAATACATTTGAATAGAACTCAAAGATGGCAATTGTCAACAACGGGCATTTGGTCTAGTGGTATGATTCTCGCTTTGGGTGCGAGAGGTCCCGAGTTCGATTCTCGGAATGCCCCTTGATTTTGATAAAAAATTTATTTACTCTTAAGTTTATTAAATCCTCAAGTGCTCCTCCATCTCTAACTGCCTCTATTTGGGTAAAACACCTTTAATAGCATAGTTATGTCTTTCCATATCAATTATTTTAACAATGGAAGAGCCCTGAGACATTGCAATGCTCATCACTCCTAGAAAATCATTTCACAAAACAGTATAAGCTCCAGACAACTGAAAAGAAATTTCCAGCTATAGTCTATGGGACCAACTAAAGCTGGGCATTTGGTCTAGTGGTATGATTCTCGATTCGGGTGCAAGAGGTCCCGAGTTCGATTCTCGGGATGCCCCCCAATTTACTACCTTTTTCCAAGCCTGTACTTCTGCAAGTTACAAAGGATTAGCAAGCAAATTTAGGATTTTCTGTTAACACTTTGCTGAACAATCAACAGTGAGATTTCTGTTCTGAGAACTGCAGTAAGCTCATAAAGTATCAACAATGTTGGTATTCCAATTATCAATGGAATACACCTTAGCATCATGCACGGACAATAAAATTTTATTGTATTAAATACTAACAAAAGGAAACTATTACAAGAAAGCACAAACTATAAATCGCTGATCCAAACAATTGGGGCAGAATTCTAGAACTGATTCTCCTTTCTAGCATATTTTAGTAAGCCGTACTTAAACTTTGACTTTCAGCACTCTTTTTGTTCTCCTGTTCAATACACATTCTGATCATAAGTCAACCAACAAAACTGATAAAACGATAACATACGTCAACCAAGACAATCAGCCAAAAGTTATGTTCGTTGACGTAACAACATTTAGACCAAGTTTCCTCCTGATCAAATACAGAACACCAAATGGCAGGTAACATAAATATCTATACAGAAAGGTCTATAAGAAATCAAAAAATTTCTAGTGGTTTGATGTCTTTTGGGGGACAAAGCTCTCTGAATTTCCTACTCAAATCAGGAGTTAAAATGGATTCCGCTAGTTGATGAGTCATTATATTTCAGTTTAGTTGAGCAAAGAGACATAAACATGTGAGGTTCATGTTGCTTTTTACCCAAGTTACATACAATGAGCTTCATCATAATGATATATAAATAAGAATACTGCACTATATTACTCAAGTAACAAAAAGAAAAAAATCAGAAGGAACATAAAACTAACAGGGAAAGCCAAGTTTCTACAAAATATTATTCCTAACTTGGTGCCTCTGCTTATGCTTTGAACGCACTCAAACGACGGTGCTAGAACATGAAGCAATGGACCAGCTTATACCAGAGAGTCAGAGACCCAGAGGCAAGTCCGTATGTTTCTTCTTCCAAGTTTGCCCATTTATTCATACTTCTTTTGTTTCATTTTCTTTCTTTTCAAATTCTTTACTTACTTCTTTTCATTTTTCAAGAATTATACTTCATTTATTTATTCTCTTCTTTGCTTTCAATCGGTTCCAATACACTTCCTCCAATCAAGTGATCAACACTCCCCCGATTTAGACTTTCAGCCTATTTCTTACAATTCAAGCACTCAAAGAGGTATGGTGATTCATAAGATAAAGCGTACAAGGGAAAGGGTCATAATGTAGTCGCCAAAGAAAGGATTTAAGAGCTCAAAGGGGACAACTAGTCATACGTCATGCAAATGGTAGGCTTGAACGGCTCAAACGGTCCAAGGAAAACCTATTATCCTATCCTGAACCAAGCATTCCTTAGAATTTCCCCCCAACAAACAATTAAAACAAGTCCTAGACAAAGTGTGCGAATAAATTTTGTATGCGAATAAATTTGAATACTAGGTCTCCTCATCACACATGGCACATGAATTAGTTTAGATGGATCCATTCCAACTCACAATCAAGAACAAATGAAATAAAATCGCATAAGTCAAAGCAATACCAAATAGTCAGCAAAGAGTAAACCAAAGAGCTTAAGTGTAACTAACAAGACCATTTCTCTCAATGTTATCCACTTTTCCTGCAAAAATTCAAGAGGCGTCTTTCGGAAACAGCCTCCCTACCTTCCTAGGTAGGGGTAAGGTCTGGGTACACTTTACCCTCCCCAGACCTCACATTGTGGGATTCCACTGGGTATGTTGTTGTTTGTTGCTGCAAAAATTCAAGAGGGTTAGTTCACAAATTTGAACAAAACTCACATGAAAGAGTCTAAATATAATAGTACCAATAAAACAAAAAGTTGTCCAAGAGCAATCCAACAACACCACATTTTTATCCCTATTAGCTATTAACTACCCCTAAAACACACCCTCGGTTTAGAAAAAAATTACTTTTCTGGAAAAGTACCGTGGCTTAAAGAAAAAAACAAAAGGAGGCTATTGAAATCAAATAACAAGGTAAGCCTAGAAAAGTACAAAACAAGTAACAGTAGATGCTAATAAACACAATTAAAGAAAAAATAGTAGCAAACCTACTAACAATAAAAATATGGAAGTGTAGGTACTAATAAACACAACTAAAGAAAATAGAAATATTTGGAAGCTAAATCTCAATATATGCTACTCCCTTCATTCCAATCTATAAAACACTAGGGGTCGTTTGGTAGCTAGTTAGAAGTTAAGTTATTCATGTATCAAATCCTACATAAGTAATTCCATGTTTGGTAGCATTCTTTTGCTATGTATAAAATTCAACACACCTAATACGGTGTTTGGTTTGCAATTTAGAAACCCACATAACCAATACATATATAATTTAGAAACACTGCACAAAATAATAATTCATAGATTCCTTCATATAACTAATCCCTATATTACTAGTACTTGCATAACTCTAACCCGCTACCATACGAACTCCTCACAATTCCACCAATAATATCATTCTATAAAACTTTCACAACTTTAGGAAATTCAAATTCGAACTTCGAATTTTTTTTTTTCCTCTATCAAACTGATTTCTCCACCAGCAAGCAAGTCAAATCAACACCTTAAACAACAAAACGGAACCGAGGAAGTAATACAATACTACTATTTTTACGGTTTTACCCAGAAAAAATTATGTAAGCAATATATAGATACAGCGAAGTAATACTCAAGCACGAACAATTAGGCTTGTTTTTGAACTTATACAGACAAATTAAAAAACAATTTGGGTATAGTAGAGTATGAATTTAACAAACCTGAAAAGTGAATCATCTTTGGGCATTGCTGATTGAACAGCCCTATTAAATTGGGACCTCGAAGTAAGAGCATGTTTGTAGCATAGGCAGAGAATTTTTGTAACAGTTCATTTGAGTTAATTTTAAGTATAGAATTAGAGCTTTTTAAATTACTACACTATTTTTCCCTCTTAATTGTACATTTTTGCGCGCGCATTTCTGATTTTCAGAGTAAGAATTATTTTTCCCTCGTGGTTAGTATTTTTTATCCCTCGATTATTGTTAACTTTTGATTTTAGTCCTTGTGATAACTAATTAAGAATATTTAGCCTTCAATTAATTAAGAGATATATTTTGGAATATTCACAAATGTATCATAATTATTAATCATTTCATTACTTAATTAATCGTGTTTTATATTAAGCTTATACTGTTACTCCATAGTTGATGGTAATATACTTCTAAAAATAGTCCAAATGTAACATATTTCTTGGGATCAAAACACACATTTTAGTTAATTGAAGGTTAAATGTGTTTTGTCTCAATAAGTGGGGGACCAAAATGCTATTATTCCTTTTGTTTGTTTTTTTCCTTATTTTTTTAGCGACTATAATTCTCTATTTACTCTAATGCAATTCGACCGTAAGTAATACTGTAATAGTCTAGTATATAAATTAGAGGTGGAGGCAGCTTAAGGTTGAATCAACCTCTCTAATAGTACGGTTTCGATTCGATTGTAATTGTGCATGATCTTAGGGTAAAAAAGAGGGGATACGACATTTTATTTTTTATTCTGACTATTAGATTGTTTGGCCAAGTTTCTAAAATCATTTTATTTTGAAAAGTGTTTTTTTAAAAAAAGTATTTTTAGTCAAAAACAGTTTGTGTTTCGCCAATTAATTTAAAAAGCACTTTTGAGCAGCAATTAGTGTTTGACCAAGCTTTTTAAAAGTGCGTATTTTTCTTAAAAGTGTTTTTGGGCTGAAACTATTTTTTTTAGCTACTTAAAACAACTTGTGCTACTCCCCAAAAACACTTATTTTCTCCTAAAAGACCGGCCAAACATCTCACTTTTTTAAAATCGGCATTTATTGAAAAAAAAATAACACATTTGAGAAAAATAAATTTGGCCAAACAGACTATAATATATAAATTTAAAGTAGTTACAAAGCAAATGATTTTTTTAAAAATCAATATCAAATGATACAATTGGCACGAACAAACTTACATAAATGCAAATGTGTGCATTAAACATAAATTCATGTCTTGACAAGATTTCTGAATGAGATACACTAAAGCCAAACTAATATTCCATTGGTTACCCCACAACCATTCATTTGGCTGGGAGAAGGAAGCATCCTGGAAGTAACGAGACATTTATATTTATTTATTATTACAACTTCGTCGTTAGTCAACTTAAAAAATAATAGAATAAAATTATAAGGTGGGCCTCATATTAAAAACACCAAGCAATATAAAAATAAAAATAAAAAAGTGGATCCCACCATCTACAAGCTCATGAAAAAAAAAAATGGACCCCATATTAAAAAATCAAGCAATATCAAAAAAAAGTGGATCCCATATTAAAAAAAAAAAAACATGCATCCCATATTAAAAAATCACACCCCCATTAAGCCAATAACGGTGGATTCATTGCCACATGCGTATCAACCTATTAGTGGAGCAAATGAAATTATTGTATAGCAAAAAACATGGACTCCGTACTATTGGTTTTCTTCAAAAGGTTAAGTAGCCAAACGATACAATTTCCTTTCTTTTCTTATATTAGTCTGAGATCTAATCTAGATATTTAACTGTTGTATTTATTATTCCGTCATGTCATTTATTTGTTATGTTTACTAAAATAAATATATTTTTTAAAAAAATGGACCCCGCCATCTCCAAACCCATGTAAAAAATATAAAATAAAATAAAAACAATGTCAAAAAAAAAAAAAAAAGTGCACCTCATATTAAAAAATCATACCCCCATTAAGTCAATAATGATGGATTCATTGCCACATGTGTATCAACCCATTAGTGGAACCAAATGAAATTATTGTACAGCAAAAAACATGGACCCTATATTATTGTTTTTCTTCAAAAGGTTAAGTAGTCAAACCATACAATTTTCTTTCTTTTCTTATATTAGCCTGAAATTTAATCTAGATATACTTAAAATATTTATGTTTTAAAATAAGATAGAATTTAATTATTTTTTCATTTTTATTCTTACTCTAATAAATATGAAAAGAGATTAATGTCTTAAAAGAAAAAATAATATTAAATAGAGATCAAATAATAAATAAGGTAAATTAGTCAAATAATAATGAGTTAAACCAAGAATATTTACCAAAAATTAAAAAATAGTAGTTCTTCGTTTAAATAGAAAATCAAATTTCTACTTTGTTTCGTTTTAAGCATGTAAAATTAATTTAATAATTTGAATTAGAATTATCCAAATCAAAATTTGATAAAAAATAATAAGTATTGTTTAGCATACATTAACAATAGAATAGTTTACACCTTTAAATTAATCAAATTAAAATTCAAAGTATCAACTGATGCTTAAATATTGCTATGATTTTATCTCAAAGAGAGGAAAATAGTTTCCTTTTGAACAAGTCTTCTCTTTTAAAAAGTATTAATAAATTTTTGCCAACTTTATATTCGTAGCAAACACTAATATAATAAAGTTTTGGATACAGAGCACAAACTGCAATGTTATATTAATCCTGTTTTGAACATAGTATATATATATATATATGCATAAAAACTGTGCAAACTTATGTATGTTTATTAGCAATATAAAATATATATATTATCACTATCCAAACACAACTACATACACATAGATACACTATAATCCAAAGTGTTGGGCCCGTGCGCAGCACGGGCATACGCCGTCTAGTACTATATATAAGCATGAGTTTGGAGGTGGTTTGGTCGTCCACCTCCAACTCATGTTAAAAATAAATAAAAAAACGTAGACCCCATATTAAAAGATCAAGCAATATTCATGTAATTCTCAAAGTATCCCCTATTAAGTCAATAATGGTGATTAATTTTTCAAAAGTAGTTCTGAATATATTATTATCAAGCTTCATTTTTTAAAAGTTATTATTACAACTGATTACATTTTGTAGTTCCATGGGTGATATCTTACCTCACCAACTGTAATTCTATAATCAAATTAATTGAATATTGTTACAACTGATAAAATAAATTATTCGGATGTTTATTGCAGTACTATTTAATAACCTAAAAAGAAACTAAGATGGGTATTACATTCTCAAAAGGCATATTCCAATGTCTTAAGTTTTTAATAATATACGGAGCACCACAATAGCCAAAATAATTTATTAGTACATACTTATGATAGGTTACGTAAAAAAAAAAAAGGGGGATGGAAATCTTATACTACATCTATGCCCATTATATGACACAATATACATAATCACCATATGTATAAAAAGTTTCACGTTTTAGCCTAGGGGAATGGTAGTTCAAATGACGTTTCCGTATTTAGAAGTAGTTAAAAATTCAATGAGTTTTGAAATTTTGGTTCAAATTTGATTAACGCGTAGTTTAAAAAGTGTCTATTAGCCTTTTTCTTAAATAAAGTCATATAAACTGAAACAAATAAATAATATCATCACACAAATTATTGAACCCTTGCTCCCAAAATTTCTATCTTTACATATGTGACTTTCAAGAAATGTTGTAGAATATATCAAATTCTTTTTATAATTGCATAAAAAAATTTATAAATATGTGTTGAATAAAATTATAAATATATGTTGGGCCCGTCCTGGCACGGGCTCTGGTATCTAGTTATTATTAATAAACGTCGAAATTGAGAACTCAGACCAGGTTCGGCAAATATAGAAAAATATTATGGAAGAACAAAATTTTTTAATATGTGCCTCACACAATTGACACTAATTGTGTGAGATTCCTTTTTGTGACATAAAAAAGTGAACTTAAATTTTGTGGATTAAAAAGTATAAGATGTGTGTGCACTTTTTTCTCTCACGAAAAGAAGTCTTACACAATTAATGTCGATTCAGTAAAAATGGATGACCTATTTGGGACGTCCCATCGGGAAGACAAAGGAAAGTACTGGAGTGATTGAAACAAGCAGCACAACTCTTAGTAATATAAGCGGAAGCATAGGAAAAAAGAAAAAATGAAATATATTGCCCTCTTACAATTTAAATAGAAAAAAATAATCTTTTCAAATCTCTTATGTGTTTTTTCAAAAGATTCTACCCTCTCGCTGCGGTCGAAAGACAATACAATACTTCTTTTCAGTTTATAATTTATACAGAGCAATCAATTGTGATGGAGTTTTTGATTCTTGAATTAGAGACCATTCAAGAGGAGAAAAAAAAATCTCTTATTTGTAGGCTTACTCTTCAGGGAAGTGACCAGCCATCAAACTGTTATTGAAACGTTTAAAATTGTCATTTAATCCGAACATTCCACTTCAAATAAAATAAACCTATCTTTTATTTATTTATGGACATTAGTAATCCTAAGAGCTTTGCCTGAGCCTTTCACCCAATCTCTCGATTATCGCTAATCTTTTCAAGTTAACTCGAGCTTGAAGGAATGTTTATCCAACAAACTTCGACCTTAAAATACTTCTACAATAAGCTGATAATATAACACCTAGATATCCTAATTAATACAAAAACTCCTAATTGTTTGGTCCACAAATAAGAATATCTAACCAAATTTAGTAACCAACGAATTTGCTTCTGCACACCATGTTTTTCAAAATTACTTTTCATAAGATTTTGACTAGTAAAACACGTATGATATGAAATCCCTGGTGTGCCTTAAACTAATTAGGATTTCAGTTGAAACTTCTAAAATGATTCAACTCATGGTCCAGCCTAACACATCTTTCAAGACAACTTGTCTAAAAACAATATTTTTTTCAATAAATTTATTTAAACCTATTTTTCATATAATAATTTAATCAGTACATTTTATTATTACCGGAATCATTAAAACACTAAGCACGGGAGCCAGTAATTTTGGCCTAAACATTGTGTTTATGTTTTAAAAAAATCATTTAATAGGTACAAATAATCTTATTAAAAGCTCAGTAAGCAAGAAAAAACTCATTCATACACTAAAAATCCTGACTTTGCCTTTAATATCAAGTGAATCAATCAGCAGAAATCATTATCCAAACAAAAGACAGAAAATTAGAATGGAAAGATACAAATTCGCTATATACCCCACAGCCTTCATTTTGACATAGAGAGGAAGCATCCTGGAAACAGCACATATTTGTTGTACGTACCGTGCTATCATCCTTAAATGACAACCGACGCAAGCATATACGGACAACCTAGCTCCTCTTTTTCTTTTAACTTTATAAAGAAAATGTATTCCGTTTATTTCTTCTCCATTGATTATCGATCTTTTAACGAGTTAAGATCATCGAAGAAGAATTTCATAAGTATATATTAAAGATGATGCCGTATTTGATGGTGGTTATCGATGGAGTGAAGCATTTCATAACGACGATATGGGAATTGCAAGAGATGAGATATTCCGCCATATTTGATGATTTGAGTTGCATTGCTACGACTGTTATCATGGCTGCTGTTTCTTGTTTTATTGCCGTTAGAGCACCAACAACATCATCACTCTAGATATTAATTAGTTCATCAATTAGTTTTTATCCCAATTAAGGTAGTATATGTGCTTTGTAGTTTCTCAATGATTCTCTATATATCTTGTGAAAATAGGATGTATTAATTGATAATTTCTGTAATATGAAGTTTGCGCTTGCTCTATACTAGCGTGTGATCACGAGCTCCACTTTTTTTACTGGCTACTTGGGGTGTGTTCTTCCCTATACGTGAGTAAACATGGAATGCTCCGTGCACAAGCTGCTTTTCTTAGTCGATTCAACTGAAAAGAGCAACCAAGAAAGTTCACCTGAGCTAAATTAAGAGGGTACTATTTAGGACGTTTTACTTGAGCTAAATTAGGAGGAAAAGTACAAAGGTGTAACATTATAAATTTACAGGTGAAACCAGCTGCATCAAGTTTTATCCATGCAACGAGTCAATAAATTAAGGGTGCAGTTAGCACTTGCTTATCATTGATAAAGCTTTTGATCTTCGTGCTTATTCTAATTAGCGATCTACTTATAATAATTCCTTTGGGTTAACGATATAAATGACTACTCAAACCTACAGTCATTTTAGGCACCGATAGGCGATAGACTAGCTAATATTTCAAGAAACTTATATTCTCCAATTTATCTAGAAAGCACGTAACGCGCTAGACCTAAAATTGTTTATAACTTTGTATTAACATGTTGATAGTTATAGAAAATGGATTATCACAACTATATGGGTGGCAAAATTCGTGATCCAAATTTGGTATTTGGAAGCTTTTCGATAAGCCTACTAAGAGCTCGTAAGTGTTTTCTCTCAAAAGATTTTCCGTTTTCAAAATTCAAACCAAAGAAACATCATTAACATTCCACTATCCAATCCCCGATGATTGTTATGTAAAATATCCATACGCTATAGTTTATTGATGATTATAAACATCCATAATGAATCAACCTCAAATAAATTGAGTATGCTGCATTCCAAACAAAGTGTATCAGACCAAACTGGGAAATAAAGACATACAAAAAAAGGATGAAGATACACAAAGGTACAAATAACAAATGCGAAGTGCGTCTGCCGGGAGTCGAACCCGGGTCTATTGCTTGGAAGGCAATTATCCTAACCGTTGGACTACAAACGCTATGGCTGCTGTAATGGCTCAAAATATACTAATACTGAGCTATGCTTAGGGCTCGTTTTTACAACTTATCCCGGGATTAGTTATTCCACCCTCAAGGTGGGATAAAAAAACAATCTAATCCCGGGTTATCCTGAGTTTTTTTTTCAACCAAACGTGGGATAAGGCGGTATTAATTTATATCACGCGACTATTTTTCTCTATCCATCATACCAAACGAGCCCTTAGTATCTTACACTGTCTACTCTTTCGACCTACTCTTTTCATCTGAGGCGAAATTTGACTAAGCATAAACTATTTAACAAAAAAAAAAAAAGAAAAAAAAAAAGGTATTTGTATTACTATAATCACTGGGTTTGTTGTTGTAAATTATTTATGCATCATAATTTTCGGAACAAACTAAGATAAAGAATATGCCTCATGAATGGCACAGACAAGTAATTGATATGGATGGACTCATGCCTCCATTGAAGGAGTCAATAAAAGGGTGCAATTGACACTTCTTCAGCGTCCATAAAGCTTTCGATGATCTTAGTACTTAGTTTAAGGGATATTAACATTTTTAGTCCCTCAAATATCGATAAATTATAATTTTGGTACTTATGATTTCTAGTTATGCACGTTTAACATTCGATTAATTGATATGTGACCTTTGATCCCTCAAATTGTGAATCTTCACAAATTTAATGGATTATTAATTGCTAAATCATTCAAATTATCCGGGTGATATATTGTGTTCAATTAGTACAGTTACTTCATCTTTGAACGTGATATAGTTATAAAGATATTCTAAATATCACATATTTCCTAAATAAAGGAACCAAAAACATTCATTTTAACTAATTGAAGGTTGAATGTGCTTAGCAAAATATTACTCCATCCGTACCAATTTATGTGGCACCTTTCGAATTTCAATATTCAAACAAGCATTTCTTTGAATTTTTTCATATATCTTTAAATATTTTTAATTTATCAATTATTGTGACTTATAGTACTTTTTACGTAGTTTCTAAATATATAAACTTTATTTCAAAAACTTAATAATGCCATGCCCAAATTCACGGTCAAAATTGCAATGTTTGACTCTCAAAATTCAAATTGTGCTACATAAATTGAGACAGATGGATTATAATGACCAAATTGAGACAGAGGGAGTATGTTAAAATGTTGATAGTAATAGAAAATGAGTCATTCTTTTATTCAACTTTTGTTTTCGAAACAATTATAGTAAACACTGAAATACAATACGAGAAAGAAAACATATTACTACAAATAATCCCAATGGTCTGAATGTCGCATGTTTGACTCCTACAGTAGTGAATTTATAACTTAATAGTAACTCTTTCATCAGTACTTTTAGATATAGTGATACGTTTCACTGTCAAATTATGGTGAAAGGACGAATTTGCGGTCGAAGGATGTGTGACAATGACTTTGTAATCTCCATGAAAAAGTGAAGTCTTGAAATAACCCTCAGCATTTGTAGTCCCAACCAAACCCTCGTGTGAAAATGTCGCACGAGCTTTGTCGACGACATCTCCAGTTGGGAAATTCTTGAAATTATTATCAGTCAAACACATTCGGTAACATCCGGTTGGGTTCCATGCTGACCAAATTAATAACCCTCGAATTGCTGGGTGTCCAACAACCTCCTTTATAATTTGATCTAAGAAATGTGCCTTAGATGCCAAAAAACAAAAACAAAATGTTAGAATAATTCTGATAAATATATTGCATTCACCGACTTAAAATCTTTGATTCGCTTTAGATGAGAGAATTAAGTACTTGATTTGGACTGCTTGTAACATCCAATTCAGTGATCCAAATGGGCAATTTTGTAGAAGCAAGTGTATCGATTACGGACCTAATATAAGGCTGGCTTGGAGTACTAAAATGTCCTTCCAATCCAATTCCATGAAGACCCCCGTACCCTCCTGATCTTAATTGTTTAATTTTGTTGAGATAATTGGCTGGTGACGATGCTCCATCTCTTTGATCTTCAATTGTATTATAATCATTCAAGAACATAGTCGCCTTATTGTCAATTTGTGCAGTCAAACGATAATAGTTAGCAGATGCACCTGGACCAAGTTTACTCTCAAAAAAATTAAAGTTAAGGTTTTCATTCATAACATCCCAATGAATAACTTGGCCTTTGTATTTCGCAACGACTGAGGCGAGCCTTTTTCCGGCAGCAGCAGAGAGTTGTTGCCGGTTCAATGGAGGGACCCAATTCGGCTGCATATTTGGGTCATCCCAAAATATATTATGGCCTCGGATACTGACACCTTTACTCTTGCATAAATTGACCATTGCATCGAAAGTTGAGATGTTTCAGTACTGTACCATTTCATTTCATTTTCAAATACTGTGAACTTGAATCTTGAGAAGAACCAGTTTTGGTAAGCTTTGTTGTTTAGGATGTTTTTGCTAATTGCAACACCAAATGGGAAATTGGCTCTTCCTTGCACCAAGGAGATTGTTGCATTAGGTAAAGGCTTGCCTTGTGAGTCAACTACTTGGATTGCCACTTTACTTTTGCGTACCTACAGGCTACATATCATTAATTATCTTCTTGTTAACCAAAATTAATCTAGTTTTTTAAAAAAAAAATCTTATTAAGGTAATTTTTTATTAAGACAAAAGGAGATGTACTTATACAGCCGATGTACCTTTTCAATGGTTTGATTTTGATGGGATGTCCACTCTTTATGGTTGAATGATTTTAGTGAAATATTGTCCGCCCATATGTCAATTGTTGTATTATTGGTCTGGAAAAAGAAAAAAAAAAAAAAACAAGAATAAGTAAATATATTTACACAATCAGGTTATTTATATATAAATTTTTATATGATAAACACTAATTGATAACGTGCTGAAGAAAATGGTTACTAGTCAAATAGATTTGGATTAATGTAGAAGGAAATTTCATCACCTCAAAATAGAGTTGGGCAGGGCCAGAAGCATTGACAACTAGGCCACCCTTAAACATGGACCAACAACCAGATTTAGCAATGACCCAAGCAGCATGTTGAAAACCACTTTGAGTCTTGAATATGACTGCTACACTGGCATCATCACCATGATTCACTTGTACCCATCCTACAAAAAAAATATTTAAAAAAAAAAAAATCTAAATAGACGCTAAACCAAAATATCTAGTCGGCGAATATATAATATCCGTGTATCCATGTTATAATTAGTATATAATAGTTATAATCAATGTATACAAGTCGAGAGTGATACCAGACACTACGTAGAGCTTGTCTTTGTCCAATTGAAACTTTTGTGAAAGCCCATGATTCGGTCCTTTTCTCTCCGAGGCAACAATGAATTTATTTCCATCACGTGAAACGCTGTTCTCTATTTTAGCATCTCCCAGAACGCACCATCCATTTAATCCATCATTAAGTTCTGGATTTACCACTATCCCTCCATTATATTGGGGTTTAACAGGATCTTTCAAACACTGCAAACACAAATTACAGAATCCTGACAAATCAGTGATTAATTAGCTAATCAACAAGAGAAAAAAATAAGAAATGCAGTAAATTTACTGTTGATCTTGCAAATGAACTAGAGCAAAGAGCAAGGAGTTATGCCTCGACTGTATAACTGTAGTCATAGTTTTCTGTGTAAACTTCAAAATCTGCCAAATATATAACAATAAAGTCATAAATTAACATATATCATTTTGTTACAAAAACTACTACTATTCAGGATGTGTTTGGCATGAAAGAAAATGTTTTCTCGAAAAATAAGCAATTTTCCAATTTATTTTATGATGTTTGACTGTTTGCAAGTAAATAGAAAAGAATATCTCAGAGTGTTTATGTATAATTTGAAAAAAAAAAAAAAAACTATGAGGATGGATGTTGGGTGGGTGAGGATGCAGGGGACTGATGGGTTGGGGGTAGGGGAAGGGGGTGGGAGAAGCGAGGGGGTAGAGTGTTGGGAAGCCAGCAGTAGTCGTGGGTGGGTAGTCGTGGGGGTGGGTAGGGATGGGAGAGAGAAACAATCAACATATAATATATTTATCAAACTTATTTTCTTAGAAAAATATTTTTCAAAACATTTTGACTAACTAAATATGAAAAAAAATTAAAAAATATATTTGGGACATGTTTTTGTCCATACCAAACTCACCCTTAAGGGAAAGAAGAGATACAAGCCTGTCGAAACAGGTAGCAAATAACATATCTTTTCATGGTGACAATGTCAAAGAATCTGCACTTACAAATCCACAGTTAATATATAATCCTGCTATCTTATGAGAAAAAAATAAGAAATGAATGATATGAAATTTAGCATAGATAAGATGCAAGGAAATAAGAAATCAATTTCAACAGCTTTCAAACTGAGATTGAAATTGCAAAGTATTATAACTTTCCCTTCAATATTTACACTGAGAGTTTGTTTGGTACGGAGGAACACCAAGAGTTTGTTTGGTAGGAGGAAACATTTTTCGTAAAAATGTTTTTTAATTTTTCCTATGTTTGATTGGTCAAAATGTCTTGGAAAACATTTTTTCTAGTAAAACAAGTTCTTCGAAAATGATGAAAATGACTCTTTAACGAAGTAGTAAAACGTTTCGCTTTTTAAGATCGTCTCCTCCCCACCCACCCAACTCCTACCCCTCGACCTTCCCACATCCCGCCACCCCATACACCACCCCCCCCACACCACCCAAATACCCCCACCCCACCCCACCACCTAACCACACCCACTACCCCCACCACTTAACCACCCCTCCTACCCCCACCTCCACCACCCCCCTACCTCCCTCCCCACCCCTATAACCACCTACCCCACCCCTACCCCCTATCACCCCCCCCCCCACTCTCACCTCCCTACCACCACCCCTATCTCTCAACTTTGTAAAACTACGTACTTTGTGAAAGTAATTAATTTCAAAAATAGCAACTTTACAAAATAAGCCTCTTTTTAAAAATATTACTTGCAAAAAGTAGCTACTTTTAAAAATAGTCGTTTTGCAAAAGTAGACACTTAAGAAAATAGTCACTTTGTAAAAGTAGTCACTTTTAGAAAATAGCCACTTTGTGAAAGTAGATACTTTTCAAAAATAGTCACTTTTTGAAAGTTGTCAATTTTCATAAATAGTCATTTTGTGAAAGTAGTTACTTTTAAAACTAACTACTTTGCAAAAGTAGCAATTTTTTAAAATAGCCTCTTTGTGAAAGTATTAAAATAACCATTTTTGCAATTTGCCCTTTCTAAGATAGTGGCCACTTTGAAAAGTAGCCATTTCTTAAAAGTGACACAAAAGTGGCTACTTTTGTAAAGAGGTCATTTTTTGAAAAATAACAAAAAGCTGCTATTTTTGCAAATTTGCATTTTCGGTCATTTTGCAAGAAATATATTTTTGCAAAATTGGCCATTTTATGTCACTTTTCAAAAAATGAAAATTTACAAAAATTACCAATTTTAATTTTGGTGTAACTTTTAAAAAATGACTAGTTTACAAACATAATCACTTTTTTGAGTTGTCTTTCAAAGTGCAAAGTAGTCATTTTTTAATTTTCTTAGAAAAAGTAGCCAATTGCAAATGTATGCACATATTTGGTTATCTTATAAAAACAACCACTTTGTGAAAGTATTAGCTTTTTCAAAATGGGAAGTAGGGATAGTAGGAAGGTTGAATCGGAGGGGGGGGGGGGGGGAGGTATATGCGTGGGTGTTGGATTGGTATTTTCAAAACCAAACACTAAAAATGTTTTTCACATCCAACCAAACACAAGAAAAAAATAGGAAAATCACTTATTTTCCAAGAAATCATTTTCTTGGAAAACATTTTCCATCATACAAAACACACCCTAAATTGAACAATTTAATTAAGAAAATTACAAATGAAATTGGCAAGTGATAAGAGTTTATAGAAAAGTTTTGATGTGAACATCAGATGTGTAAATTTCTCCCTGTACCACTCCTCTCCAAACAAAGAAAGCTATCTAAAGGTTCTGCATATTTTTACCTTGGGACAGCGTTAAAATGTACTCCCTCTGCTACAATTTATGTGACACACTTTCCGTTTTAGTCCGACATAAAAGAATGTAACATATCTATATTTAAAAACAGCTTAACTTTGGCGAGAGATAATTTATAACCACATGAATATCTAAGGCTTGTTTTGGACCAAAAATTTCAAAACTCTTTCTTTCTTAAACTCCAGCCTACTCAAATGGTGCCACATAAATTAAGACGGAGGGAGTATTAGACATGAAGTTTTCAACATTAAAAGTATTTATAGTGTAGAGTTTATAGGCTACTTAAAATTGATTTGGTATGAAAATCAATATCCTAATAGAACACCATAAAATCAAATAACATTCATATAAAAATTCAGAGAGAGGTCGGGGGGTGTGTGTGTGGAGAGGGGCGGGGGGGGGGGAATGTTTACCTTTAGGAAGCAAAGGCCAGAGAGAAACTTTCTTGAATGAATACTAAAATTTTAAAATGAGAATTTATAGCCTTGGACAACTTGAAATATTTATTAGTGTGATAATCTGCATCTTAAAGATGTGATCTCTTTAAATGAAAGAAATTTAATTATATTGTTGTAATCCTTTTTGAATTAAGTATTAGTGTGTTCCAAGTTAAATTGAAATATTTATTAGTGTAATGATCTGCATCTTAAGGATGTGTTATCTTTAAATGAAAGAAAGTTAATTATATTGTTGTATTCCTTTTTGTATTAAGTATCAGTGTATTCCAAGTTAATGTTTATTATTAGTGTAATAATTTGCACTTTTAGAGATATATCTCTTTGCATGAAAAAAATTAATCGTATTGTTGTAGTCTTTAAAATTATCTCGCAACAGGGGATGTTAACGATATTTTGTGAAATATGGCAAGGGTTTTTACATTATTTTGGTTGACTTTTGGGTTCAAGGGGTCCATTTTCCATTCAAAAGGTGAGGGGAGTATGTTTCCCTAACCCAAAAGGTTAAGGGGGCAAGGTATATTTTATAAAAGAATATTCTCATATCTTCGAGTTACATGGCCTCATTTGAACTGCTAATTTTGAAATAAGATACCAAACAAATTGCTCATTTGTAACGTGTGTTGAATGAGTGGCAGCACCACCACAAGAAGTACAGCCTGGTGTGGATTTTGGATGAGCTATAGGATAACATTAATTATCCATATTTTTATAAAGTTAAATTTGGTGAGCTAAATAAAAAACATAATAATCCCAGTTTAACTTGTCTCAGTAACTACATTTTCAATTAAAATGTTGCGACCTATTTGTATTTTGTTAAGATTAGAGGAAAATGAGAGATCCACTATGTGATTTGGAGTGGAGTAGACATGTTGTAAAGGGAGACTGTCCTTGAATGGATAAGAATGATCAATTTGTTGTTAATCAATATTGTTTTTGCTTTAAGTCGTTTTTCCTTAATTTTAGTTTCCTATATTTTCCTTGTAAATAATTGTAAAAAAGAATTTTAAATGGTCTTGCAAGAAACTAAGGCGAGTAGGGTGTTATTAAAGATATTACGACAAGGGTAAATCACGAAAGAGTGAATACGTTGAGGAAAGGGTCCTGGCAATATCCGAAAAGAACTCCATCTTGTTCTATACACAAGTAAGGGATAATTGCAGTTTTGGTCATTCAATTACACAGAAAACACGAACTGGAATCATACATTGAAAACAAAAGTTTTCCTTAACTAATTCCAAGATTTTCCTTAACTAATTCCAAGAATAAAAATATGTATTCTTTACAATAAAACAATATGATGATAAAATTATTTTTCAATAGTCAAGCAAAATCTAACTAATTTTTGAACAACAAGATATTTCTTCACTCTTCAATCCCTCTTCCACTCTTTCTGCACTTCCTTCTATAGCTTCCTCTCCAATTTAGTCGTATATGTCTATTTGATAGCCTCTTGAATGAGATTAGAAGTAGCTGAAATAGCAACCTGTGTTCTTATAAAATACAAAGCAAATTAAGTAGAAAGTAACTTACATGAACATTTCATTTAGTGAATATATAAATATATATATTTATATTTTTTTAAGAGAATGTAGCTTCTTTGCAAGCATCCACTTCTTTAGGCAATAGGGGACCAATTGATGGACTCCACATCTTATCTTCCAGCTCAATTAAGGATGAATAAATCATAAGTAGAAAATATTTGACAGAGAATAATTTGGCCACCAAATATATATATTTACTGTGATTCCATAAAATACCTGGAAGACTAACATTTTTTTGCAATTGCCCTTCGTTTGGGGTGGTCTTTAAATTTCTCGCACTCAAATTTGCTTTAAATCCATTATTTTGGTTGACTTTTGGGTTCAATTTTCCATTTTTTCAAAGATGAGCGAATACGAGGAAGATAAAATAAAAAAATAATTTCAATTGATGGACTACAATCTTAAGAAAGATACCAAACAAATCCATAACTAAAAGTCTATAAAATTTAAACTTTGCCTTATAGCTTTTTTTTTTTATAAAGTATTTTATTCCATCCAAAAAAAAACTTCAAAACACAATAAGCCGAACTGTATGGTAAAATTCCTACTCACTAACTTGTATAAGTCAAACTAGGAGCAACTATTACATTAAAAAAACAACACTATGCTTTAATCAACTACACTTAGACATGTTGTAAAGGGATACTGTCAATTCATGAAGTGGATAAGCTCTGATCAGTTGTTAATCAATATTGTTTTCTGCCATTAAATGTTCCGCCTTGGATGTTATGTTGTGCATCTCTTCATGTAATAATTGTAAAAAAAGATTTTTAAATCCGAGCCTTTCTCTCCAAACCAATGCCCTAGCATACCAAAAATTGCAAAAGTAACCAGAGTCAATGTGTGAGATCCACGTGCTCACTGTGATACCAACTGGAATCCATAAAATAAAGATGGGAAAATATTTCTTCCGCCCAAACAATATGGGAAAATATTTTTCAATATCAACAAAATCTACCTAATTATTGCTGTGAATTTGTATGGACATTTGTTGTAGCATAATACTTTTCCATGTAACTTTGGTATATATGCTTGAAAAAATACATATATTTTCACATTAAGTTTTTGAGAAATCTTAACAAGTTTATCTAATACTTTTAATAGTTTAAACTTTTTTTTACATTTGCGCCTTCATAAACTTATAAAATTATATATTTATTTTTTAACCGGCATACTTATGTCTAGTTGTATAACTAGCTAATTCCAATTGATGGACTCCAAAATTTAAACTTTGCCTTGCGAATTTTTTTTAAAATTTTGACTGTGTGGGGGTTCGAATTGTTGATTCTTTGGCCAAAGATTTGAAATATGGCAAAATTCTAAAAGCTTCAAAACAATTGCCCGAAGACTAACTACATGTCAGCAACCTTATTTTTCACATAATCAACAAGTTGTATAACTTCCAATACTTAATTTTGAATTGTTTTCTCAAAGCTTCAAAACATACAAAAATAGCGAAGCATACAATTGGTAAATCATTTTTACTATAATGGCAAATAAAAATTGTCAAAACAAGGATAAAACGTAAATTACCTCAAGTGATTAGCAAAGTACCCCTTAGAGATGCAACAATTTTCATCCGCTCCTTTTTGTTCGTATCTCTACCCTTATCTTCAGAACTTTATTGACGAGCAGCTACTTATGAGAATATGGTTTGTCAACAGAAATGAGACTACGCAGTAGAATTCAATAATTTGTTCAAGTCTGACTACTCATATGATGCATCCCTTTGGTTGGCCAACCACCGTTTGATTCTTAGCTTTATTTTGTTGTTGTTTTCAGTTCATCTACAAAGTGCATGATAATTTTTTTTAACGGAAAAGGGCCAAATATACCCCTGTACTATTAGAAAAGGGCCAAAGATCACGGCCCATTATCTTTTGGTTTAAATATACTTCATATACCGTTATCTTTTGGACACAAATATCTTTTCTAACAAAGTTGACCAAGGTGGACATCTAGTCCTACGTAGCAGTGACATTTGATTACGTGGATGCCACGTGGCATGCCACTTCATCACCCTTATCCCATTTTACTCCTCCCCTCTTCCACCACTAAAAAAATTTCTCCTCTGCCGCCATTGTCATCATTACCGCCACTAGTGTTAGCGTTCTGTATAAGATTTGGTGGGAACTTTCCAGTTTTGAATATTGTTTTTATTTCTTTACAATTGTTTGATTTTTTGGTTGACACGTGTGCCTTTTGTTTGTTGTTTAGGCGTGCCTGGAATAGGCACTTGTGCAGGGTTGCTGCCAAAGAAGCTTGCATTATCTTAAAGAAATAAAGAATTTCTGATGGCAAGCTTCAAGAAAAATCTGGATGCGATATGCTTTCCGACGGCTAGCTCGCAGAAATATTGAAGTATTTTCCAAGAATTTTCATAATTTCTGTATGGATGAACTCAATTCGACAGCTAGGCGCAAAAATTTCATGGTAGAGTTTATACCAATACACCTCCCAAATTACAGGTTAGCCTTGATTCGTCTATCGTATCCTTGTACAGCACGCCAACATTAGTGGAGTTAATATAATGGTGGCAATGCTGGTAGGAAATTTTAGTAGTGGAAGAGGGAAGGAGTAAAATGGGTTATGGGTAATGAGGTGGCATGCCACGTGGCATCCATGTAATCAAATGTCAACGCCACGTAGGATTAGGTGTACACTTTGGTCAACTTTAACGACAGAAAAAATATTTGTGCTGAAAGATAACGGAAAGATATTTGGACCCAAAGTATAACGAGCGGTATAATTGGCTCTTTTCCAATAGTACAGGGGTATATTTGGGCTTTTTCCCTTTTATTAATACATGAAGCAGGAACAAAAGTGGTATCTCACCACTGATACATTTCTTTGTCAGCCTTCTGATTTACTACATTAATTAACACACCACTTTGAGTGCGAGTTATCATCTCTTCTTGAACCCAACAAAAATAATATCTCATGAAAATATTGGCCGGCATATACACATCATATATTTACTTACAAATTCCTCTGATTCAGAAATTGCATTCTTGTGACTTTTGAGCATTTATCGCAACCATCGCTCTACTATGGCCCTGGCTGAAAAGAATCAACTCATGAGCATTAATATCTGTACACAAATTTTCCATAAAAAGAAAAAGTGATTCACAATGAATATTACATGTTAAATACCTATTAATTTCGGCATAGATGCTAAAATCAGCTATACTAACCAACAAGTTTGTTACGAGAACAAGTTCACTTTCAAGTAAAACTCATATCTAATGAAGATGCAGTATTAATTTACAGAGTTGCAAACAATTTTCTAAAATAACTTCACTAACTGTAGGACTATTTGTTCCCAATTTCTTTTACAAATAACTAGTACTATATGATAAGATTTCAAGTTAAAGTCTTAAAAATAGTCTTGTATGAACGTGGATTTTACAAATGTCTTCAAACTCCAAATGCTACCATACAACAGGTAGGGACGAAATGTTTAAGATCAGAAAATACACACGAAAAATAAACTACAAAAAACTATGGACTAAAAGTAGTAAGTTAACTTCTTTTCTTTTGCACACGGTTACAGCGGAATCTCTTTTTCTCCACTTTATATATACTTGTGCTTGAAAATCAAATATAAACTCAAAAAGAACCATCAGGAATTTGTTTAATTAAAAAAGTATACAAAATCCACAATAGGAAATTATTTGCTGATGCAATTGTATTTTCCACAAGTATTGCAAAATAATATATTGTACATACATGAATTGCGGCTCAGCTGCGTTTTATTGCTCAAAACCAAGTCATCTTTCTAATATAGATAGGAGCATAAAGTAAATCACATGTAAGGCAGCATGTAAGTAATCTCTACAACCAAGCAAAAATAAGAAAAAATTAGAGAATCATTCATATATGATAATAAAAGTAACATTTCAAAAACACAATACCCCTTAGTCAAATTTCACTTCAATCAAACATATTATTCGCTGTGGCGCTTTATCAAACAACCATTTAGTACAATTTTCTCTCATTTCTAAAATTTAACGGGTCGTCTCTTTGTGGAGACAAGGAGAGATGGAGACAAGGAGAGACGAGAAATTCAATTTTCAATAGACAAACAAACACCAAAAACAACATATGCGTCAAAACAACTATCCACTAGAGAATCTGAGAAATAAAGAGGAAAATCTCAATTCTTAGCAGATCTTCCTTGACTTTGTTGGTGACAAAACGAGGGGATTTAAACCAGAAAAACCACAGATCCAACAAAAATAAAAATCAATTAATTTGCTAACGATAAAAATGTATTCTCTCTAGAAAATATATTTTTCTCATTGAATCTGTAAAAATGTGACATATATTTCTCACTGAAGTACATACAATCTCTTACCGCCACGTTTACATCAAGCTAACTAATCAAACTGTTTACGGTATTTAATTAATCCAGTAATTAATTGAGTTAAAATTAAGTGGTTAAATAAGCAGAGAAACATAAAGCAAGATACATATATGGACATCTCTCACTGCAACTGTATCCAAATTCTCGCATATTTAAGGTTGTACCCTTTGTGGCAAAGGAGGAACATGCGAATATTTCAAAATAAGCAAAGGCAGAATGAGCAACATAAGACTTGTTATCCAGAAGGTAGTGTAACTTTGTTGATAGTAATACGAGTCAATCTTTCATTCAACTTCTGTTTTGAAAACATTTTATAGTAAACACTGAAATGCAATCTAAGAAAGAAAATAGATTACTGCACATAATTCCTATGGCCTGAATGCCGCATGTTTGACTCATGCAGCAGTGAATTTGTAACTTAATAATCTAATTTCATCACTTTCAGTCGTAGGTATCACTGTCAAATTGTGGTGAAAGGACGAATCTGCCATTGATGGATGAGTGATGATGGCTTTGTAATCTCCATGGAAAAGTGAAGTCTCAAAATAACCCTCGGCATTTGTAGTCCCAATCAAACCCTCGTGTGATAATGTCGCACGAGCTTTGTCGACAACATCTCCAGTTGGCAAATTCTTGAAATTGTTATCAGTCAAACACATTCGATAACATCCGCTTGGTTTCCATGCAGACCAAATTAGTAACCCTTGTACAGCTGGGTGTCCTACTACCTCATTTATAATCTGATCCAAGAATTTTGCCTTTGATGCCAAAAACAAAAAAAAAATGTTAGATTAATTATGGTAAATATATTGCATTCACCGACTAAAATCTTTAATTCGCTTTAGATGAGAGAATTAAGTACCTGATTTGGGCTGCTTTGAACATCCAATTCAGTGATCCAGATGGGCAATTTTGAGGAAGCAAGTGTATCGAGTGCAGACCTAATATAAGGCTGGCTTGGAGTAACAAAATGTCCTTCCAATCCAATTCCAAGAGGACCCGTGTACCTTCCTGCCCTTAGTTGTTTAATCTTGTTAAGATAATTGGTTGGTGATGATGCTCCGTCTCTTTGATCTTCTATCGTATTGTAATCGTTCAAGAACAGAGTCGCCTTCTTATCAAGTAGTGAAGTCAATCGATAATATGTTGCAGATGCACCCGCACCAAGTTTACTCTCGAAGAAATTGAAGTGAAGGTTTTCATTCATAACATCCCAATGAATAACTTGGCCTCTGTATTTCGTGACAACTGAGGCGACCCTTTTTCCAGCAGCAGCGGATAGTTGTTGCGGGTTCAATGAAGGGACCCATTTCGGCTGCATACTTGGGTCATCCCAAAATATATTTTGGCCTCGGATACTAACACCTTTGCTCTTGCATAAATTGACCATTGCATCGGAAGTTGAGTAATCTATTTTCCCTTGAGATGTTTCAGTACTGTACCATTTCATTTCATCTTCAAATACAGTAAACTTGAATCTTGAGAAGAACCAATTTTGGTAAGCGTTGTTGTTAAGGATGTTTTTGTTAATTGCAACCCCAAATGGGAAATTGGCCCTTCCTTGCACCAACGAGATTGTTGCATTAGGTAAAGGCTTGCCTTGTGAGTCAACTACTTGGATTGCCACTTTGCTTTTGCGAACCTACATATCATTTGAACTAAAATTCAGGTTTTTTCTATTTTATTAAGGTAAGTATTATTTTAAGACAAAATGAGATCGAACATGTATATACATAGACGAAAGAGTAGCATTTTTAGAACTTGGTATGTTTTATTTGGTACCTTTTCAATTGTTTGACTTTGATGGGAATTCCACTCTTCATGGCTGAATGGTTTTACTGAAATACTGTCTGCCCATATGTCAATTGCTGTATTATTGGTCTGAAAAAAGGAAAAAGAAAAGATAATAAATAAGTAAAAATATTTACACAATCATATTATGTATATATAATTTCTTTATGCTAAACACTGATCATAACCTGTTGACAAAAAGGTAACTGGTCAAATAGATTTGGATTATTCAAGAAGGAAATCTCATCACCTCAAAATATAGTTGGGCGGGACCAGAAGCATTGACAACTAAGCCACCCTTAAACATTGACCAACAACCAGATTTAGCAATGGCCCAAGCAGCATGTTTAAAACCACTTTGTGTCTTGAATATAACTGCTAAATTAGCATCATCACCATGGTTCACCTGTACCCATCCTACAAAAATAAATATTTTAATAAATTAATCTTAATAGACGCTTAAACGAAAAATATCTAATCCATAAATATATAATATATGTACAACTCATGTTATATTCAACATATAATAGTGTATAATCAGTATATGCAATCAAGAGTGATACCAGAAACTACGTAGAACTTGTCTTTTTCTAATTGAAACTTTTGTGAAAACCCATGATACGGTCCTTTTCTCTCGGAGGCAATGATGAATTTGTTTCCATTACTTGAAACGATGTTATCTATTTTAGCATCTCCCATAATGGACCATCCATTTAATCCATCATTAAATTCTGGATTTACCACTATCCCTCCATTATATTGAGCTTTAAGAGGATCTTTCAAACACTGCAAACACAAATTAAAGAACCATGACAAACATTAATTAATTAGCTAATCAACGAGACAAAGTAAATTTTCTATTAATCTTTCAAAGGAGTAAGAGCTACAAATAAGGATTTATGCCTCGGCTGTATAACTGTAGTCATAGTTTTCTGCATAAACTCCCAAACCTGTCAAATATATAACAACAAAGTCTTAAATCAATACATATCATTTTTTTTTAAAAAAAAACTATTGCAATCTAGGGTGCATTTGGTACGACAGAAAATATTTTTCTGAAAAATAAGTAGTTTTCTTACTTATTTTCTGGTGTTTGCTTCGTAAACAGAAAAAAATTATCGCAAAGCTTTTAAATATAGCTTAAGCAAACTAAACACTACGAGGATGGAGGCGGGGTGTTTTAAAAAAAAATTGATCAACCAAATATAAAAAAAAAATTGAAAAACAATTTTGAAACATATTTTTCTCCGTACAAACACACCCTTAATGGAAAGAAGAGATACAAACCTGTCGAAATAAGTAGCAAATAACATAACACTAGAACTAGATTTACTCTTTTCATAATGTCCATGTCAAAGAATCTGCATTTACAAATCCACAATTAATATATAGTCATGCTATCTTATGAGGAAAAAAAAAAGAAATATGTATATAAAATTTAGCACAAGTGAGATCCACGGAAATAAGAAATCTTTAATTTCAACGGGTTTCAAACTGAAATATAAGTTGCAAATTATTGTAATTTCCCTTGAATATTTACACTAAACCGAACAAGTTAATCATGAAAATCATAAATTAAATTGGCAAGTGATAAAAGTTTATAGAAAAACTTTGATGTGAAGATCAAATGAATAACTTTTTTCCCCGCACCACTCCTCTCCTAACAAAGAAAGCTATCTAGAGAAATAAGAATTCTGAAAACTGCATATTCTTACCTTGGGACGGTGTTAGAATGTAATTAAAGTGTACATGAAGTTTTCAACATCAAATGTATTTATAGTGTAAGTGTTATGGGCTACTTAAAATTGATTTGGTATGAAAATCAATTCTTTCATGAATTTGGAGATTCTAATCCAAAAGTTATCAATTCTAATAAAGGCATATTTTCAGTTAGTTATTGTAAAACAATTATGTCATTTAGAGCAGATAGTACTGATTTTATTTTGATTCCAACTTTAGAGGACTTCTCCAAGATTTGTTCTCATAATAATAATAAGAAAATGGAACTTAAGTATTTTTCTGAATCGGAACAACAACAAAAAAAAATGGATTATTTGGTATATGCAGTGGCAGAAAAAGAAAATTGCTACTTTATAACACAACGGTTAGATTTTAGTATAGGCGAGACACCAGTTTTTTTTTTTTTTTTTTTAAAGTCACTTTCAAGAGCTCTTCAGACTAAGATTTAAGTAAGTTGACCACTAATATAATGTTTGATTGTAATTTTCCTTTTTATCTAAAACCTAGAATTATTCTTATTATCCGGTCCTATTTTTGTAACTAAATAGTCACTAAAATTATACCTAAATATCATGAAAAGCTCTAAACTATTTTTGTGACAGAAGAGTCACTCAACTTTGTCTAACTATCATGGTAAGTTATTAGGAGGAAACAAATGAGATATTTTATATGGGAGATATTGTGTACTATTAGTCCTTTTAAAAAAGTTATTAAGACAAATGACATGAATTTTGGAATATTTCAGTAACAACAGCTTAAGTTGCATATTTTTAAAACATGTTGATCTAATAGCAAATCAAATTAAAAACTGAGATCCCAATAATTTCTGATCAATCACCCCATTTATCTCCCATCACCACGCTAAAATACGTGGATCTGATATCTATTTACTGTATACTAAAGTATTCACTATTATACAATTAGTACACCTTTTATATAATTATATATGATAATTAAATATACAATATATGGGGAAATATTTTTGGTGGAAGTCATATTCTTGCAATAAATTAAGAAGATTTTGTATGTAGCTGAACGTGATTATAGGACGATTTCTTGAGATAAATTAGGATTTGTTCCTATGGTAAGAGGCGGAGCCAGGATTTGAATCTTATGGGTTCAGGGTTTTAATTCTTTGAAGTTACTGCATGTTAAATTAATAATTTGTACATAGTTGAAAAAAAATTTAATACAAATATAAGGTTCGAACCAAAGCTACTTGGTTCGGCCATACCCGCGCCAGAAGAGCTAGCTCCGCCCCTGCCTATGGAAATTGGAAACTTAACGTGAATACAGGGGGATTTTATTTGTTATAGATATTTCGGAAAAGGGTCAAAATGCCCTTAAACTATGTGAAATTGAATAAAAATGCTCGCCGTTAATAGTTTGATCTAAAAATGTCCTTGTTGTTAATAGTTTGGTCCATTACTTAATTGGATAAAATATGTTCTTTTCCTAATAAACATATTGTTTCGTTTCCTATTAAAACACATTCTTTTCTTAATAAAAAATTATTTTTAGAGAGCCCTTTTCTTATTTCCTAGTATATTTAATTAATTGAAGCTGGCCAAGATTGAGAGTTTTCTTATTATGCAGCTCCTAGATTGAAAAGAAGCTAGCGGGCCAAGACTTAAACTGTCAGATAGAGACGAGTTGGATGGAGTCTTACGTAATTGAGTATAGAAAGAGGAATCGTCTTATGTGTGGACTGAGGTGCATGATAGAGAAAGTTGCTTCCGTAAATTTACCTTTTTCAGGAAATCAAAATTCTTTCAGGGCCTGTTTGGAAAGCCACCCATGTAATTGGAATTGGGTGTAATTCGGTAATTACACGGTTAGGTTTGACGGAATTACACAAGCTTGGGGGAATGTAATTACACTTTCAAATTCTCAAGGGGGGGGGGGGGGGCTGAGAATTGGATGTAATTACACCCTGTAATTACAGGGTTACTTTTTAATTTATTTCTTTTTAATTTTATTTTAACATCTCACCTTTTTAATTTATTTTTTATTTCTATTATTTAATTTATTTTTTATTTTATTTTATTTTAATTTCTTTTCTTTTCTAATTTATTTTTAGTTCTATTATTTAATTTCTTTTTTATTTTTACTTTTTAATCATTTGTATTTTTAAAAATATATTTTTCTTTTTATAGAATTTATATTTCATTTCCTTTCTTCTCATTCCCAACCTTGACTTCTTGTGGTTCCATGTAATTGCTTGTTTTTTTTATTTTTTATTTTTTATTTTATTCATTTAGCATAACCATGTTAATATTCTAATTTTTGAAACTACATCCCTTAATATTGGAAAGAATGAGTCATTAGCAAAATTGACATATAAAAAGTACGTTATTAAAGTAGAATTTCGTTGTGAATGAGGTTATTGACTTATATTTTCCCTTTCTTTTGAATTATAGGAGTATTTACTTATGTTACGTTGAAACTTACTTATGTAACGTTAAAATTTGACATAAGAATAATATGTTAAAAATATTCTTTCGAATTTTGAATTTAGGTTATATTTTCGATTTTAAAAATATTTGCTTTAAAAGACTATTGACTTGTTATTTCACATTACATATTGTTTATTTTTCACTTACTTACTTGATAGAATTATTGTCAAACATTTGAACAGTGCTATGACATTATATTTATAAATATTTTTTTTTTGTCAAACATCCAATCCCATGATGTTCTCACAAAAAAGGTATGCTTTTAATTTTTATAATCAATTAAAATGAAAATATTATTAATTTGAAATTATATATCAATTATTTTTTACAATATTAGTTACAAATATATGATTATTAATTAATATATTTTCAAGAAACAATGTATTATTAACTAATTTAATATCATTTATAAAGGCACATATTTTTTAAATATTAATTTTAAATTTTTTATAATTAAATTTTAGTTTTAAATTAAACTAATGGCGCGTAATTACACTTGTGCAACCAAACAAGACGCTTGTAATTACAACGTAATTACATTATGACAAACAAACGGTCGTTGTAATTACAATACTATGTAATTACTAGGGTAGTAATTACACCAATTTCAATTACCAAGTGGCTTTCCAAACAGGCTCTTAGTCTTTCAGGGGGATCAATCTTAACTAAACTGACTTATTGTAATATCAACCAACCTTTAGAACCAACCGACAATAAAATCAAAACAAAGAAGATTGATGCTAACTAATAAAAAAGTGAGAAAAACCCCTTTAACTAATAAAAAAATGAAAAGTAATTTTTTTCTTCTTAATCTCGTTTTAGCAATTAAAATAGAATAACCCCGTGTACTTTTTTTAACCGATAATATAAGTCATATATTTAAGATCACTGCCAATGTACCCATTTTGTCTTTTCATTTAATGCCCTTAATATTTCTTGCTAACTCATTAAAAGTGAGGACCTTTTTATCTTTGCAACCCAAATTCATTTCCCTCCCCAGACATCACCCAAAATTCCCTTCACAATCTCTGGCGGGAAAGAGACCAACAGAGCAGGCAACCATAGTTCTTCTTTAATGGAGATCTAACTCTTCAAGTATAACACAAAAAATATTCTTATTTTAATATTCCTATTTTAATATTCTCTAGTGCAGTTCTTTAATTTTTTGTGCCTCGACTCATTTCTATTATTCAAAGAGTGAGAGCTAAAGCGAAGATTTTCATGGGGTTTGGTTTTTGTTGAGTCTTTCGTGCTTAGAAACTGGGTTAATTCTTATGAAGTTGAAGAAGACTTGGATTTTAACAAAATTGAAGGGTCATTCTTGGATTCTGTTTCTGGAACTTATGTTGCTGGTACCATTAATCCCACTTCTCTTATGATTGGTCTTTCACTCATTCCATAACTATCCTATTCGAAAAATTTTGGTGTTAAATTTGAATTTGAGAAAAAAAAAAAAAATGAGAGACAAGAGAGAGAGAGTAATGAAAAAGAGGCAAATTTAGCTTTTTTGTTTAAAAGACGAAAAGACCCCTCATATTAATGATCACTAAATAAATATTAAGGGCATTAAAGGAAAAGACAAAAATAGATATCATTCTTTGATACAACCTGTGTTGTAGGTTAAAAAACCCATATATATATATATATATATATATATATATATATACACACACACATATACGGGGTTATTCCATTTTAATTGATAAGACAAGATTCAAAAGAAAAAGAAAAAAAGATTACTTCACACTTTTTTTATTAGTTAAACATGTTTTAAAAGAAAAGGGTTCTTTTAAAAATAATATTTTTATTAGGAAAATAATATGTTTATAAAGAAAAGAAACAGTATGCTTATCACGAAAAGGACATTTTTGACCTAACCAAGTAATAATTGGGACATTTTTGGACCAAATTGTTAATGGAAAAGGGCCAAATATACCCCTGTACTATTGAAAAAGGGTTAAATATACCCTTCGTTATACTTTAGGTCTAAATATACCTCTGCTGTTATACTTTGAGATTAAATATACCCCTCCTCTGTTACAATTATCCAAAGTGAACACTAAATCTGACGTGACACTAACAATTCAGTGACGTGGCACCACGTGACATGCCACCTCACCACTCAATTCATTTACCCCTCTCTTTCCCCCTTTTCATCCACCATTACCATCTCCTCTCCCTTCACAATCACCACCACCATTAGTACCACCATCTCCACCTTCACTCCCTCTAAGAAAAAGGAGCATAAGTAAATGTACTAACACAAAACTTAATCCTAATTGATTTAAGAAAACCCCAACGCACTCAGGCCACTGATATTCCAACTTTAAGCCAACAAAACAATTTTAGTAAACCCCAAATATAATATTGAAAAGGCAAAACCTTGAATGGGATGTTGAAGGATCTGGTACTGAGCATGAGAGTGTGATTGAAGAGCATGAGAGTTCGTCGTAACAAGTTTGTTTTCCATTTCTTCTATTAATTGTGTTTTGTGAAAATCTCAATTCAATTTAATGGCTCTGTAATTCGGTATTTGTTTTTGAAAAAATGAGAATTCTTTATTAAAGAAGGGAAGGTTGGAGAAGTTTTGTACAGAGACGGGTACAAAACTTATTTAATCAATTAGGATTAAGTTTTCTTAGAGGGACTGAAGGTGGAGATGGTGGTACTAATGATGGTGGTGGTTGTAAAGGGAGAGGAGATGATAATGGTGGGTGAAGAAGGGAAAGAGAGGGGTAAATGAGTTGGGTGGTGCGGTGGCATGCCACGTGGTGCCATGTCAGATTTGGTGTCCACTTTGGATAATTTTAACGGAGGAGGGATATATTTGATCTCAAAGTATAACAGCAGGGGTATATTTAGACTTAAAGTATAACGAAGGGTATATTTAACCCTTTTTCAATAGTACAGGGGTATATTTGGCCCTTTTCCGAATTGTTAATGGCAAGGGCATTTTGGATCAAATTATTAACGGAGGATATTTTTGTTTAATTTCACATATTTTAAGGACATTTTTGCCCTCTTTCCGAATATTTATGCTAGATTTCTTAGTTAAGTGAAGCATGCCATTTTGGATGCTAATGGAAAAAAAGGGAAATCTGCTTTCTTCTTTTAGCTATCATGAGGTGAAGCAACGGTGCTTTTTTATGACTTTTGATCAATTTTCTATTTTCCTTTTTCGCTACATCAATTAATTTTCTAATGCCAATAATTATTAAGAATTTCTACCACAAATAACTATTATTTTTGTGAATGTATACCATTAAATTGAGAATGATCTACTCGCATTGCGCATATTCGAATGTAAATTGTGGTTTGTTGGCAAAATTTAAAAAAATACGAAAATTATCAAGATAAATATTTGAATATTACAAGAGTTGCATAATAGTTGTTCAAAGATAACTTTAATTGTTGCATTACGTTCTATGATCAAAATAATATAAATAAAACAACACATAATGATAACTCTAATAATGAATTTTAACTAAGTGAGAAAAGGTGACCGAAGTAGAAAATATACTACTAAATAAAGATTTTATTCTCCACAAAATTTAACTTTCACGAACCTAAAAATGAAGGATATTCTTTCGCACATTTAAAAGCACTTGTACGTTTGTGTTTTGGAATGACAACAAATGTTGAATAGGCTCGTCATTCATCAGTTTGAACTTTTATTTTTCCTTCAAATTTCATATAATTCACCGCACACATATTCTCATAGTGAACGTTTATATTAACTAGCTTGGCACGTGTCCGACAACCAATAATTCGTTAAATTTGTGAAGGTTCACAGTTTGAGCGAGTCAAAAGAGCACATATAAATTAATTGAAGGTTAAAATGTGCTTTACTAGAAATAACAAAGACCAAATTCATAATTTACTGATATTTAAAGGACTTTAAAAGTTCTAATTTCCCTAAGAATAAAATTCGATAACTCCTTAATTTACTTTCAATAATAAACTTGTGTGACAAAATTATCTATGAAACCAAAACAACAAACGATAACTGGCTAATTAGGAGCAATTAATTAGCAGGAGAATCAAGCAAAAATTGTGTAACGTGAACTTTCCCCAGTTCCATCATTTGGTCCTGCCACCTTACCTTTCTGAGCCCCGGAGGAATATGTTATTTTTTCAGCATGATTAATTTCAACTTCATAGTCTCCATGAAAAAGCGAAGTTTCAAAAAAACCATTGTCATCAGTAGTACCAGAAAATCCCTGGTGACTCCACTCTTTAAGGATCTTGTCAACAACATCTCCAGTCGGCAAATTCTTGAAATTGTTATCAGTCAAACACATTCTATAACATCCTTTGGGACCCCATGGCGCCCACATTATTATTCCTTTCACTCCTGGATGTGCATGAACCTCTCTTATAATCTCTTCCAAATATACTTCCTGTCCAGATTGAAACATCACCAAGCTTCAAATTTTACCCGCTATTATAATAAATTACAACAATTTATTTTTATTTTTCACATTAAAGTAAATAAAACCCTATCATCTTCAACAATAAATTTTACAAGAAAGTATAATTGTTATGTCCGATAAATTGAATAATGTGTGCGTTGCTCAAAAAATTCAGATGACTGTGAGGTCAATTTTTTGGTGTTATGGCATGTTACTCGTCACATGAGCACTTTACTACTCGGCAAAAATTTCATGTCAGAGAAAAAAAATCCACCGGTTGACTACCCATATTTTATGCATAAGACATTTAAGAAAGACATTTAATTATACGAACAAAAAGTTAGAAGAAGAAGCACTCAGTCACAAATCGAAAATCTTTTTATCTCTGGTCGATTTTTACTCCAAATTCAACAGTTAGAAAAAGATTGACAAATTGACTGAAATAACTGCTCACTCAGCCGCTTAAATTAAAAATAGCATGTGGATGTATAATATACACACACTCCATGTATACTATATGTATACTCAGTGTATATATATGTATATCATCTGGAAAAAGTAAACAATGAACTGATCGGCTATTTGTGTAAAGACTAGAAGGCTACCTGATTTGTGGTGTTTGCAACATCTAACTCTGTGATCCAAATTGGCAATCCAGCAGAAGCAAGCATATCAAGAGAAGATCTTATATAAGGTAAATTTGGTTTGACAAAATGACCCTGAAGTCCAATTCCTAAAGGCCCACTATAACCATTGGATCGAAGCTCTCGAATTTTTTCTAAGTACTTTGCTGGATTTGAAGTTCCATCAAATCCATGTTCAATGGTATTAAAATCATTCAAGAATGGAATTGCCCTGCTATCAATTTCATTAGCTTTCTTGTAATAAACAGCAGATGCGTTTTTCCCGAGCTTATTCTCTAAAAATGAAAAGTGCAGATTTTCATTCACAACATCCCAGTGAATAAGTTGGCCTAAGTATCGATTCATCACCGAATTTATCCTTCTTGATGCAGCTGAAGAGAGTTGTGCTGGTGAAAGATAACGGGTCCACGAGGGCATGTCCTGAGGATTGTCCCAAAAGACGTTGTGTCCCCGGACTTGAACGTTATGTTTTTGGACAAGCCTAAGCATGGCATCCGCCAGGTTGTAGTCCTGTTGGCCCTGGATTTTCTCGTTGGAGTACCATTTCATTTCGTTCTCGAAAACTGTGTACTTGAATCGTGATATGAACCAATCTTGATAGGCTTTGTTGTTGAGGATGTGTTGGCTTATTGCATTGCCAAATGGGAAATTGTTCTTTTGTTGTGTGAGGGAGACCGTTGCGTTTGGTAATGGTTGGCCTTGAGAATCCACTGCTTGGATTTTCACTTTAGTTTTGCGTACCTATAGCATTTTAGTGACTTTTCAATACATATATATAGCTCAAACAAAAATTATTGAATTCACGCGGATTCATAACTTTTTGGTTCGATCTGCACCATAGTATGTTGATTAAGCATTTTATTATTTTAATTCAACGGTTCAGTCACATGTAAAGTATTAGCACAAGTCATTTACCTTCTCAGTACTTTGACGTTGATGAAATTTCCACTCCTCTTGAGAAAATGGCTTTACTGATATGCTATCGGCCCATAACTCGATGGCTGTGTTGTTGGCCTAGAAATAGATACACGCTAAGTGAAAATAATTAAGTCGATTTTTATAGCTTGTTAAACGAAACTTTTAAAATCAACTTACTTTGTAAAGTGTAAGCAGTTTGTGTTTGATCAATTAATTTAAAAAACACTTTTGAGCAGCATTTGATCAAACTTTTAAAAAGTGTTTCTAAGTGTATTTTTTTCAAAAGTGCTTTTGGGGAAAAACTAATTTTTTTAAGCTTCTGAAAAATAGCTTCTCCTACTCCCCATAAGCACTTATTTTCTCTTAAAACTTGGTCAAACAACTCACTTTTTTAAAATAAGCAGTTTTTGAAAAGAAAAAAAAGGGACTTTTGGCCTCCCAAAGCTTGGCAAAACAGGCTGTTAGGATAACTAGCGATCACAATTTGTGTTAAAACTTTTGTTCACCGTCAATGTGTGTGTGTCTCTCTCTCTCATCTATATATATATTGACTTTTTTTAAATAATAAAGCAAAATGACTCACCTCAAGATATAGGTTCACATGACCTGAAGTAGTGAGTATTAAGCCCCCTTTTATCATAGACCAGCAACCAGAACGAGCAATAGCCCATCCAGTACGTTGGATTCCAAATGATCCTTTGAATGCTAGAGCCACGTGAGCATCTCCATGGCTCACTTGTACCCAAGCTGCAAAAATAAGTGTCAAATGGGTGAGCTGAATTAACTTTTGCTGAGATGCGTTCACTCAAGATAAGCAGAACAATGGGTCAATGCCCAACATGCCAACTTTTACGTTATTTTATTATAATTTGTTTAACTACCTAATAAGATTTTTATTATTAGAGCTGTATATAACATATAAAACAGTCTATTTAAGAATATTTTGACAAGGTGTCATATGGCCATATGGGTTAATTTGGGCCACTATTGGCAAGTTTTCCATCTCCTTGTATAAGTTTCAATTAATTAACACTACTATTTGGAGCAGTAAGAACTAGGTTAGGAAACAAAAGAATAAATAACGTCTTCTTGTTTTTCTTAAACATCAAATATTTCAAAAAATAAAGGGAAAAGTATTCAAAACACACTCAAACTATGGCCAAAATTGCCATAACATACCTCAACTTTGCGGGGTCACCCATTTTTGGACTTATTTTTGTGTATTATTTTCGCTTTCAATCGGGACAAAGTCACTCAAACGAGTTTGAGTGTATGCACGCGCTCATAAAATTAAAATCGACGGGTCATTTTCATTATTTTGGTTTCCAAAATTTGAAATCCAAAATTCTCTCTCACCTTCCACTCGATTTCGCCATATTAATCACTCAAATACCATTTTAAACGCAAATCGGTGAATCATAGTTAAACTAACTTTAGGTGGTAACATCGCGGTGGATTTTGACCCGAAATCGTCGATTGATCTTCAAGCTTTTAGTGAGCTAAAAAATACCAGGTTAGTCTTGTTCTTTGTCAGTATTTGTACGCATAAAGTTTATTTTTTTCCATATTATATAGGATTTATGGAATTGTCGTATGAATTTCTAGGGTTTGTTAAAAAATTATGGGTTTTTCCTAGTTTAAATTGGGGTTATTTGGGGTTAAGAGATGTGTAATCTTATGTCGTAGTATTCTTTTGTAATTGCGTCAATTTATTTTCACCCCAAAATGTGATTTTATACCATCGTTTGGCCTTGTATTGTCGAAGTCAATTTAATTGTTGTTATTTGATGTGTGTGTGGGGTTGTGATTGTTGTTGACCATATTGTTATTGTATATGTGTGAGTGCGATTGTTTGTACTATTCTTGAATTGTAATTTCGAGGTATGAGTGGGTTTGTATTAGTAACATTGAGATGGTATCATGGTGGGGTTTTGGATGTTAGTAGTGGCCAACCAAAGTATGAGGGTGGACAAATAATGAGTTTTTGGATATTGATGTGGATAGGTTGTCCTTTTTTGAACTAAGGGATTATATTAAAGAACTAGGGTATACTACAGTTGTTCATTTTGTGTTAGGATACCTAATAGTGATAGTGTTGTAGAAATCAAATCGATAGGGACATTTTCGAAATTTCACAAAGTTTTGAAAATGGGGATACTATTGAAATCTATGTACACGTCACGTTGTGGTTGATAATTTAGATAATGTAGATGGTCCCGTTGCTTTGTTGGAATACACTTTAGCCCGAGAATCTTTCGCTTTTAATAAAGAAAGGGATGGGGGTATCCGAAGGGATGGGTTTGCTTTTAATAAAGAACCGGCGGCCTATTTGCTAAGCCGGCCGATTCTTCCACCGATGGTAATTGAAGCTAACACATCGAAGACCCGTTAAGTAGTGAATTTCCTATTCTTGAATACGATCGATCCATCGATGATAGTTCGAGTCGACCAAGCCGAACTCTTTAATGAACATGATGTCGAACATGAAAGTGATGATGTTCATGAAGAGTGCATAAATTTGAGGGGCGAAAGGAGGTCGTATCGAGAGGAGGAAAAGAGAGAAAGGATACCAAATGACCCCGGAGAAATTCACGTTGGTGAAGTTGGTCCGGATACGGGCTTTGATGAAGCTAACTGGCGATACAAGCTTGAAAGGTAAGGTTCTTTGAGGATGAGCCGGTGTATGTCGATTCGATGCATATAGTGTTGAATCGAATACGAGATGATGAGTCGAGTCTAGGAGAGGGCTAGGAGAAGGATAATTTTTTACAAAACTGTTGAAAAAGTGATGTGGGAGTTGGGGATGGTTTTTGAGGATGTGAATGAGTTTAGGGATGCTGTTACAAAATATGCACTTCAAAGGGGTGTGCAGTTAGAGAAATTTGTCAATGAGCACAAAAAGGTTAGGGTGAGGTGTAGGGATGGCTACCCATGGCTGCTATATGCAAGTCTTGACAAGAAGACTAATGATTTCATGATCAAAACCTACAATCCTAAACATAGGTGTGTCAAGACTACTAGAAATTACATGTGCAATGCTAAGTTCTTGTCTAAACATTACAAGAATAGAATTACGAACTGACCAAACATTAGGATTTTCAAGTTTCGGCATTTGATTGATTAGGGAAGAACTTAATATACATGTTGGAAAAACCACTTTGCCCGAGAGAAATTTAGCTAAAGTACTCCAAGAAATCATAGGTGATCATGTGTTAGAGTTTGGAAGAATATTTGACTATAGGGATGAAATGTTGAGGACTAATCCTGGTGATGACTCTGGTGAAAGTGGTAGGTTGGTGTTTGAAAGTTTTTATATTTGCTTTGATGCTTTGAAAAAATGTTTTTTAGGTGGGGTAGAAATGTATTGGTTTGGATGGTTGTTTCTTAAAGTGGAATAACCAAAGGACCAGCTTAATTGGTCTTTGTTGCTAAAGATGCTAATAATCAAATGTTGCCTATTGTTGGGCTATAGTGGAATATGAGAATAAGAACACTTGGACATGGTTTTTGAAATTGTTGATAGCTGATTTGGGAATGGGAGATGGCAGCAACTACTGCTTTGTGATATCGAACATGCAAAAGGTATGACAATCACTTTTTTTTCTTCATTTAGTTTCTCGTCCATTCATATATAATTGTTTCTCAAAATTGTAGGGGCTTCAATCGCCTATGAAAGAATTGTTACCACCAAGGTGGAGCACGGGATGTGTAATGCAAGACATATCCTAGCTAACCGGTCAAAAGAATGGAGAGGTCTTGAAGAAGGAACCAGTGCAGGAAGTGTGCAAAAGCACCTTTGAAGGAGAGATGAAGATAAATGCGGACAAATGAAACAGGCTTAGTGCGCCAAGGATGGTAAGGATATTGTTCAGATCGTACTACCCACCTCGAAACTTGGTGTAAAGCTGTTTAGAATGATATTAAGTGTGATAGTGTGGACAATAATATGTCCGGCTTCAATGCCTGGATTTTAGGACCAAGGCATAAAACCATTATCACTATGCTTGAAGAGATTAGAGTTAAGGTAATGACTAGAATAGGTCGGTTGAGTCAATTTCCAAAAACATAATGTTAACTAATATATCTCCAATGGCACCGAGGGTACTAGAAATCAACATAAAGAAATCAATGGAATGTAATATTGATTTCAATGGTGAGAGAGGGTTTGAAATTAGTGATGGGCCATATCAACATACTGTTGATTTGAGAAATAGAACTTGCAGTTATAGGGCCTGGATGCTCAAGGGAATACCATGTCAACATGCCCTTCTGCCATATTATATCAAGTATGAACCCGTTGAATTTCGTTGATAAACGCTACTGATGAGGAGACCTACTTGAGGACTTATTGTCATTTTCTTCAACCGAATCACCAATATGAAAATGTGGCCTGAGTCCAATAACCCCTATGTTGCACGCGCCACCGCCAAAGCCTATGCCAGGCAGACCAAAGAAGGTCAGGAGAAGAGAAGCCACTGAGTCAAAAAGATATGGTAAGTTGTCAAGAAAAGGAGTTGACATGACTTGCAGCATTTGTCATGGTAAAAACCATAACAAAAGAGGCTGTCCTTTGAAGGTATGAGCTTTTAAAGTAAACTCTGTTTTTTATACTCTTTGGAGTAATGGTTTTGATTTGACACTACTGTTTTTGGTAGGATTACGTAGAACAAGCTATGGTCATGGACCAGATGTTGTCAAGAAAGATCTCGCCCAAGCTTTCGAATCCAAGTGCTACACCGCAAGAGCTAGGGGAAGGCCAAGAAAGACAACTCCAACTTCGAAGCACCGGAAAAGCTAGGGAAGGCCAAGGAAAAATCCATTAACCACGATGCACCCGCAAGCAAGCGCAAGGCGAGGAGTACTTACCGCCACCACCACCAGCAGGTGTGCAAGGCCAAAGAGTACTTCTCAAGCACCAACAAGAGGTATGGGAACAAGGAGGACAACCATTAGTGCTAAATGGTTTGAAAATGCAACAAGTTATGCACCTGATCAACCTGCTGCTTCTCAGTCTAACGTGAGGAGGGAAGACCAAGAAAAACCTCTCCGAAAGCTTCAGTGCGCACTGTTGCATGGCCAATGCACCCGATCAACCCGCCGGCTTCTCGCTCTAATGCGAGGAGGGGAAGACCAAGAAAAACCTCTCAAGCTTCTAGTGTAACATCTGTTGATAATGAAAGAGGAAGAACTACCCCTTACAAAAGGCCTAGAACTGTTGGAATGAGTATATTTGTCGCAGAAAATGGATTTACAACATACAATGTAAGAGCTGAAATATTTGTTGGATTGGGTATATTTGTTGCAAGTGAGTTTACTAACTATAAACAATTGTTTTGCTTTGTCTGACATGGCTTGCCAAGTAGTAGGATAATTGATCTTGCTCAAGAAAGCATATAAGGTCGAAATATTCTTTCGGGGACCTTGGTCACAAAGCAAGAATCGGAGTGAAAGTGGAAGGGCAAAGCGGCAATGACATCAAGCCGGCTTGAAGAGATGAGGGTAAATAAAAGGAAAAAAGTGACGGGAGCAACCCAGGCTAACTCGCAGGACAAAGGATCCGTAAAAGTAGTGTTAATATGTTGGTAGTTGGTAGAACAAGTTAATGTAGTTGTTAGTTTTTGCGGTTCATAAACAAACTAAAGTAGGCGTGGCTTAGATGCTTGTTTTGTGACATTATGCTACTGCTTGAGTGTTGCATCATCATGAATGTGATGCACTACTTTTGTACAAACTTATATTGGTGCAAGTGTTATATATAAAGCGGTCTCGTTTCTATTATTAAGTCCGTCTCTTTCGGCAACATCGGTCTTGCACATGTTTAATGTCATTCCGGAATATGCCGTTTCTATTTGAAATTGTTGGTGCACATGTTTAATGTCCGTATCGTGCAACCTATGTTAGTGCGAGTTGCTTTTTCAAAGCTGCGAGTTTATGGACCAAGTGAAATCGTTGGTCATGCGTTTTGAATCGCATTAATGTTGCTCACCAAATGTCAAGCATTTTGAACAAAATTAATGTTGCAAACCAATGTGGTCAAGCTTTTGACCGGATTTAAAGGTGGTCAAAAACGGCTAAGGTGGTTGGGGGTTAAGTAGTGGGGAATTTATTGCAAAAGACATTATAAATATAGGCTTTCACTTACACAAGTTTATGCGGATCGCATAACTTTGATAATTCCTTCACAAGTTTACCGGATCCGGATAAAAGTTTGCCCTTTAAAAGTATGCCCCCATCGGCATAAACTTGTTAAGGATTTACCAAACTTATGCCGATGGTGGCATACTTATGCCTTATGGGCAAACTTTGCCTTGAAGCATATATATGTATTTTTTCAAGCATATAAACCAAAGTTACATGGAAAAGTATTATCTTTGTCAAAAGTTTTTTGGATGGAATAAAATAGACTTTCAACCAAAAAAAAAAAAGTTTGCCTTATAAGGCAAAGTTTAAATTTTGTATGCCCCTCTCGGCGGACTTTTAGTTATGTTTAACTAAAGTACGCCGGAGGAAGACGCACTTTGTCTTGAGGGCGAGACATTTAGTTATCTCGATCCGCATAACTTTAACTTTTTAAAGATTGTATCTTTGGATCCGGCATACACTCCCGATCTGCCTTGCGAAATTATTTTTTTATTTTATGCACGAGCGGGGT
Source organism: Lycium ferocissimum (assembly GCF_029784015.1). Taxonomy (NCBI): domain Eukaryota; kingdom Viridiplantae; phylum Streptophyta; class Magnoliopsida; order Solanales; family Solanaceae; genus Lycium; species Lycium ferocissimum. The sequence goes on from NC_081348.1 coordinate 37,580,135, forward strand.
TCGAACCCGAACTTCATACAAAATGAAATACAAAGTTGTGCTCATACGCGCTCTATCAGGATGGAAAGAATTTATAGATGCTAACGGATTCGGACGGGGATATATTGTGTTTCAAGGCCCAGTAATCGTCGCTAGAGACCGGATACACTTCCTTGTTGAAAAAACGGAGGAGATCATAGAAATAGATTAGACTCGGTCTCCGTGTTTTCAATTTAAGAAGGTTTATGTTGGAGCACATGTAACACCTTTGATTTCTAAATTAAAGGGATTTCATTCATCAATTTCAAACTTACATTAAACACAAAACAAAAGAAAACTAGAAAGGATTCCTAACATACATTAACCACAAGACAAAATAAAATGGAAAAGTAGTTCTTACCTAACATTAACCACAACACAAAAGACATTTTTCCAAGCACCGCCTACCTAACATCAAGCACAAAACTAAAAACCATTCAACTTCAAAATACAAGAAACACTAAGGCAATTGGTCATGACAAGTTGAAGAATTTCCTCGCATTAACCAACTCGATCCAAATACCAAAACAAAACAAGATACAAAATGTGAAAATCAAATTAGAGCTAAAGTTGTTGATCCCTTCTTTTTCGATTTTATCTCTTTTGCATTTTCAATTTCGCCGCATTAATCACACTTGATTGTTCTTCCATCTCCTTCATTTTCATATCACTTGAGATGATTGTTCTTCCATTTCAATCTCTTTCAACATCTCGGCAATTTCGAACTTCCACATCCTTCTTCCATCTCCTTAATTTTCTTCTCTTTTGAAGCTAATTCTCATCTCCTTTCATTTTGTTCACCAACTTTGGAATAATGTATTTCGATCTTTCATCAACTTTGGAAAGATCCCTCCATCGAAAAAATTTACACTTCTTCGAACCATAGTAGAAAAGACCAATATCTTCTTAGGATTGTTGTCGGACAGGAAGTCTTCAATGGGAGCAACACACCATGATCGCATCTCACCTCATCATTCAACATTGGATCTTCATTGTCCATACAAAGCTTATTCAAATCCAATCTTGTTTCTTCCATAGCTAACCCGAATTTTAATCGAAAATTTGGGAAAGAAATTGTAAGAATCCATCTTGGGTAAGAATTGAAACATGAAGAGAAGAAATTTACCAAAAATTTGGGGAAGAACTCAATGTGGAAGAAGAGAAGAAGATCTAGCGTTTGTGGGGATTTAAGATTGGATTTGGGAATTAAAAACGTTATTTGGACGGCCATGTGGCAAATATACACGGTCCATATAGTTTTTATCATCTCTTACGCGCCGAAGGAGAGTAGCTACACTTGCTAGTCCGAGGTCATGGTTGAAAGCGAAAAATAATACACAAAAAATAAGTCCAGGGGGGTCATAGGACCCCCGCAAAGTTGAGGTGTGTTATGGCAATTTTGGCCATAGTTTGAGTGTGTTTTGAATACTTTTCCCAAAAATAAATCCAGTTTCCTTAAACAACTAATATGTGAGATAGGAGTTAGTATGTATGTGAACAATTAAATGAAGAAATTGCAATACCTGAAGTTACATAGTAAGTATCCTTTTTCAAGAAATATTTTTGGGTAAAGCCATGAAGGGGTCCTTTTCTGTTAGCAGCCACAATGAAAGTGTTATTTGTATTGTTGGACGTCCTAGTGGCCATGTTTGCAAATCCGTATTTTCTCCAGCCATTGAGTCCCTTATTGAAGTCTGGATTCACAACTATTCCTCCATTGTATTGAGCACTTAGGGGATCTGCCAAACACTGGAAGCATGCATATGGTTTATACTCTATTAATGTTTGTAAAACATAGTTACGTGTTACAAGAAGTTAAAATATACACAGACACAGTGTAAAAAGATATCTACAAAAGTTACAATCCTATATAGAAATTCTGAATCTCAAATCCTCCAAGTTCATAAAATATTATAAATATAGAAGCTGGCGTAAGCTTGCCTCAGACGTGAAACTGTGATCGTAGTCTTCAGCATAAACTTCAAGCCCTACAAAAACATATGCCCAAAAGAGAAATTATATGATAAATCTATAAGACCCCCCTCAGAAAACGCATGCACATATCAAAATTCAAAGTTTATATGAAAATATCAAGGTTTTAAATAATGTTCAATTATCATATATAGGCTATAGGTTTAATCACAAACCTGAATAACAAACAAGAAAATAAATCACCAGCCAAGGTAGAAAATTTTCCATCTTCACGGTTTCGTGGCTACCAATTCACTGTTTCGATCACAACAATACTAAACATTATAGTATACATGCAACATAAAAATAAAAAGGTACTAATAGAAAAGCAAAAAATTAATAAGCTACGTTCAATTATTTCTAGTGCCTACGTAACTATAGATGGTAGAATGGAGATAATATACCACAAAACGCTTTCAGAGGCTGTATTTGTAGAGATTATTATTGCTAGTTGTTAGATTATTAAGCTATGAATGCATGCATATTTATAGGGAAAACCTGCAAGGTTTAGTATTTGTGTTTAATTAATAGGAAAATTATTTTAGTAACTAGCTAGCGTTTTCAAGTCAATGTTCTAAGTTACATTTGACACGAATACTTGTGAATTTTCCGACGACGTTCAGTTCTCCTGCCACAAGTCCAATTATTAATTGACTGTTAACGATTCTTGCTTGTGGAAATTATAAACAGAATCTGTTCAATGTTCCGGTCACATGCATGGAGCTGCGGTCCATCATGACGTACTATGAAATTTAATTATATGTGGAAACACGGTTAACCTTCAACTTGAATTTGATAGTGAATGTCATTATCTAGCTTTTACTATTGTGAAGCCTTAATTGGACCCTTATTATAATAACGGAGTACATAATTGGAAGCGATTGTGGGTAGAGTTATTTGTTATATATTGTTCTTATAGGAGGTAGCATATATTCCATGGAAAAACTGATCGAGGTTCGCTAAGGCCAAGCCAAATATCGTATACCATCATATCATAAAAATAATAGTAATAATAAGATCACGTTTTAACGCGTCGTTTAGGTGGTGTTTTAATTTTCTTCACAATTTAATATATTTTCACTCATCACGATTATTTATAAAAAATCTTTGAGTTTAAGTTATATGCACTGTTAGTGTAAAGAATTTATACATCGTTATGTCACCCAGAGGCGGATCTAGGATTTAAGCTTTAGGGGTTCAACATCTTAAATTTTTAGCACTAAATCATTATATTTATAAAGTTATGAGTTCATATCTACTATTTATTGTAATTTTAGTAAATTTTTACACATAAATTTATAACCCGCAATGAAAGTTTGGGGTTCAATTGAACCCGAAGTTATAGAGCTCCATCCGCCACTGATGTCACCTTTATCTATTATAGCACTTGACATGTCTTACTTTCGAGATTAACAGGTCAATATCTTTGGTTGATATGATAGTATAAAAAGTTCTTATATGCACCGTTGGTGTAAGGATTCTGAAAATAACATAGAAAATGCGACGTTCGGTTTTGTCCATTCTTCTTTTGATTAATTCTCTTTCCCCTACTAGAAGATACACCTTTGTTATTTGACTGACCATACCCGCAAGTAGCTAGTGGTGTTATTCTGCATAAATAAAAAAGTGTAATTTTTCAACTCATCCAATTGGATGGATTGGATTATGACTTTGTTAATTTCTCAATTTATCTTTGTCCAACACATTTTTGATATCAAACGTTGAGGATTTGTGTCGTCATGACTTGTTTATTAAATCACCCAATTGTAATGTGCACTTAAGCAATCCAATTTTATAGGATTGTAATACGTGAATTAATAATCGCTACATTATTTATAGTATATTTGTATTTGGGAAATGTTTGATTCATCGAGTTAAAAGTGAAACATACGATGTCTCTGAAAATTACAATTTTATCATTGTTTTTTCTCCTATATGAGAAGAGATAGTGGTCTAATTGATATCAACTGTTAGTTGTGTAATTGATTAAGGGATAAGTCATTAGCAAGAAACAAATCATTAACAGTAGATTTGGCAAGGGGAAAATAATTAGGGGGGAGCATTCCGCGAAAATCAAGAGACTTAAGGGATGGTTTGGTATGATGCATAAGCAAAAATAGTGATGGGATAAAAATTTAGTATCACCTTATCCTTTGTTTGATTATTAATCGTGGATAAGTTATCCCAGGATTAAAAATAGTCTTTGAATAACTCATCTATCGAGAGAGATGGAATAATAATCGCAGGATAACTTATCCCAGGTTAAAATAATGAAATTGACTAAAATAACTACGGGTTAAGAAAGCGCACTTCTACTACATAAGGTGGAAGCTATTTTTGTAAACAAATAATTTTTTTCTTAAAAGTTATCGCAATCATTCTTTTAATACTGATAAACTAAACAATCAATAAGAAATAATATCAGGATAACTTATCCCATCATAACTTGTGTTGAGACCAAACGACCCCTGAGTGTAATTTGAAGAACTAAAGCGGTGGCGGGTAAATATTTAATCAAATTTGGGACTAAAATCAAAAGGCGCGGTCTTTTAGGTGAAAAAATCAATCTTGTTGTGGAAGCAACTAAATCCAAATCAATGGCGAAAAGCGAAACCTCAGAGCCTTCTTCTCGGCCATGGGAATCTTATCACACTGTCTTTACCAATGCCAAAGCTGGTAATTTTTAAAACTTTTAGTAGTTTTTTGCTGTTGTTGAAAGTTTAGGTATTTCCAATCATTTTTAATGCAATTAACTGCTTAAATCATCTGTGGATATGTAATTTCATCAGTTTAGAATGAAATGTTCCTATTAGAGAGGATGTATATAGTGAATTGATTAATTGACATATTTAAATTTACTTGTTTAAACCACTGTACATAGTATTCCAGTATACTAAAAAGAGATGTCCACTTTTACTTGTCCAGTTTGGAAAGCCAAGAGATAATGTACCATCTCATACCTATTTTATCCTTAATAATTATTATTAATTATTGAGTTGAAAACTTCAAGGAATTGTTAATGGCCGCACAACTGTTAAAGTATGTTTGATTGATTTCAACTATTTAGATGATTTATTATAATTAAGGTGATATAGTAAAATTGTCATTTTATTTATTGCTCCTATAGGGGTGTATTAAGTCAATTAAGTATCTTATTTTATATTGTGTTGGTTTTGGATCAATTTTGCTCAAAGTTTAAATGGTGTCTCTGTAAGAGGGTTGTGCTTGAATATTTAAATTGTAGGAATGGAAGGAGTGGACAAGGAAAAAGTGCAGAGGATAGTGTATGAAATGAGTAAAGGATCCAAGTATTTTGAGAATGAGGGAAAGAAGGAAGCTTATACGAAGCAGAAAATTGAGAACATGCGTGTTCAGTACTCCAAACTTACTGCACAAGATATAACTCATCATCAGAAGGTATTTTTTTAAGGACAATTAGGAAAATGGTTATGTCTCGAATGTGTCATGTTGGAACCTAATTGTCTATTTCTGTCTTTGTTCTCTGCATTGAGTGTCTTTGATTGAGTATTTATGATAAAAAATGTTGTGCCCACGCGTGATTCGTCTAAGGAATTTATTTTAAAAGTCTAGGATCAGTTGACTGCTGCTATATGAAGATGTTCAAAGTGTGCAAGTATGAAATTCCAACTGTTAGTAGAACAAAATTAAATTTAGTTTTCTTCTCAGTAGGGATCTGAGATGGGTTGGGGTGGCCTCACATGGTGCTGTTGAAGCTTCATTTAAACCATAACAAAAGTACATCTGTACAATTAGCATTTCTTGAGCTAGTTTTTTCCCTAACATGGAAATTACATCTATTAAATCTAGCATCTCGTTATTGTTTAATGTCACGTCAAGAGCATAAAAATGGTTAAGTTTAAATTTCATTGTTCAGAAGTAGTTGTTATTTGACAGTAATCCTGTCCTTTCATTATTTGCTCATGACATCATCTGTTTATGCTGCATTGTTGCTTTGGCTTTTCCCTTCCCCTTTTTCTGTTTGGATGCGGGGTGTCTTTAACTGCATGACCAAAGCTTTCATTAATTTTTTTATATTAGATTAGCTTCTTCCTTTCTTTCTTTTTTCAGATGGCTGACAAAAGGATTTTAGAGCTAGAAGCCACACGTGATTTGTCAAGGATTTGGCTACATGTGGATATGGATGCTTTTTATGCAGCTGTTGAAACCTTGTGTAATCCGTCATTGGAAGGCAAGCCATTGGCTGTTGGCAGCATGTCCATGATTTCCACAGCAAGCTATGAGGTTTGACTTTCAGATGATGAGCTTTTAGATTAATCAGAGATGCTTGCTGCATAAATGTGGCTGGTGGATATTCATGTTTAGCTCATTTATAGTTTACAGATTCCTATTTGTGTAGAGTTTGTTGTTGTTTCGTTATTTCCTTTTCCCTTTTTCTGAATAACATGTACTTTTTTTTATAGGCCCGGAAATTTGGCGTCCGTGCTGCGATGCCTGGATTTATTGCACGTAAACTATGTCCAGAGTTGTTATTTGTCCCTGTAGACTTTCAGAAATATAATCATTACAGCAACTTAACAAGAAAAGGTTGCACACTGTACTTCCACGGACTTAGTAATTTCTGATTTAATTTGGATTGTTAATCCATCTTCTCATAGTTTTTCAGAAATATGATCCAAACTTTTTGGCTGCTAGCTTGGATGAGGCATACCTAGATATTACTAGTGTTTGCAAAGAGAGGGGCATTACGAGTGGAGAAGTAAGTCTACAGTAGATTCTGTTCCATCTTTATCTCCTTCCATCAGAATTTCCTCCCAATCTTATTTATCCCTGCTTTTCCTTGCGCTTGACTTTGTTTGTTGCAAGTCTAGTGATCCTCCATTTTTTTGTTTTTCCACTCCTTTAAGGTGGCTGAAGAGCTAAGACAAAGTGTACACCTTGAGACAGGTCTCACGTGTAGTGCTGGAGTTGCACCAAACCGCTTACTTGCTAAGGTAGTGAGAATGAAAATTATTTGCTTTAGTTCTTGTCCTCTTATGAAATGAATATGCGCTTTCTACATAGACTATTCTTGAGGCGTCTATACGATGCATTAGTTTTTGCGTTTAAGCTAGAAGCATCATACAAACTCGTACATCTAGGTATGCGTCACCCAAACTAGGAAATAATTGCATCATATTTTTGGAAAACCATGAGAAAAGATGATCTGCAAACCCAATTAGTTAACAGTCCAGCTATTCACCCTTTTTCGAATCGAAATGAAGATTCAGATTTCCGAATAATAGCTTCTTTATTCTTTCTCACAGGTTTGTTCAGATATCAACAAACCCAATGGCCAGTTTGTTTTGCCAAATGATCGAAGTGCTATCCTGACATTTATTTCTTCACTTCCAATAAGGAAGGTATGGAGAGTAGCTGTTTTGTTTAGGCTATTCCTTTTGTGAAATATCTTCATTCCAATTAGGCAGTTCAGTTCTGTTTTTACATTTTAGGATGTAGGTCTATAATCTGACATTCAGGAAGGTATGCACAGATTGGGGGCATCGGTAAGGTGACCGAACGTATCTTAAAGGATGTCTTTGGAATAGCAACCTGTGAGGAGATGCTGCAAAAGAGTAGTTTTATTTGTGCCCTGTTTTCTCGTTCGTCAGCAGGTTTGTTAGTGATATAATCCATCTCTTTTATTTCCCCTTAATCTGACAAGAACACAACCTAGAACTATTTTCATGGAAAGTTCAAGCTCGATTCGAGCTGTATAATATGATATTCTGTTGTGTTTTAGAGTCTTCGTCAAATTTGATTTACTGATGCGGTCATTGCGTTGTCCTGAATTTTCCCATTGATGGATTCTTCTGTATATTGACAACATGTCAGTTGCGTCTTCGTTGCAGATTTTTTCCTTTCTGTCGGTCTAGGGCTTGGCGGAACCGATACTCCTCAATATAAGACGAGAAAGAGTATAAGTAATGAAAGAACCTTTTCAGCCACTGAGGATGAAGCTTTGCTTTTCCAAAAATTAGGTATGGTTTTTAGACTTTTAGTTACTGCCAGGGTTTCTGATTGCCTGACGAATGCATTCCCAATCAGATTTTGAGTATGGAGAAATTTTCCTTTTGCTGGAACTTTGGCATGTGTTTATAATCATTTTCTGTGAACCGAAGATAATTTTGTCAACTTTGGCTTGCAGTTGATCTATCAGAGATGCTTTCTGCTGATATGAAAAGGGAAGGTCTTTTTGGGCGAACATTGACACTAAAACTGAAAACCGCATCCTTTGAGGTACTTCCGACATTTTGCTAAATTTAGGTTATTTCTATATAAAGTTAGTTGATATAATCAAGGTCCCCAGGTTCGAACTCGAGCCGTGACTTTGCCAAGTTACATAAGTTCAAGTGAGGAAATCTTGAAACATGGTTCGAAGCTGCTGAAGGCCGAATTTCCTGTTTCTTTGAGACTCATGGGTAGGTGCCTTAACATTGTTCAGTTCTTTTTAGTAAATATGACTGTCTTGTGTGGTTTCCCTTTTCTTAATTGCTCAGTGCTATAAATAAGCTGTGATTGTTTTTTTGTGTATGGGCGAATATTATGATTATAATGTTCGTGGGGAAAGGCATCAAGGATGTGCCTCAAAAGATACAAATTCATGTGTGGCTGAAATCATCCAATAATCAGGCGAATTATCTGCAATTATTTGTATGCAACGTTGGTCCTGCTTTTACATCTTAGAGGAATAAAGCCATCTTCTTTCCTTCTGGTTGATTACTGCAAATATAGAGTGAACGAGGACCTAGAATAGGAAGTGTTAGAATTTTCAATTTGGTTTAAAAAATTGAGGATATCAATTGAAATTTGGTAGCATTGTGTAGCTTGAAGTTTGCAAAGTTTATTTTCTCCAATTCTGAAGCCCTGCTACTGGATTGAAGAGAAGGTTACGGCTACTAATGAATAAAACATTTGAAAGCCTAGAATTTCTCATAGTGAAGAAGGATAACATTATGAGGTAGGGCAAAGGAAGAAGCAAATGTAGAGAACAGTTCATAGATTTATTAATTCCTTTGGTTATTTGGATTTGCTGTTTTGCCCTCTTTTACAACAGTAGAGGGGTGTTTAATTTTTTTCATTTTGCATCTATCAGTTTTTGATGTTGTCCCACTCACTTGCCGCTACGTTTCTGTAACTTTTACTTGCAATCATTGGTTAAACTATCGATTTATGAATGTGCTTTGGGGCAGCAAAAAGCCCAAAACAGAATCCAACTGACGTGTTTTGGATTTGTTATTTGACTGCACATTTCCAGCATGAGGCATTTTGATTAACCAGTTGAACTTTTCTATCAGGACTTCGTATGTCTCATTTCAGTGAAGACAAGAATGGCATTCCACCTGATCCTACACAAAAAACTCTTTCTAATTTCATTCTCGCCGGAGATGCTTCTGGAGGAAAGACGAGTGATTACAGGCACTTGGTCTCTGATGTTTGTGATAACACTTTCTCAGTTGATGTGAATTGTTGTCCTACCTACTGCGCTGAGCCATCTTGTGATCTGCGTGACTCGTCAATGGAGAACCAGACATCAGATTCTACTTACAGTTGCCATATATTAGGGAACATTAATGAAGAAGTGAACGAAACTGTTGTACCTCCAAATAGTGAACCTAGACTGAAGGTATATGTTTTTCTCTCTAAAAGCCAAAGTACAACAATATGACCAAAGAAAGGTTAATGATTCAAGTACTGAGCTTTCTAATTGTCGACATGTAATTTTACTCAGGTTCATGAACCAACCGATACTGATCATACAATAAAGTCTGAGAAGGTCGTCTCTTATACGGGACAATTTGAGGCAAGCAGCTGTGATAGATGGGAGATTGGTGTTAACTGTGCGGATGATGAGGCAGGGTCTGTATCAGATCAGAAGCAATTATTTCGTTGGGTGGATGACTACAAATGCTCTATTTGCGGTATTGAGCTGCCTCCAAGTTTCGTTGAAGAAAGGCAAGAACATTCTGATTTTCATCTTGCTGAAAAGCTGCAAGGTGAAGAATCAGGCAGCCACCACAGAAGTTTTATGCCACAACAGAGGTACCTTCTACTTCACGGTGTTGCCTGATACATGAATATTGTTTCTCATCCTGCCAAGTGCTATTCTATTGAGTATTTTTCTTCCTTTTTTTCCTTTCACTTCTCGAGTATTGTCTGTGTCATCTCATTTGTTCTGAATTCTTGTTAGGGCTTCCCAGAAAGGCCATATTGGAAGCAGCGGTCGGCAGAAAAAGAAACAGAAATCATCTCCAACTGCTAGCAAATACGTACCCATTGACGCGTTCTTTGTCAAAACAAACCAGAATTTTTGAAAGGCATAAAAGAGTGAAGAGCTATTTATTCAGAAGAAAAATGATAAATCTATTTCTTTTTTCATGTATTCTTTGTGCTATATAATTGTGTAACTCCTTGTACATAGTCGTTCATAAATATGCAACAAGTGTAATAGTTAATGGAAAGCTAGAGTACAGTAGATCACGCTCTGTTAGTCTAAATTGTTTGTTATCTACAGCGTTCACTTGTATTTTGTGTTGCTGGTGCTCTATTCAAATAAATTTGTGATAGTTATTTTCCATTTTTTTGTGCGGATTGTCCTTCAAACGCATTGGTCTTTAAGTTTTGCCCTTCGCTTAAAAAAGCGGCCGAAAATATCTCGAGGTTCTGGGTTCAAACTCCGCTTAGTAAAAAAAAAATAAAAAATCGCAAGGTAAGACTTTCGCGAAACCTCTACCTTAAGGCCTAACATTTGCTTAAAATTAGGCTTATTCGGGTAAAAGTTAGGCCTTAAGATTGAGGTTTGCCTTAAAGCTTAATTTTGGGCAAAAGTTTGCCTTAAGGCCTAACTTTTGCCCGAATAGGTCTAATTTTGTTATGAAATTCTGTCTTGCGATTTTTTTTTATTGAGTCAGGGTTCGAACCCAGAATCTTGGAATATTAGGTGAAGGACAAAAATTAAAGACCACCCCCGAATAAGGCCAATCATGCAAATTGCCCTTTATTTTCTGAAAATTCCTTAACCTTATGCTACTCGGACATAAATCCGTCTATCACTGGCTTCATATTAGTTGAGTCATATGATGACTATTTGGAATATATGAATTGATGCTTATATATACACAAGGATAAAATGTTATTATGTGATTGGTAAAAAGTTCATTTTTAGTTTATTGTATTACGATTATGTGGAAGATATGAGGCCACATGCTAGATATATGAATGAATTATTATGTGATGGATAAAACTATTTCCTTTGCACAGACAGCAGTGTCCAAAACTGAAATGAAAAGGAAAAGTGGAATTGAGACGATGTAAGAATATTTTCTAGGAAACTTAGATAAAATGATATCCGGAAAAGAGAGAGAGAGAAGCGAAGAAAGTTTTAAGTTCCCTGTAATGTCAACTTTGTGAAACATTCCACAATTTCATATCCTCAAATTTTCAGAACAATGAGTTCATATCCTTGTACAGAATGTCCAATTTCTATTAGAAACTCCACAACTCAATTCCCTCATCCAAGAACACCAACATCTACAAAGCAAAAAATTTCTTATCCTAAATCCCTCATCTCCCAAATTTCACATTCCAGTAGCTCATCTCTCAGTCACCAAAAAACAAGAACAAACAGTGCTAGTTCTGAAGACAACTTTCCAACCATGTCAGAAATAATGGAGGCATCAAGATCCCAAAATCTTGATCTTCAGCTCAAAACATTGGGACCCTTTTTCAGAATAACAGCAAAGAGCTTAAAAACACAAAGGGAGCTTGGGAAAGCAGAGGGTCTGATAAGGGTCTGGTTTCAAGGTAAGGTTCTACACTTGGATTCAATTAGGCTTCAGAGAGAGACTTTGGGGATGGAAAAATCAATATTTGGGATTGGATTGTTTATTGGAGCAGTTGCAATTAGGCATGGTTATGATTCTGGTTGTAGAAAAGCTGAGTTACTTGCCATTTATGATACTGAGCTTTATCACTCCAAGGTTATTCACCAATCTCTCCCAATTTTATGTTCATGATTTTTATGGCATAAAGTTTGTTCTTTGGTGACTCCTTTAAGAGTTAAATTTCCTATTGATAATTGTTTTTCCTTTATTTGGATTGTGGTGTGTTTTCAGACAAATTATTGTCTAGGAATGAAAATGGTGAGAGGACCAAATAGATATAGAAGATTCATATAACCGACCCCAAATAGTTTGAGGTTGAAGCTAATGTTAATTGGAATCAAGAAGTGTTCTAAAATTTGAATGTTTGAGAACCATAAACTAATAAGAGTAACATTTAATGATGGTTTCTTTAGAAAATTATAGTTTATCAGATGGTGATTCTAGTTTAATGATGGTTTCTTTAGAAAATTATAGTTTATCAGATGGTGATTCTAGTTCTCTTCTCAATAGATTCTTTTTTCATATATATATATATATATATGTATATATATATATATATATATATAACCAAGAAACCTCCGAAGGCCAATGGTTGAACGGTTTGAAATTCGGTGGATCATTCACTTAAATTCTAGGCTTTTATCTGCATTAGTGTTTCCGAGGGTCCTACTAGAAACACCCTCTCTACCTTACCAAGATAGGGGTAAGGTTTGCGTACACCCCACTCTCCCCAGACCCTATAGGCCTAACTCGTACATTATGCAGTCCGCTATTACCACTAGTCCAAAACCTTAAAGCCTCAGAGATATTTTTACTCCATCAAATTAAGGATCACATCTACTGATGTTTACTTCCAAATTGTGTTGCTTCAAGTAGAAGAGTGGATTCTGATTTTGCATTTTCCTCTTTGAATGTAACAGCTTGTGAGGTTCTATACAAGGATTGGTTTCAAGTCAGTTTACCAAGTTAGTGGTGAATCACTTGGAGATGTTGGTCACAGGTTAGTCTGGGGAGGAGTAGGAACCCGAATGGATGCAGACATTGAAGAGCTTCTTGTAAAATGGTGCACCAGATTTAAACCAAAGAGTTAATTTTACGCCAGCAGCTAAGTTTTGTTTATAGCACAAAAAGTTTTGCAAAGTCACAAGGTGTATATATGAAAATTGTTGATGCTGTGAAATGACTCCCTTTACTAGTCTGAATACTAAATAAGTGTAGTTTGTACTCTTATAAGATTTGAAGAGACCTGAAAAAAATCCGGTGTCAGGACGTTCCCGCTATTATCTGTTTTAGCACTTCATTCAAACACATAACTACTTAATTATAAATTCAGTCTCTGCATTTGCAGCACTTGATATCAGCTAATTTTAATCTGTCAAACCCAAATCAACTCTAGGTTGTCAATCCAAATGCCAATTTTTACTTATCCTTTTGAGGTTTTTTGGTTAATATGAAATAAGGTACACCATCAGGGCGGATCTAGGCTGGGGAGGGTGTTCCCCAACATCCTCGGCAAAAAAGTACACTGTATATATAAAGTATTTTTAATTTTTTTTATGTACATATATAGATTTTGAATACCCTGAGCATAAGAGTAGAGGTTGGTTTAGTTATTTAGGAGTTCAAAATTCACCTTGAGGTTTCAAGTTCAAATCTCAGGCACTACATTTTTATTTTTCTGACTCCCTTTGTGAGAATCCTGAATCCGCCAATGTACACGATTTACTTTAGATTTCTGTGAAGAGGCATGTTATGCAACAAGATCAACTTGTGTTTGTTTCATCTCTAACATGTTGTCCAAGTTACTTGACTTATTTATATCCTACTAATCTCATTTACTATAGACGGGATAATTATTATTTTATAGTTGACCAGATAGTGTGAAAAAAAATTAAAATGTCATTTATTGGCTGATTTACACAAATGACCCTGTTTAAAGTTATTATTTAGATTTTGTTCCTATTTTTAAAAGTTGTGCAAATATAGACCTTGTAAAATTACTTATCTAGATAGTGTTAGACTCGGGTGTAATATTTACTCATATATTTTTTATCCTTACAAGCAAAACTTAGACTGTTGCCTAACATTTGTAGTAACTTAATAATTCTAGACTGTGGTCTAACGTTTTCTCCTAAAATTTTTAATTTGTTAAAAAACGATCTTTAGATCATGGTCTAAAAGGTACATAATTAAGTTGCAAGAGAAATAAAAAGACGATCATACACTAAATAGTTAACCCCAACATCGGACGACAAGTGAAAATTTGTGCTCTTTATTTCCATTTTTTTGTGCGGATTGCCCTTCAAAGGCACTGGTCTTTAATTTTTGTCCCTCAAATTGTTGGTCTTTAATTTTTGCCATTCGCCTAATACCATAAGGTTTGGAGTTTGAACCCCGGCTCAGTAAAAAAAAAAAAAAATCGCAATGCAGAGTTTCGTAGCAAAATTAGGTCTATTCAGGCAAAATTTAAGCCTTAAGACAGAGTTTTGCAAAATTTCAACTGAGTAAAAAAAAAAAAAAAAAAAATTGCCTTAATGCAAACCTCTACCTTAAGGTAAAGTTTTGCCTTATGCCTGAAGGCAAAACTCTGTTTGCAGTCAAACTCTGCTTGATAAGGGAGAGTTTGCAGTCAAATTATGCCTGATCAGGTAGAGTTTGAGGCAAACTCTGCCTTAAGGTAAAGTTTGAAACTCTGCCTTGTGATTTTTTATTTTATTTTTGATGGAGCGGGGATTCAAACCCGGAACCAAGGAGTTTTTAGCGAAGGACAAAATTAAAGACCACCAATTTGAGACACAAAAATTAAAGACCACCAATTTGAGGGACAGATATTAAAGACCACCCTCGAATTCGAACAATCGTGCAAATTTGCCTTATTGGGCCGACTAACTTTGAATCAAATGGTAAGGCCCACTAATATTGGGGCCATCACTATCTCCTCGACCCGAATATCTGATTCACACATATAAACACAAAACAAAACAACCTATCTGGTTTTACATAAGCTTCCATCCCATGGTAGGTAGGTCTCAGCACCAAGTTATTATCATCTCTCTTCAAGATTTACCCTAATGTCGTCTCGTCGAGAAGGTCGCGACTCTGACTCTAAACGTCACCGTTCTCGATTCGATCAAGAACCCAGGTAACCCCTTTCTTAACAAATTTGTAAACTTTTTTTTTTTTTTTTTACTTGCAAATATAGAAACATAACAAGTAACGCAAGTGCACTAACTATATTAGCTTTCGAATGATTTGGGGTTCCAATAAAGATTCATTATTAGAATATAAACAGTTGATGGGACTAAAGTTGGAGTTTCAGATGTCGGTTATGATTTCCCTGGGGCTATAACAAATTGGGCAACTTTTTCTTTTTTTCTTTTCGGTATCAGTGTTAGTAAATAAACTAGTCACTTAAATTTTTGTTTGTGTAGGACTAAAGTTGATAGGAGTACTGAAATGAGAGGAAAAATAGTGGAGTGAGAAAAAAGAACCATTTTTGGCCTTTGAGATTTAAAGGTTTTAGGGGCCCGTTTGGCCATGAAAAATTGTGAAATTTGAAAAAAGTATCGTTTTTGTTTTCAAAGTGAACAATGGTATGTGGAAATTGGAGTTGTGTCTGGCTATGAATACAAATGGGGTTTCGTTTTTGAATTTTTGCGAGTGATTTGGAGTGAAAACAACTTTTTGGTGTTTTTCAAATTCCGGAAAAGTTGAATTCTGGAATTTCATGGCCAAACATGATTTCCGGAAAAAAGTAAAAAATATTCATTGCCAAACGGCCACTGAGACAAAAATGAACGAAGCTGTTTGAAAAATAATGGAGTGAGACAAAAGAACCATTTTTGGTTCTGAGAGTTAAAGATATATATCTTCAACTACTTCACAACTGGAAACAGTTAATTGAAGTTCTGTTTATTGCACACCTTGTACTTCGTTTGGATGTACTCAATATGTAGATGATGTGGATTTCGGTCATACAAATTGTGTGCTAATATTCTGTATCATATTTGTTCTTGCCAGTCCAAAGAGATCTAGGAAACACAGTAGACAAGAAACTGAGAGGCCACCTACCACACACAATTTAGATGGTGGAAACAATTCAGAACGGGATTTAAAATACCACCGTCGGGTGCAAGATGTCGTGCCTCTTGATGCTCCGTCAGCACAAGATTCGAAGTCAGAAAGAAATGCGAGGAAACCAGCTGATAATATAACAGTTAAAGATGACGGGATCAAAGGTTCTTCTGGTCCCAATGAAGGATCTCGTCATCGATCATCCAAACATTCTTCAAATCCATCAGAAGTGCCTCGTTCTACCTCATTTTTTCAGGTTTCTGTGATATGTTACATAACTTAACTTTTTTCTCGTGTCAGTTTGTGTTAGATTCTGCTTTTGAACTACTGGCATGGTAGAATTTTGACGACTTGGTCTTTTTGAGAAGTTTGCTCCCAAACTTAATTGAAGCATGCCAATAAAATTGATGATAGTTCCTTTTTATTCATTCATGTGCAAAATTAGGATGGCACTACTGTTTAATTGGTGGAGAGGGGTGCGGGTGGAATTCAACTTAGCTAGAGAATAAATGAAACCAGAGAATTTTTTTTAAACTTTATTTTCTTTTAAATTTATAGTTTGAAGCAGCTATTTTCAATTTGAATTGACTATCTAGATATTTTGTTTTGTTAAATTTGAGCATCTTAAGAATAGTGTTGCTTCATTCCTTTCCTTCCAGTACTTTCTTATTACAGGGCCTCATTCTACTTATTGAAAAATGAATAATGTTGCTTGATTGTTTGAAAATAAATTTTAGCTTCTACTTGTCAAAAATTGAATAAATAAATTAATAAGTTTCAGTTTTTGACCTTGAGTAGACGAGGATAGATTTGCCTCAGACAAGTCCATTAATTTAAGTTAATCTGCTTTTGTTCCTTATATCGGGGCTGATATTGTGGGATTGTTGTTCAGCCTGTTCACTTCCAAGTAGATCCGTGTATATAACAATGTTAGACTTGCCTGTGCATGTCTTATAACAGCACGATGAGCGTGGTAGTGCTGGGCAAGTTGATCGAAGCTCCAGGCATAAGGCAGCAACTGGTGAGTTTCCACATATTATTCTTGCATTTAGATGAGTAACGTTCCATTTCATTTTCTCTTTCCTTTTTCTGTGCCGAGGAGCAAAAGCAAGGATCAGACCATTGTATGACCTATAACTTGAATTGACCTGTGATCAGAATCTTTCTGTTATGTTATGAGAAAACCTCCTTTTCTATTGCTTGGTGTCCTAGCCAACTTGTTATTAGTACAGCATCTAGTTTACCCCCTGATAATCGTGGTGTCCGGCCAATTTGCGTGCACCTCGATTATTAGACCGGGTACCTGCTACCTCCCACCACTATAGGTACCAGGCAATTCTGCGTACCAAGACTTGGGCACATGAGAAGAAATTACCTAGTGTTTTTTTGGTCTTTGCTGGAGTCGAACCGTGGTCTCCAAGGTTTTGTATCAACTTCATTGATCATTAGGCCACACTTTTGTGTGCAACTATGTTATATACTTATTCTGCTAAGCAAATGGTCTTCCTTAATTTTGAAAAGTAGAAAATGTCAGTGGAGTTAGCTAAAGATATCTAGAGAAGAAATTTTATTTCCCTCCTGCATATTATAACCTGTGTAATTAGTGTTCAAGACATAGTTACCATCTTTTGTTTCCCCCTGAAGAGCGAGGATGGTGGAAAGATGCGAGAGAGCCGTCGAACAGAGCCACAACAAATGATAAGCAGATGAATGATGAGAAGAGCAAAGTTTCAGGCAAACAAAATGATGGTTGGCGCCATGACAGGTACTTTGAAGTAAAGGAAGATCCTAAACCACCTGTGAAGAAAAGGTCATTTAGGGAGGAAAAGATTCCAGTGGATACTGAGAAAGTTGATAAAGCAGCAACGGAGCCTGTTAAGCCTAATCCGTCTCACCCTGAAGTGGACGACGGAAGAAAGAATGGAAGAGCTGACCATATGCCACGTCATCCTGGTAGATATGAGAGACCATTTACTGGTGAGAGGGATGCAAATAGGGGTGAAACATGGAGGGGCAAGTTTCCGTCAAGAGACAGGTACCATGGCAATGGTGGTGACTACAGGGGGAGAGACAGATTCAATTCAAGGCAAGGACAAAATCCAAGTAAGGTGGTTGAAAAGTGGAAACATGATCTTTATGATGAGGCAAATAAGAGTCCAACTCCGAAGAATGAAGAAGATCGAATAGCAAAAATCGAAGCACTCTTGGCTTCATAGCGCCCTTCCTGCAGTGAAGTGGTAGTTCCCTTTTCTTTTCTTTTTTTGGTTAAAAAAGCTAGGGTGGATTATTGCTGATGGTCGAAGCTATTGCTGTACAATCCTCTCCATTATTATTTTAGGCAATGCACATTTGTATCTGTTGCTTGGTTTTGTGTTTAGGGGTACTCCTAGCAATATGATTTTAGTGGTGGACTCGAAGAAAGTTGCTCCAGATGCTGTTTTTGGTTGCGTGCTCTGTCATTATTGATAGTGATGGCAGCAAGAATTGACTACAGCATATACCCGATGTTCATTTTCGATTTCTTCTGTATGGATTTTTTGAATTCATCTTTGGTTAACAAAATCTGCAGGAAAATACCGTGCAACATTATCTTAATACTTCAATTATTATGTTCATCCCTAAATGAGGGAAACCTCGTACGTGCTCTCTTTGTGGTCTCGTGAAAGAAATGGACATATTTTCCCATTGTTTGTCCGTCTTTTCTACTTGGCATTATCTCTCTACGGAGAACTTATGTGCTAATCTCGCGCATTGTGTGTCGGATGTGTTCTTTTGTGTATCCCACTCAATCGCATATAATGCCGAAGTTAGGTCCAAATCTGGGATCTCGACCTCAATCCCATTAGACACTTACTAAAAGGATATGAACTTTTATTTCACTAAAAATTAAATCATTAATATTTGAAGGTAAAAAAAAAAAAAATTGAAATAAAGGTCACTTGCACTGCAGAGGCAGTTAAGCGTCGCAATTTCTAACAAAATGCATACAAGTAGATCAAAAGTTAAAAGATTTTCACACGAGACCACTTGAAACTCTTCTCAACTCCTAAATTCACCATTCGGTATTTGACATTATGAACCAAGATTCCTCCGAAATCTAAAACAAGAAGGCATGCTTGGGAAGCTACAGCTTGCAAAGAGAAGAAAAAGCTAAAATTGCAGACACCTCAAATCATACGTGCAGACCAACAACATCGGGAGCTAGCTCATGATGTCTTCTGATTAATGCTCGTACAAAATATTTTTGTGGACACGTATCCTGTACACGTCCATGCCTCTGAAGTGCGATTTCTAATTTAAAATAAAATAAAATACATTTCCTCTTAAAAAAGAAGGAAAACATTAGAATGATAGCTTGTCATGTTTCGTATACATCTCCCTTGAGCATGTCATGGCGTCATTAACATCTCCCTTGATCCCTTTCCACCAAAGCCTCATGAAAACGAGATCCAACTTGGTTCAACCAAATGCTTAGTTGGCAGGGACCAACGGCAACTTGCTGCCAGATAAGACTGGAAGCTACATATTTTCCTGTAGATAAAGCTGCTAATCTTATCTCCTTTTAACATAGAATTGCTGAGAAAAAGAGTTAAACGAACCTTCAGAAATAAGTTAGACAGATAGTACTGTTAGATTCTGTATACATCAATATTGTAAATGGGTGATAAATGCCCTATTGGGTCGTCTTCTTTTTATAATACTGATCAAGAATAAAAAGAGAAACAGACTTCTTTTGCAACTGAATTTGGTATCACATTTCTGCAAAACAGTATCACTACAAACATACTAAGCCCTGATCAAGTGGTTCTTGATTGAAAATTTGATCTAATTTAGGAACACCAAACATAAAAGGTACCTTTGAGTCTACCGCCTACGAAGATCCTCAATATCTGTTAGAGGAGCTGCACTGCTGATAGAGCGCTTATCTGGTAGATTAACCACCAATTGACCACAGGCACCGCTTATATCTTGGCCCATTTCCTTGCGGACAGTTGTGCGAATATCATAGATATCCCTCAATATTTTCTGAAACCTGATGACTTTCTGATTGGTACTAGTACTGAAATGACTTAATGATCCAATTGGATTAAAAGGTATGAGATTCACAACCTGTGAAGAAATGCATATTTTGATGTCAATGCAAAACGATCTTTGCAAAATTCTTCGAGAGTAAAAGTTGAAATGAACTGTTTAATAGGTCTTAGGACGCGACTGTCTGATGGCTGATCGACATAGACTCTCTCTCTCTCTCTCTCTCTTTTTTTTCTTTTTCCATCCAAGTAAACATTTTTGTTTGGAAAGCATCCAGGGATGCAACTCAAATGCATTAAGCAGAAATTAACCCACATATGCACTCACAGCCCACATTTTTAGGGTGTAATTAACATAAACCTCTTAAAACTCACCACTTGAAACGCTTCTAGCAGTTTCCCAAGCTGATGGGCTTGCTGCTCCTCATCATTTACTCCATCAAGCATTATGTATTCAATAAAGATCTTCTGCTGGCTACAACGAAGGTAAAATAAGATCTTTCAGCAATTTGTACCAAATTGGTCATCATGGACATTAAAGATAATTTATGTGCCTTAATTTATTCCACTCTTTCCATATTGGAACGGTTCAAAAAAGTATGATAGCATTCTATTGATATTTACTTTTATTGAACTTGCCAAAGTTTCCATAACTCAATATAATTAGGGCCCCATTTGGAGACATTTAGCTTTACGATGAGCTACCAAAATTTTAAATTTCAAGCTTTTAAACTTTCAATGAACTTTTCATTACTGTAATTTGAGTTAGAAAGTTTTAGGTTCAAATTTACTAGAATATATAAAGAGACAAAAACTAAGCTTATGAAATTTGAAATACATGGGGTTAAAAATCCCTATCCTATGGGTCTTAAATAAACTTAAACGTTGAATATCAACTTTAAACACTGATGCCATCAACCTGAGTTTCAACTATCATATTTGCTATTACCAATACTTATTTAATACACAAGCTAACCTAAAATCTTAATCTCCATGTAAGTCAAATTGCATAATATAAAATGGGAAGGAGAGTGAATGCTACTGAAATATAACAGGGCATTGGCAACACCTTTTCTTTTGATATTCTAGCAGTGCATTCATGAGTTTTTCCAAAGGAAAAGCTCTTGCTGCAGGCATTATCTTACAACGGATATCTTGGACTGGTGCATGCAAAGAGACAGCCAGGTTCAAATTCGGGACGTCATTGTGGAGCTTGGTGATGGCATGAATTATTCCAACCTACAAAACATTTAATTGGTTAATTGTTGTTCATCTGATCTATAAAAGCTTGCAACTAACGAGCTAATTATGTGATAGTAGTTTCCTGACATGAGGAAATTTATTACATAAAATACCACAACAAGTAGATGACCAACCATATACCACATTTGAAAGTAACAGACATTAAAAGATCATTCATACCGTTGAGACTGTAATTTTTCTAGGAGAGATCTGAAATGGAGATGCTGTCATCACTCGTATGGCGTCCACCAGGGCAGAGTAGTTGTTCAACGGTTCCCCCATTCCCTGTCCACCAGTTGGATGATAATGCAGCAGATATGAATACTCAAGAATGAGTGGAGTGGAAATAAACCAAAAGAATATAAGAAAATACTTGCAATGAAATAATAGAAGTAGAAAACATGAACAAATCAAAATTCTTGGTTACTTTGATGGAGGAATTTGAATTTGAAAATCCTTCTACAAAGAGCAGAAGAACTTTAGCTATATACTCAGTTTCCTGCTTGAATATTTGATGCATCACAGCTCTTTTCTCTTCAACAGATTCTCACAGAATTCATTAGGGAATGTGCGACTCGGATGTATCATATTCAAGCTTACACCATCCTAGCAAGAAACTTTACCTATTCCTTTTCAGTCCATCCCGATACTCATTACCTACTTCTTTCAGGAAAAAGCTTTTTGACTCTGCCAATCCAGCTATTGATTTTTTAAAAACGTTTTTATCAAGGCCAATCCACATATTAATTCATACTACTTTCTTCATACAAAATGTAACGCGAGATCTTTTGAACTACGCTAGTCACACTTCAATGATCAATTTGTTCACTTCTCTTAGTCAATAAATAATATATGCAAGCATGTTGCTCTTAAATTTGCTGAGGAAAAGTTGGTCAATTTTTATTGGGGTGGACGAAGAAACTTGTACATTAGCAATTTGGAAAGTTACAGAGACAAGTTTGAGAACCTGGATAAACTGTAACAAACGGAATAGGACAAACAAGCTGGTCATGAATCACTGTAATATTAGTAGTAGAAACAGCGGTGGATCCAACTCAGCAGGGATTGGTTCAGCAGAACCCAGTGCTCTTGGTCTGGACTGTGCGTATAGATGTGAGAACCAATTACAAGCATAAAAACATAACATCAGATTAATATTTGGTAAGGTGGTTAAAGCCCTGAAGAAGGAGACATTTCTACACATTGGCTCTGGGGTCGAATCCCTCAATCTACTGTCTACTTTCTTTTTATTTTTTTGGTTAACAGGTTCAGGCTTCATTAGATGGATCCCTCTTTCTTTTAATAATCAAAAGGGCTCAAAACTGGTGAAAAAAAGAAACAACGAAAGGCTTAAAGAACATAGAACCTGCTGCCTTCAAAATCGAGATCAACCACTGCCTAGATAGCTAATATCAGGGAGAAAACTAACTCTATAGAAAGGACAAAGAGGATACCATGAAAACAATATTACGGATGGTTGATAAACGAGAGGCATGCACCAATTGTTCAACTATCTCTCCAGAAGACAGGTTATTTTTGAACCCCATGCTTCCTGTAGCACAGAATGTGCAGCCCATTTTGCACCCAACCTTTAAGAAAAGAGTGTCTTGTCAACACAAAATAGCTTTTTGATCATAATATTAAATACTAGGCATACCAAAAGGAAAAAAACAATTTGCAGCTAATATACTAGCAACTCAGCCTTCTACTAAATAGAGGTTAAGAAAATGGCATACCTGAGAGGATACACACAAGGTTGATCTTGGTCCTCCAGGACGAGGCTTTCCGTTTAATTTCCCCAAGCTTGAGTCATATCTCATAATCACACACTCCACAAATGCTCCATTCTAGCATTTTACAATGTCAATTAGATATGATTGTAAAGCAAGAGTTTCAGGTATATATACTATAAAAGCCCCCTTTTTTCTTAATATGTACTCCTTCCGTCCAAAAATAAGTGTCATCACCTTAGCAAAAATCAAGCTCATTAAGAAATCAATAAATACAATCTGGAGTTTACTAAATTACCCCTATTTATTATAAATGTTTTTTTTTTTGAGAATTGAGCAATATTAAAGAGGACTACTTGGGCATAGTTGGAAACACTTGCTAACTTTTGTCTTGAATTCCTAAGGCGACACTTATTTTTGGACAATTTGAATTGGCTAAGGTGACACTTAGTATATATAATCAGAAACGTACGTTTAAAGCACAAAAAAGACAATCTTATTTTTGGTTTAGTATATGAATAATCAATTTGTGAAGGAATGCGAGGGGTCAATAACTATCCCTACTAAACATCAATTCCAAACTTTGTAAATGAATTGCCTTTTCTCTTTGGATGGATTTTGAGTATGAAATATGAATGTAACATGTCCTATTAAAAAGTAAAACCTGCAACTTGATGAGGAGCTTAGTGGTGACCCCATCGTTTGATTCCAAGACAGAGTCAACAAGGGATGTCGAAGTTTTGAACTTTGCAGCAAGCAAAGTGTAAGCCGAGGAGGGCAAAGATGGAATATCTTCCCAATTGCAATCTGGGTTCTGTATTACATACCTATATAATACACACACAACAATCATGATTCCGTTGAAGAACTTTAATGCCATTGAAGAACAGAAATAAGAGGGGAAAGTAACTCACTTCCAAATAAGAGGGATGAAGCGAGTGTTGATTCCAGCCTTGTCGAATTCGGCCCTAATAACTGAAGAATCGAATACTGATTTTAATGCCATTGCAATTCCTTCACCTTCACTTTATTACCAGTAAGAAAGGAATACACTGCTGGCTATGTTGTTGAATTGGAAGGACTAGGGCAACGATTCCATGTTCTAACGGCGACCTGAAATTGGATTTGGGTCATTAATTAAACGGAAAAGGGTCAAAATTACCCTGAACTTTGAAAAATAGTTCATCCATACCCTTCGCTATATCTTTGAAAATAATTATACTTTTTTACAAGATCTTGTAGTCAATTATACTTCAATTATTATCTAATGATAGCATCAAAGTATTATTTTTCCTCAAATAATTTTTTTACCCACTAAAATAACTCAATCCGACCCAATTTTTTTTTTTCAGCAAAAATAATATGGATAATTTTTTTAGCAAAAAAAATAATAATAATTTCGTATTAGTTTGGGCTGGAAAAAATAATAATTTCAGATTAGTGGGTAAAAAATTATTTGAGGTAAAATAATTTTGAAGGGTTGATGCCACGGCAATAGTTACGTAAGATAATAATTTACAAATATAACGGGTATAATTGGCCCTAAAGATAATCGAGCGAAGTATTTAATGCTATTTTTCAAAGTTCAGGGGTAATTTTGGCCCTTTTCCGTTAATTAAACGTTAAAATGCCCATGCTCTATACGTTTGTTTTTGATACATTAACCCATTAAGTTTTGCAAAATGCAATAATACCACCCCTAAACTTACCAGTTATTGCTTCATGTGCTTGTACCAAGTTTGAATTATTTTCAATTTTCACCCTTCCTCAATTCCAGACCAGGGTTTGTTGTTGTTGTTACCCTTTCTGAATTATTAAAAGGTCCAACATTGTCCTTGTAATTTGCAAATGGTTTACTTTTTCACTTTATTTAAAGGGAGCCCTAACTTATTTACAGATTATTATTTTTGGACTAATTTATCCCATTTTGAAGGTGGAATTAAATAATACAAAGTTTGATGGGATAAGGTGGGATATTTCAGAATTAAGTTTTGGGCTTCTACCAAACAGAGTATAAAATTAATCGCAAACTTAGTAGGCGTTTGGCCATGAAAATAAAAAATTATTCACTTTATTTGAAATTTTGAAGTTGGAGTTGTGTTTGGCTATAATTTTTGCAAAGTATATTTGGTTGTTTGAATAAAATGAAAGTGAAAAAAGTGGGGGAGAAAAAGTGAAAACAAGGTTTTTGGTGTTTTTCAAATTCCAAATACAAATTTTCATGGCCAAACACTGATTTTCAAATAAAGTGAAAAAATTTCCTGGAAAAAAGTGAAAAATTCTCATGGCCAAACGGGCCCCTAATTTGAGATATCTCACCTTATACCACATACCAAACGACTGCACAACTAACACACAGTTACCTTCATTTGCCAACTTAGCAAACAGAATTGCCCATTTACTTATTTGGTTCACGAGTTGTTTTATGTTGCTTACATTCATATACATTTGTTTTAGGCAAAATACATCAAATCACACTTAAACTATACCCAAAAAGTCGAGTTCACACTCCAACTAATCGGGCGACCTATTTACCCCTATTCTTCTTTAAACTGGAATTAATACCCCCTATCCGTGACGTGGCAGAGGAATTTTTTTTAATCCTTTTAAGCGCGAGTGAAAATAAAAACAACATATTAAAAATTGATTAAATTATACACGTGTCTATTTTTAATGGGATGTCCCATAACTAATTGCACTTAATTATTTGTGGGCCCTCTTATCTTTTGTTGCTCTTTTTTTGTTCCTCTGCTACTTTCTTTTGCCTTTCCTTTTTATCTGTGCAATGCTTCTTCACCACATTAACTCCATTTTTGCCGATTCCATCACACCACACAGGATCAAGCCACTGCTATGGCCCATGAAAACCACAAAATCCCTCTTTTCTGAAGGAGATCACCTTTTATCTTTTATAAAGGGACAACATCAACAAATGTAACCGGAAAATTTATCTAGAAAAATTTCCTAGGCAAACTTCCATTTTTTCCGGTCAATCTTCTACCATATTCATATCTCTCATTCTAATCTTCTTTCTCCTAGAATTATTATGCAAAAAATAATTACCAATAAATTACAAATTATTTTCACAAGTTGAAACCATTTCAAATTCTTAAATCTGAAATGGCTAGTCAAAAGTGTTGAATCTAAAATGGGTAATCGAAAATGTAGTTGGGTTACCAATTTTGAATCTGAAATTTTTGTTTGTTGGTGATTTGTTAGTCAAAATTGGTTTGGAAGATAATGGCTAGGATGAAAAAAATGAAGAAGAAGAAGAAGGGGGTCGGGTGGGGGGTGGCGTGAATGTGGTCTTGAAATGAAGAAGAAGGGTTTGGAGGTGGGGGTGGCGTGAAGGTGGAGGAGTAGAGGGGTGGAGTGGAGGAGTGGGGGCGGGTGGTGAAATGAAAAAGAACATGAAAAATCAGTTTGGCGTGAAGGTGGAGGAGTAGAGGGGTGGGGCGGAGGAGTGGGGGGCGGGGGCTGGTGGTGAACTGAAAAAGAAGATGAAAAATCATTTTTTTTAATTAAAATTTAAAAATCATTTTTTACTTTAATTTTATGAATAAAAAAAAACAAGTGTGAATTAAAAAAAAAAGTAAAAAGTATAAATATATTGTATTTCTGACGTGGGTTGACATGGCGTTGACGTGGGGCCGATATGGCGGCGCGACGTGGCGCGCGTGTGGAGCACCTCACACCATGAGAGTGGTTTTATACCTTATAAGGTGGTATTAATTCCAGTTTAAAGAAGAATAGGGGGTAAATAGGTCGCCCGATTAGTTGGAGTGTGAATTCGACTTTTTGGGTATAGTTTAAGTGTGATTCGATGTATTTTGCCTTTGTTTTATTGTTTAGACAATGGTAATAGCTAATTGAATATGATGTATATAGAAATTAATTAATTAAGCAAACATGTTATGCAAGTTATGACCTTAACAAGATAATATTTGTTGATTGTTTGGGAGCATTTTGTCAATTCAGAAAATCAAGATTTTTTTTTTTTAGTTTTTAAAAAAGTTCAGTCTTATTGCGCCTAAGGAATTTAATCAATATATATCTATAAAGCTGGGAATGAGCAATGTGATGTGCATGTCTCATTGGCCGTCATCACTATTTATCTTTTTTCTCATAATTTTGAAGTTTGTCTCATTTTTTGTACTAGAAAACCTCCAAATATATATATATATTTCCTCATTATTAGTATTTATTTCATTTCTTGAGATCTCTCTCTCTTCCTTCTCTATTGTCTTAAAGGTTGTAATAAAATAGGTACTTAAGAGGGCGTACAATTAGGATATTTAATGGATAATTGTAATATATTTAATAGTAAAAAGTCTATGGAAAGGGAAAAGGATAAATACCGCAACGTTATTACCTATTATTAAATATTAATTACGGGAGGGGGAAGAGATAATTGAAATGAATTTTCTGCCATAAAAAAATACCAATATGCCACAGTGAAAGTGATTCTTTTCCTCTTTTTTTTTTTTTTTTTTTTTTTTTTTTTTTTTTTTTTTGCATTTACTTCTCATTAATCTCCTATTAAATATATTTTTAATTTCTTCCTTCCAAAGGAGGAGTGTAACTGCCGAATTATGAATATAATGGTGCAATTACATCCTAAACACTGGTCTATTAAATTCCAGGTAATGAATATATATGGTGCGTGCTTCATGGCTAAATTCTTAGAGAGCTGGCATTCCTTTCCTGTTGAAAGCTTGAAAGACTATTACGGTGAATTCTATTTTTTCTTTTAAAGCTTTGAATGTATTTTAACAGTATGCTATTAATTATTCTCAATCTGCATTCTATTTTTTCATTCAATACTAATTTTCTTTATGTAGTAACAATCTTCTTTTTGATTTTCATTGTTAGCTTCATCAAAATGATAAAAATGATAGCTTTGTGTAATACTCAATATTGAACCATATGTTTGCGCTTTATGTACTTACAGATAATTATTCCATTTAAATATTCAATTTTGTATCTTATTATAATATTGTAATTTATTTTTGTTATTTTGATTACAAGGGTATTCCTCTAACAACACACTTAATTTTCTTTTCTTTAGCCAGGCGAGGTAGAATCAAGAAGATCGCATGAGAAAGTAAAAGTACAACCTTGAGAACTAAGGAGTGGGATTTGATATTTTTCTTTTATATTTGCTTTGCAATCCGGAAGACAAGTTTTCTGTTCTTCCCATGAAAATGGTTGTAAAAATGTCGTTTAATTTATGATTACTTCAGTTTCTTTCTATAAAAAGCATTTACAAATTTCTCTTTTTGAAGGTTAGTAGATGATAAGAAATGATGTTCTAAAAGCATTCATATATTTTATAACTTTAGTTCTTTACATTTTGGGAATTTCTTTGTAAAAATACTATATCTTGGTAAACTTATATAGGGAGAAGAGGAGTATCATTTCATGCCCATTTGACAACTTTAATGGTCTGAACGAACTCTTAGTTTTAAAAGGTGAAAATAAAAGGCAAACATCCAAGTCTCCTAGATTGGTATTATGGAGGTTTAGATGACAACGAGAAGAAACTCTTAATAAAATTGCATAGCATTTCTGAGAAGAATGATCAAATTGTGCCACAAATAACAATCAAAGAGTTTCAAATCACTTTAGAATTTTATGCGACATGCATAAGTTTCTAATCCATTGACAACTCTCAATAGAAATTTATATAATTTTTTTTTTTAAAAAAATTGAGCCTTATTCATTTTAATACTCTTTGAATTTTTCTTAATTAAATAAAACTTAAATGCACTTCATATATTGAAAATAAGTATATGCTCTAATTTTTAAAAAAATATTAGTTAATCCAAAAATATGCTATTTATAAATGATTCATTCTCATAAAAGAGAGATAATTTCTAAATTAATTATTAGCATGTTAATTTTTTTTAAAAATTGATTTATATTTTTATGATCGCGCGAAGCGTAGATAAATTCACTAGTGACAGATTAAAAGGACTTAAGGGAATACTATTTGTAGAGTACATTGATGTTATTCCAATGTCCTAATCGAAAGAACTATAAGCAAACATTTTGCCCCAAAAGGAGAGAAGCTTGAAAACAATATAGCTTCTCATATAAAACAAGCATCAGCTCTGAGACATAAATTAACACCTCTGTATATTATTGCTATGATTCTCTATCGTGAGATACATTGACACACTAATTCATAGATAAAGAAACTTGTAGCAGATTTAGACACCGCATTTCTCATTATTCTTTCATATAAATAATCTAACAAGAAATACCATAAGAAGCAGTTAATAATTTAAGTACGAGCTCGAATTGTTTGTTCCAAACCAACCATTAGTGTGGTCACTTTTTCGGACTCAAAAGTCACCCTTAATTAAAAGATCCTCGAAGGTTGAAAATTGTGAGACAAAAAGAAACACCACATAGTTGGCGTGAGTTCTACGAGACCAAAAAAAATTCCTCCAAATCAAAACGAAATGAGGTTTAGTTGATTAGTTACGTCACATTCCAATCTAAGATCATAAAAAATCAAAGGCAAGGAAAAAGAGGACAGCTGGCTTTGTTTGAGTAAAATAATAAATTAATTTCTTTTAATAATAACAATTACGGTTAGAAGTAAAATTAGGATTCAACTTGCTTTTAGTGATATTTTCCAAAATTATAATTGCAGATTATTAAAAAAAAAAAAAGTGATATTATTTAAGATAGTTTATTTTTTTGGTCCGTATTATGTGAGACAGTTTACTTTATTGGAGTTCAGGGGTGACTCAAGGGTAAGGCTATCAAAGCCTTTGCTTTAGGCCTCCAAACTTTTAAAGCCCACAATTTTTTTACCGATAATTTTATTGTTTTAGTTTCTTTTAGATAATATTGAAGATCGTCAAAAGAAGTACGAAATATATATGACAAAAGAAAGATATTTTAAAATTTGAACTAAATTACTCAAATTTTCATATTATTAAATAAAGTTTTTACAACAACATTCAAGATAATGTGTTTAAAACACATGGCTAACATCTTATTGACTTGAATTGATCCTCGCCATTATAAATACTAACTAGTTATGTGAGGCCCGTGCTAAGCCCGGGCCCAAACTCAAAATATAAAAGTAGATATTTTAACTAAAGAAATATAATTTGTGTTAGTACAAGTGTACAACATATAACAACAACAAATATACCCATTTCAATTTGTAGTTATATGAAAGCAAAATTTTCATTCCACTCCTTTAATATTTTAACTTCCTTTTTGATGAAATTATTTAATTCAAATCAAATTTGGAACCGAATTTGACATTATAACTTATGTATCCTAATTTTCCCCCTTCGTTTAGTTCTAAATAAATAATCTATACATAGTTAATGAACTTTTAAGACAAATACATAATTTAACTTCAAGCGATATTAAACTTAAAAAAATTGTGGGCCCCATATAAACAACATGAGTTTGCTCCTCTCTTAATCGAGGATTAGGAGTTCGAACATGGATATGAAAAAAAAATCTTTGGAGGAAGCGCTCCCCGAATAAAGCGATGCGGCGAATTATCTGTTAAGTGGGCTCAAATGCGGATATCGAAGACCAATCGAAAATCAAAGAACGTGAAAAATGAGGTAGGAGGTTCGATATATATTATATATAAAAAATAGCTTTTGAAAAGTAGACTTTAAAAACAAAAACAAAAAATTGACTTAAATAAATAAGATTAGGACCTAAAAGTAATTAATTAAAAAAATTTGAAAATTATTGTGAGGACTACAAAAGTCCCCAGATTCGATAGCTTTTGAAAAGTAGACTTTAAAAACAAAAAACAAAAAAATTGACTTAAATAAAAAGTTTTAAAAAAATTTGAAAATTATTGTAAGAGAACTAAAATATATCAAATGGAATCAAATAATGATAGCTTTTGAAAAGTAGACTTTAAAAACAAAAAAACAAAAAAATTGACTTAAATAAATAAAATTAGGACATAAAAGTAATTAATGAAAAAGTTTTTAAAAATTTGGGAAATTATTGTGAGGACTACAAAAGTCCTCACATTCCCTCTTATATATAATAGTAATGTTACTATATGAAGTAAAAGACAATAAGTATGAAAAAATAAAGTTTCAACTAGTTTTATGGACTCCGTTGAAAGAAGATAGTTGAACCTCTCACTCAGACTCAGTATTTAACTGTCGGATTTGTCTGTTCTTGCCTAATTTAAGACAATCAAAACTTAAGTTACTGATATTTAAAAAATCACGAAGTATAAGTTTTTAAAAATGTATACTCCATTGTTGTAGGAGCACACAGTGATGGCGGAAGGAAAAGGGTAGTTATTTTTTTTTTTTTTTTTTTTTTTTTGGATAGTAACTGACTAGGAAATAGAAAACAAAACAAAACTCTTTTGTGTCGGCTCTTATTTGTTTGGTTCAGTGTTCCTTTGGTGTGATAGGCAATGGCGGCATTAACAATTACAACAGTACTGCTCTATTATAGTATGTATCTAGAAAGAACAAGAGAGCTAGGAAATTTGAATTCTCCCTTTTAATCCCTCCGTGATCTTTTTCGGTAAAACCCTTGTGCAGTTCATCGCTCAATTTCCAATTTTCCATTTCCAACATGGCAAGAAATCCTAGGTATGCACGTTGGGGGATTAAGGAAGCAAGTAATCCTTTCCACAGCTGAACAATTAAAAACATACAGATAGTTGAAAGAAAACAACTAGAAAAGTACCATTTTTTTCATTTAAAAAAAAAAAAGAAAAAAAAGCGCAGTACTCTTATTCATTGTAACATTATATGGAGAAAAAATTCGAGCTCAATTTTAACTTGTATTTCCATTTTAAACTTTATGTTACTAATTACGTTGTAGTTCAACTATAATTCATATCGTATACACTACTTGCATGAGACATACACACTGTCTAGAAACTTGTTCATTAATAAAACATCTCAAAAGATAGTACAATACTACTTTTGAAAACAATGTAGTTTCTCAAATACACAAGCAGCAGCTCTAAGACACAACTTGACACCTCTATATATTAGTTATTACTACTATTGAAGGAAAATAATTTATCCATAAACTCAATAATTCTCTTTTACTTTCATGAAAATAGCTGGGGCCACTCGTATTTATAATAGTGCAAAATCTAATTTAGCTAAGAACTAGAAAAGCAATTCTTATATTATCCAATTTAAATACGAATTAAATAAATACCCAAATCTTAAACAAATTGAGTTTCCTACTCCAACTTCGAATTTTTCTTCCAACAATTATTGCGACGATGGTGAGACAGATTGACACAAAGATTCATAGATAAAGAAACTTGGAGCAAATTTAGACACTACATTTTCTCGTTATACATGCATATAAATAATCTAACAAGAATTACCATACGAAGCACTTAATTAATTAGACACGAGCTCGAATTGTTCGTTCCAAACCAACAACTGGTGTGGTCACGAACTCCCCAAATATTATGTCATTCTCCAATGCTTGTATTGTCTCTGAAGAAAGGCAAATCTCAAGAACCATGCTCCCTTCTTCTAGCCCAGCTGACGCTGTTATTTTCCCCTCTAACATATTCCCCATGCCACTTCTATGCGCAATCGGCTTTCCCCAGCCAAAATCATACTTGTAAAAATTGAATCGTGGAGAATTGTGCAGCATAAAGTAATTGCTTGGCAAATCGTCCAATTTTACTACCTCAGGGTCATTCATCCAACTCTCGTATATGCACTTCAACTTTTCATGATCATGGGAAGCAATCATCTCATTAATTTGCAAAGCAGCCCATCCTAGTCCATGCTTGAGTAGCTCTCCTGTCTTGATCGTTATGGTTCCAGGGCAGATTGCATTTCCAAAGAACCCTTCAGGTAAAGGAGGATTCAATCTTTCCCTCATGTCAATGGATACCTCAAAAGTAGTTTCTTGACTGTTATCAAGACTACGACAACGTATTACAGATCTCCAAACATGAGCCAATACAGCTTGAAGAGATGAAATTTTGGTGGTGTTCATTTCAAGATTGGCCTTTGCTTTTAGCTTGGCTACACTTTCTTTCGTAAAATGAAATACCCTTTCTCGTAGCATTGGTGGTGGACTGAATCTATGACCTGCACTGATTCTTTCATTTGGTATACAAATGCGATTAGAGAAATGATTGATTTTGAAAGGGAATTGACGTTTCAAAAAAGGAATTTTTGAGATAACATTAAAACCTCGGGATATCTCAGTCCAAGAATTGTAAAAATGCCAAAAAGAAGTTCCGTCCACTACCACATGGTTGTTTGAGCAGCCAATGAATATGCCATCCTCAAGCTCAGTTACTTGCACTGCAAAACAAGGTTGGGAGGTGGCCTCTTGGTTTCGGACTCCATTTAGAGGGAAGAAATCGCGTACCACGTCTGGATTGTAATCTGACTCCAGGATGTTACTGACTCTAATACCATGTGCAGTTGCATGGTTGAGTTGAGCACCAGCATTGTTACACTTGATGAAGAAAGAAGTGGTGCCATTTTGCTCGTTTTCGGTTGTGTCAAGGCGGCTGCAGAATGGAGGGAAGAAATCTAAAGCTCGAGATAGTGAAGCTCTAAGATGATCAATCAAGGAACTGGTGCTGGTTGCTTTTGATATATCTCTAATTTGTTCAAATGTAGGCCTGGAGAAGAGAAGTCCAGTTTGAAAGTAGTCAATTTGAAGCTCAAGAATGTCCCACGGTGTCAACTCAATCTTAGAATCTGGATGGTGCTCTTCAATTAGACACCTTCCAGCTTTAACTGTCCATGTTGAAATGATGGATACCTTGGAGGCCATAGTTTTCAATCACCCGTCACACCCTCTTTCAACCTCCTGAAAAAAAAAAAAAAAAAAGGATCAAAAGGTTTCAAAATGAAAGTGAAAATGTTTCATGAAGGGATTTATTTAAAGAAAATGAGTCATTACTTGACACAGAGTTTTGGTATATTGTCAAGTCACCTATTTAAACAAATTCCCGTTTAAAATAAGTTTTGACTCCAAAACTGATTTGCGACAGAGATTTCGATTAAGGAATTTTGCAGCCCGAGGGATTAGATACTCCTCGGAGTCCCGTGATTTTAGCACGGTCGTTTTATTGACTCTATTGACTTATATGGAATTTCAATTGAATAAACTTCAGCGACACACAAACACGACATACATAATAGGCTTAAAATTGTCTCCACTCATAGAAGGAAAAGAAAGACTGAAAATAAATCTAGTATACACTACTTGATGATCAGACTTGCTTTATTGCAAGTACTCAGGACATACCTCAGCAAAATCATTAATTTCCTAAGGGACAACCTTTCTCCTTTAAATCACACAATTCAAACACACGTAGACGAAAACTAATGTTTGCCTATCCATGTTTTCAGGACAGCCCAACTACTCCAACTGTTCATGTGAACCCTAAATGAGACTGTTATTGTCTAATCCATTTAAATCATTAATAAACTAAAAATAGCTTCCTCAATCTCGACGAATGCTTATTCATAGACTATTATGAGTTCAAGATAGACCGCTATGGTGAAATTGGTAGACACGCTGCTCTTAGAAGTATTGTTAATGCATCTCGGTTCGAGTCTATAATTTCAAACTTCACAATTATTTGTAACTGCGGACAAGTGTTGTAAGCATGCTGTCTCATTCAAACATTTGAGATTCCAACTAAAGGAACAAATTTTTCAAATAAATATCAAAGCATAATAGAAATGAATAGTGTGTAAATAACAAGCAAACACCATTGCAAAAATTCAAAAGTGATGAAGAGAATAGAACAAGATAGAACTGAACCTGTGTATTTGGGAAGTCTGGAAGTAAAAGGTGGTTTTTGGACGAGTGGATTCCGGCTATGGAGATGGCGGTTTAGTCATTAGTGGTTTTTCAATGTTGGAATTCTCTAAACTTGATGGGTGCGTTATGATATGACTCCTGGATGTGCATCTAATTTGTTTTGCTCCCCTGATTTTTATTACTGTATATAAAAAGGGCATTAAGATCAACTCCCTCCAGTATGGTCCGATGGAGCCTTCGATTATTGACACATGTCCCAAGTTAGTTTAGATGGACAAGATCTATTTGGTCTTAACTATAGTTAAATTTGTTGCTCACTTTTCTCTCTTTCATAACCCAGAACAAATCTCTCTCTTCTTAACCTTCTTCACTTTCTTCTCTCTTCCTTCTTTCTCGAGTTATTCTCCTCTTCTCTCTCTCTTTCTTCTGCATTTCTCTGTTTATAGATTTGGTAATTAATGATCTTCCATTGTTCCCAAATATTCAATGTCCATGGACGGCATTATTCAGAAATGTGATCTTGGATAAATGATAATGCTGTGCCACACCTATATATTATGTCTCCTCCTTCTACGGATATATTATTTCTTGTGGCATCACTACAAGAAATGCCGTCCATTGTTCCCAAATATTCAAAGTCCACAGGTATATATTATGAAATAATTTCCTAAATGATAGCAGGGACTTTGTGCACGGAATGTTAAATCGAATCGTGAAGATGCATAATGCTTTTGCATCTCAAAGTATCGAGTAGTAAACTTGAACATATCACGTATAGATTAAAAAATGCTTTAAATTATAAGCCTGAATTTGACGTTCTTTTTAAAAATCCTTCAGAGAAATGAAGCTTGAAAGTAAACAGAAGTGAGCCATCTTGAAATTGACGAAAAGGAAAAATAGAAGGACAAAAATCTAAGTTAGATAAAGTAAAGAGGAGACGAAGAGGGTTTATTAAAGTTATATTATAACTGTAGTTAAAACAAAATAGATTTGTCCATCTAACGAAACACGTCAATATTTTATATAGAATCTAATCCATAAAAGGGGAGCGCTTATTATTTTTTGCGTAACCAAAATATTCCAATAAAAAAAAAAGGTGACAAAAGTACCTTTAGTGTAATTCTTTCGCGCTAAATAATACATCAAGCGATACGTAAATGTGTGTCAAGACTCCGAAACGTCAATATTTTATATAGACCATCATTTAGGCTCAATACATCAAGATACGTAAACGTTCTGATCGTCATTGAAAAAGGTCTTCGAAGTAAGTTTTGTTTTAAAACTTTAGATTTAAGTGTATTTTAGTCAACTTTATACGTCGAGAAAATTAGTCAGCTTTATTTTGAAAAATTGAAACCACAAAAGTGAAATTAACATTCACAGATACATTGTCGCGGGATTTTTACGTTGAAATCTATTGCGTATCATTATATTATAAGTAAAGAAAACTAAAAACTTCAAGCCAATTTGGGGAAAAATTAAAATTGAATAGGATAACAAGGGTTTTTTAAAAAATTGGCGGTTTATCCGCGTAGATCTCGAAAAAATACGCAAGATAAAAAAAAAATCGCGTAAAATGGACATCCCAACGCAAAGTTATGACCATCTAAAGTTTGACCACTTTACAACTAGTTTTTCACCTTATATTTTTTAGAAATAGATTTATATTCAAAATAAAGTTATGTCTTGATTAAAAAATAACACGCTTAAATCAAAACCTTAAAAAATAAAACACTTAGACCTAAAGTTTCCAAATAAAACTTACTTTGAGTGCTTTTCAACCCCTAAAACGACGATCCGAATGTTTACGTATCCATGATGTATTGAGCCTACATTATAGTACGCAGAAAAAAATATCAGGTTCTATATAAAATATTGATTGTTTCGGAGTCTTGACACACGACTAATCGTTGGTCAAAGTATAAAAAAACACTAAGTGTTGCAAAGAAAAGATTTATTAAAATAAGATGTTGTGATCTTTTTATGAAAAAAACACTAAGTTTTCCTTAAGTGTGTTATTTTTTAATGCGTAACTTTATTTCGAATATGTTGCAAAAAAAAAAAATTGTATAAATTGGACGTCCGATCGCAAAAAATCGCGTACATTCGAAATAAAGTTACGCTTTTAAAAATAACACACTTAAATCTAAACCCTAAAAATAAAAAACTTTAAGCTAATGACAACAAGTTTTCAAACAAAAATGGACGTCTATGTATATAGAACACTTAACCTAAAGTTTTCAAACAAAATTTACTTCGGACACCTTTTCAACCCCTAAAATGACGATCCGAATGTTTACGTATCTTTGATGTATTGAGCCTGCATTATTATACGCAGAAAAAAATATCAGGTTCTATATTAAATATTGAAGTTTCGGCATCTTGACACACGACTAATCGTTGGTCAAAGTATGAAAAAAACACTAAGTGTTGCAAAAAATAAAGTTGGCCAAATTTTTTTTTTTTTTACTGTTTCTATAACGCAGTATTTTACTGCGTTATAGAATTTTTTTTTACTGGGTACCTTTAGCGCAGTATTTTACTGCGTTAAAGGACTTAACCGCGCCATTACGGTTAAATCTTTTAGCGCAGTAAATTACTACGCTAAAGGTACTTTTGTCACTTTTTTTTTGTTGGGGTATTTTGGTTCAAAAGATTTTTTTTTTTTGGGGTCATTTTGGTTCTGGCCTCGAGCGCTTGTGAAGTGTCCCCCAGTGCAGGTGTACGGGTAAGAATATAGTATTTGTGTTATGTTGACCGACTTAATTTCATATACGGAAAAGGGTCAAATATACCCCTGAACTATCAGAAAAGGGTTAAATATACCCCTCGTTATACTTTGGGTCCAAATATACCCTTTTCACTATACTTTGGGTTCAAATATACCCTTCTATTATACTTTGGGTTTAAATATACCCTTTCTCCGTTAAAATTATCCATGGTGAATATAAAATATGACGTGGCACTGACAACTCAGTGACATGGACACCACATGGCATGTCCCCTCACCACCAACCCATTTATCCCTCTCTTCCCCTTCTTCTTCCACCACTACTATCTCCTTACCTTCACAATCTTTACCACCATTAGCACTACCACACCACCATCTCCGATTGGAATTTCGCCTTTCGCATTCCCCGATGGTGCTAACTAAGTGCGTGAAACTTGACGATGAAGAGAAAGAAGCAGCCATGTTTTTAAGCAATTGATTAGAAGAATGAAAATCAGACACTAAGAACCTAGATACCATTGTTTACCTGCAACAGTGATATCATAATAGAGGGCAATCGCAAATGAATAACTGTCTATTCAGATAGCAGCAAAATGTCTATCACGTGTAGTTGGACAGAAAAATTGTACCTATTTACTGGTTGAAGAGATTCAAAGCTGGATACACGCCTAAGGTTAGATGCAAAAAAAGAGAAAATACTTCACAAAATCACCCCATATAATACTATTGCTTGAGACCAATCAATTTCAAAGAATTATGCTGTGTCAGTGTTCAAATCAGCCAATATATTTCTAAAGTGAACACGATCCTAGAACAATGAGATCAAAGGAATGGAACCAAAAATCTCAATTCTTTTAACGTGAAAACACATAATCAAGGGAACCTCAAGTTATGTGGTGTGGTGGTACTAATGGTGGCAAAGATTGTGGAGCGGAGGAGATGGTAGTGGTGGAAGAAGATGGGGAAGAGAGGGATAAATGAGTTGGGGTGGTGAAGTAGCATGCCATGTGGTGTCCACCTCGTCGGGTTATTAGTGCCGCATCAAATCTCATGCTCACCATGGACAATTTTAAAGGAAGATGGGTATATTTGGACCCAAAGTATAACGAGAAGGGTATATTTGGACCCAAAGTATAACGAGGGGTATATTTAACCCTTTTCTGATAGTTCAGGGATATATTTGACCCTTTTCTGTTTCTTATACTAGATTATAAAAGCCCGTGTCAACACGGGTTTAACACAAAAAATAATACCACACTTTTTTTAATCTGTAAAAAAAAAAATGATATATATATTTATGTTTAGAAATCATTTAACTTGGAACTTTTCCTTTTACTTTTAATAAAATGATTTAAATCCACACAAATATCTATGACTTATTTTGGACCACAAGTTTTAAAGGTCTTTCCTTTCTTTTTTAAACTTCATGCATAATCAAACTATGTCACATAAATTAGGAAAGAGAAAGTACCTTTTAGTAATATAATTATGGAACTTTTATTATAAAAAGTATTATAATTCAATTAATTAAAAATATCAATAAATTATTTTACTTAATCCACTTCTCCCATGTATGACTTCCTTGTTTTGATTCTCCAATTGAAAGATTTGAAATACATCTTCTCCTACCGAGTTTCATGCCATCATCTTTTTCTGCTCAACAACACTGAAAAGCGCTTTCATGTGTTAGCATCTATTCTAGTTTTAAATTTTTAAGCATAGACTAACTTCATCATTTTAAGAAAATATTTGTATACGTTTCTCGACCGTTTATATTTCGTCTTCTTAATATTATTGTCACACCCCGACTTTGTGTGTGACGGGCACCCGTCTAAACTTATACCCAAAGGTATAAATTTTAAATCTTTTACACATATGAACTTCTTGATTTTTATGACAAGATAAAGTAAAATACATAGTAAATTTTTTTTTTGAAAATCTTTTCGTCATTTTCTCAAAGTAAATTATCATTATTAGTAAATGTCTTTTTTTTTTTTTTTTTTTCAACCAAAGGAAACTTTTAAAGCGACACCTTAGACCCACGATCCCCGCAAAGTCTTATTTTAATCAGAGCACGTTATCTCCTACTTCTTCACGTGGGAGCTTGCCAATTATTTTTTTCATTTTGGCAATTTTCTCCTAATTCTTCACGTGAACCCCACCTTAATTTTTTTTTTAATTCATTATTTATGAATAATAACATAGTAGGAAATGTATACATGAACAATAACCGCATAGAAACATAGAACATGTCATGTCAAGTCTATAATAATAATAATAAAAAAATATATCTACAGACTTAAGCTAATAGCATAATTCACAACTTTAAACAAGGTTTTAGTGCTTATTTGGTCATATTTCATAGTACCGCACGTATTTCAATTATTTTAGGCTTAAATATATATGCTTTGCCCATAACTTTTTATGAAATCATTTTGACAAACAATTTATTTCACTAGCCACATTTTGTACATGAACCTTTCCAACCCATTGTTCAAATACATACCAGAGGTAAGGAAATCATGTACTTGGTGAAAAAAAATAAGATCGCATTGAAGTAATCACTCGCTTTGTCTCACCTTGAAGGAACAATAATCTTGCCTATCAACGTAGAACATGTCATAGCATATCGATCATAGACAAGATCTTGAAAAATCATAGTGTGCATGTTGAGGAAAAAATATACTATTCCAAGGCTAATAGATTATTTAATTGTTTACATATTGATCAAGTCTTTAAATCACATTTAGAGATTGGCAACTCATTAGTCATAGCTAAACTTTAAATGATTTTTTGCAGAAAAAATATTTTGGAAAACATTTGTAAACTTTTAGAAAAGAAAAATCAGCTTCTCATTTAAACAAGCAATTCTTATTTAGACATAATACCTCCATTTTTTACACCGTAATATCTAAACGACTTATTTATTAGTAAAACTACCTTTTTTTTAAATTATATTTGGTAAAGCTTATTATTTAGTAAAGTAATAACCAAGAACTTTTTTATAGAATGAAAATAAGTCAAATAGGGCAATAAGAGAGAGTCTCTCCCCACCTCGGGTCAAATGATGGTTGTCAAATTTACGTATATTACAATTCATAGCGTCACTTAGGAGGGTCTTAGGGTAATCGAGTCCTATTTGTGTAAGTTGTCGATGTATAAGAAGTCTTTCCAACATTTTGTGCAAGTTCTACTTCACCCCACCGAATGAATAGTAATTTCAATCTTGGATTTCGAGAATAGAATGATCCGAGGCCCGTATCCAACTTAGTATGCCTAAGACATGCCATAGAAAGAAGGGTGAAGCCTTACATACATTTTCCGCTATATATTCTCCAAATTCGAGCTCCAACTCCGCCAAAATCTACAAATGGTCGCATTTACCAAACCTTGGTTAGAAGCCTTTAGTGGTCAATCTTAAGGTACACTTGCCTACCGAAATTTCGGCAAAGATTTCCTTGTAACTACTCCATCCCGCCAAGTTCAACTTGGCAAATTTCAATCAACAACAATCCGGAATTCAACCCGCCAAACCAACAACAATACAAACAATTATTCTACAATACTTCAATATTCAATTCAAATAACCTTCATGCCTTCCAACTAACACCAATGATCATTCGTTTAAATATTATTCCGAGGCCTTTCACACATGATTTCAAAACGTTTCAAACATTCCATATGATGTTCCAAACAACTCAAACCATAGGCTAATTTACCCGAAA
The DNA here is from genome assembly GCF_029784015.1 of Lycium ferocissimum. Taxonomy (NCBI): domain Eukaryota; kingdom Viridiplantae; phylum Streptophyta; class Magnoliopsida; order Solanales; family Solanaceae; genus Lycium; species Lycium ferocissimum. The sequence continues at coordinate 37,621,349 of NC_081348.1, forward strand.
TTCTTCAACTACACTAGAACATATAATACATTCCTTTCTTTCAATTTCATAAATTATCGACAATTCCATATGTTAACATTTTCATTTCCATCAACACAAGAAATATATAATCACATAACGTTCCAAATCAGTCCGCTTACACTTACTACTTCAATTTGAACCATCAAACATTCATTTTCATCATATAATTCTCAACAACAATAGCCAAGAATACTAAATAAATTTGATTCATCTTCTCTCCACATAACCACTATTCGGAAAGCCACCATCACACACAACTTCATGAATTTTATGTTTCAACACGTTTTTTTTTTCTCAAACGTCCATAACAATATCAACCAAACACTAAATAAAATTGTTCTCGCTCCCCAAACACATATGCACACGGCTCTCACTTCAATCTCACATATTCATGATTTTTATTCATTTCCATATGCTACAACACTCACAATCACCATAACATATGTAAAAAAGAATTAAAACTCACCTTTCTCACTTAGTTCTCTCTCTCATGACTTAAGTGGGGAATTGCATGAACAAGGGCTAGAATTCTCCCCAACGATTGCTCCATGATGTTTAGCATCTTCCAAGTTAGAAAACATAGAAGAAAATAATTTTTTCGATCAACTCTCATGGCCAAATTTTTTTTTCCTTGGGAACCTCTCCTTGAGATATCTCTTCATCTCTTTTTTTTTTTCTTTCTTGAAATTTCATCAATTAAAATGATGACATAAATATATATACATGTCTTTATCCACTTCCATATTTATTCTTAAGTCCCTCAATTATGTTTTCATGTTCCTTTCTCCCTCAAAGATAGTTTTCTTCCTTTTTGTTGATCTTTCTTTTCTTAACATTCTTTAACAAAAGATGACTTATTTGTCATCATTTCCACCCTTTTTCTTGAATCTTGTGAAATTACTATTTCATCCCACGACTTTTCTCAATATTACCATTTTGTCAAGGTCCATTATTTCCACGGCCCATTTGGCGAATTTCTCTTCTTGCCCTTAGCCTTTCTCAATATTTCCGTCCAATAATATTCATAAATAGTATTCATAACCAACTTATGCACTAAAATAATTTGATAAAATAGTTTCTTAACTTCCCGCATATTGTCCTAAAATATTCCGACGTACAAAATGCATAAACAATATATTTATTATTTGTGTGATATTATGTGTCTAAACTTATACCCAAAGGTATAAATTTTAAATCTTTTGGTTTTATGACTTCTTAGCGATTTTTATGTTCAATTTAAATCGTTATTTCTTTTTTCCTGAATTTCTCCTCTTTAAATTTTCTCTAAGCCTACTATTATCATTATTTAAATGTCTTTTTTTTTTTTTTTTTTGCAATTGTCTCCTACTTCTTCAAGTGGATCCCACCTTAATATTGTTTTTGTAATTATCTCCTACTTCTTCACGTGAATCCCACCATTTTTTTTTTTGTAATTTTCTCCAAATTCTTCACGTGAACCCCACCTTAATTTTTTTTAATTCATTATTTATTATAGAAGAGCGGATTTGGTTATACTATTATAGAAGAGTGGGTTGACGACCAAACCCGCTTTCTATAATAAAAAAAAAATAATCTACAGACTTAAGCTAATAGCGAAATTCACAACTTTAAACAAGGTTTTAGTTTATTTTAATTTGGAGGCACGTATTTCAATTATTTTAGGCTTAAATATATATGCTTTGCCCATAACTTTTTATGAAATCATTTTGACAAACCTTTACTTCACTAGCCACATTTTTGTACATGAACCTTTTCCAAATTGTGTCAAATACATACCATTTTGGTAAGATGTGCACGGTACTTGGTGAAAAAAAATAAGCGCTTTAAAAAGTACTCTTGTAAGGCTCATATATCTTGCCACTCTCAGTGTCGCTGCACGATCCACAAGATATTGAAAATTTAGCGTGTTTGAGGAAAAAATACACTCTTGCAAGGCTAATAGATTATTTAATTGTTTACATATTGACAACTCTTTAAACTCACATTTAGAGATTGGCAACTCATTAATAGCTAAATTTAAATGATGCAATAAGCAAATATTTTGCCCCTTACTACTTTGAAAACAATGTAGCTTCTCATATAAACAAGCAGCAGCTATGAGACATAACACCTCCATATAATATTATTGCAAATGACAGACCTAACAAGCAGCAGCTATGATGCTTTATTCTGAGGTAGATTGACACAAGAATTCATAGATAAAGAAGCTTATAACAAATTTAGACAGTACATTTTCTCCTTATTCGTGCATACAATCAAACAAGAAATACCATAAGAATCACTTAATACTTTAAATAGGAGCTCGAATTGTTCATCCCAAACCAACAACTTGCGTGTTCACAAACTCTCCAAATATATCTTCCTCCAATTCTTGTATTGTCTCTGAAGAAAGGCAAATTTCAAGAATCATGCTCCCTTCTTCTAGTCCAGGTGACACTGTTGTTTTCCCATTCTAAAATGTTTCCCATGCCACTTCTACGTGCAACTGGCTTTCCCCAACCAAAATCATGCTTATAAAAATTGAATCGCGGAGAGTTGTGCAGCATAAAATAATTATTTGGCAAATCGCCTAATTTTGTTACCTCTGGGTCTTTCATCCAACTCTCGTATATGCACTTCAACTTTTCATGGTCATGGGAAGCAACCATCTCGTTAATTTGTAAAGCAGCCCATCCAAATCCGTGCTCGAGTAGTTCTCCTACCTTGATTGTTATGGTAACAGGGGAAATTGCATTTCCAAAGAACCCTTCAGATAAAGAAGGATTCAATCTTTCTCTCATGTTAATGGATACCTCAAAAGTAGTCTTTTGGTTGTGATCGAGACGACGACAACGTATGACGGACTGCCAAACGTGAGCCAACACAGCTTGAAGAGAAGAGATTTTTGTGGTGTTCATTTCAAGATTGGCCTTTGCTTTTAGTTTGGAGACATTTTCTTTGGTGAAATGAAATACCCTTTCTCGCAACGTTTGTGATGGAATGAATTTATCACCTGCATTGAGTCTTTTATTCGGCATAGAAATGCGATTACAAAAATGGTCAATTTTGAAAGGGAATTGGCGTTTCAAAGAGGGAGTTTTTGAGATAACATTAAAACCGCGAGATATCTCAGCCCATGAACCATAAAAATGCCAAAAAGATGTTCCGTCAACTAACGCGTGATTGGTTGTGCAGCCAATGAAAATGCCATCCACAAGCTCAGTTACTTGCACTGCTAAAAATGGATGGGAGGTAGCCTCTAGGTTTTTGACTCCATTTAATGAGAAAAAATCGCGTACCACATGAGGAACACAATTAGAATCCAGAACATCACTAACTGTAACACCATCAGCTATTGCATGGTTGAATTGAACACCAGCATTGTTACAGTTAATGAAAAAAGAAGTGGTTCCATTCTGCTCTGTGGCAGCCTTGAGGCGGCCGCAGAATGGAGGGAAGAAATCTAAAGCTCGAGATAGTGAAACTCTAAGATGATCAATTAATGAACTAGTGTTGGTTGATTTTGATAGATTTCTTACTTGTTGAGATGTGGGCATGTGGAAGAGGAGTCCACTTTGAGCATAGTCAATTTGAAGCTCAAGAATGTCCCATGGTGTCAACTCAATTATCTTACAATTATCTGCATGGTGCTCTTCAATCAGACTCCCTCCATCTTTAACTATCCATGTTGACATGATGGATACCTTGGAGGCCATAGCTTTCAATCACATGTCACGCCTTCTTTTTTTTTTAACTCCAAAAAAGGAACTTTATATTTTAAAGATCAAAAAGTTTCAAAATGAAAGTGACAATTAAAAAGCGACATTGATTGGCCTTTTTTCAAATACCAAACCAAACCAATTGTGTCGGTTTTTAAATTTATAAACCAAACCAAACCAATAAAATTCAGGTTTTTCAACTTCGGGTTTTCTCGGGTTATTTGGTTTTTTTGGGTTTTTCGGGTTTTTTCCCAAAAAAGTCTTCATACAAAACATATCACTTTTACTTCAAATATTTCTCTAGTCCTAGTAAGATACAATTATATAACTAAGGTGTTTCTTAAGAAAAATAATACAAAATGTGATCATCGTATTAAAATATTCAACAAAAAGATAATAAAATTCTAATTAATAAGACATAAAGAAAATGACTAATCTAAATACTAAGTTATGCTAAAATAAGTATGGGTAATAAGTATTAATTACATGGAGGTATTTTTACGCTCTAAACTAATTATGCAAAACTAACGAATAGATATCCAACATTACCATGATTGAATTTCTTTTGTTAGCAATTGGTTTTGATTAGGACTTTATTTGAGTTACTAAAATCTTGTATAAAACTTATCGCATTCAAAATTCTAAGGAAAATAATATTATAAAAGACAAAAAACTATGAAAAATTTTAAGAAATATTTACAAATTACATTACAAATAAATATTTTTATGTATAAAATATTTTAAAAATCGAATAAGCATGCGGACAAAAACCAAACCAAACCAATTAGGCTTAACACCAAACCAAGCCAAACCAAACCACTAATGTTTTCTGTTTGGCCCTTTGCTATACACCCCTAGACAATGTTTCACCAGAGGAGAAAACACCCCTTGAGGCCCATGATTTTAGCACGATTGCATTATTGACTTGTATTAGCTTAAATGGAAACTCAATTGAATAAACTTCAACGATACATAAGCATGCGGACAAAGTAGGCTTAAAGTTGTCCCTGCTAAAAGAAGGAAAAGAAAGACTGAAAATCAACATCGCCTTGCTTTATTACAAGTACTCAGGGCATGCCTCGACAAATAAATATTTCCCAAAAGGACAACCTTTCACTTTTAAGTCACACAATTCAAGCACACATAGACGACCTAATGCTTGCCTATCCATGTTGCCAGGCCTGAAGCATGCTCTTACCGGTCCCATTGATGAAATAAACTACTAATAAAATAATCTAAGGTCCAAATCCCTTTCTTTAATTTTATCCGGCAACCCCCACAGCGCAATTACTCCAGCTGTACATGTGAAACCTTAGTGAGACTGTTATTGATCCATTTGATCACATTACTAAACTAAAATAGCTTCCACAGTCTCAATAAATACTTCTTCATGGACTATTATGAGTTCCAGATAGGCTGTTTTGGTGAAACTAGTAGACACACTGCTCTTAGAAGCACTAATGCATCGCGGCTCGAGTCCATAATTTCAACTTCACAAATCACAATTATTAGGTACTATGGAAAAGTGTTCTAAGCATGATGTCTCATTCAAACATATAATCAAGATTCAAACTAAAGGAATAAATTCATCAAATAAATATCAACCATAATAGAAATGCTTTGTGTCTAAACAACAAGCAATCACCGTTGCAAGAATTCAAAAGTATTAAAGGTAATAGAACAAGATATAATTGTACCTCTGTATTAGGTAAATCTGAAGTTAAATAACTGTGAACAGCTTATTAACCGGAATATTTGTTGGCAACTGGACAAAGGATGAGACAAGGGAGATACGGTTGACTTAACCAGTAACTGTATGTGAGATGGTGGACATAAGGGTTTTTTTTTTTTTTTTTTTTTTTTTTTGGGAACCAGGTGGTGGTGGTACTCATATGGCGTTTTAGTGGATTCTCAATGTTGGAATTCTGTTACGTGTATCCAATTGTTTGTTCCCGTGATTAGTTTGTATTAAAAGAAAGGGAATGGGGTAAATGCGCATTTGATTCCTACGCCCTATGTCGTTTTACTTTTCATCAATTTCACTTCAAATGACAATTTTATCATATTATTTATACCTAAAAAAAATGAGTAATCTAATAACTGAAATTAATAAAATATACTTTAAAAGTTATGTAGTCATAATTTTTTAAACTTTTCAACTCAATAATTAATAAGAAAGGTAAAATAGATATAAAATGATAAATTATCATTTAATTTTGACAAGTAAAAATGGACAATTACTTTTAGTATACAGGATAAATAAAAATGTAGGGAAGAGTATATATTTGTGTCATTGTCGACTTACATAGTTATTAATTTTTTCTTTATATAGCTTGAGACAAGCTAATAGTGAAATTTATAGTAACTTTAAGCAAGTTTTAGTGTATTTTATTTTGGAGGTACTTATTTCAATTATTTTGAGCATTTTGAGCTTAATACTCCCTCCGTTCACTTTTACTTGTCCAGTTTGAACTTTTCACGTTGTTTAAAAAAATGAAGCGCATAATTTACCAATTTACCCATATTAATTGTTGCATACTTTTATTGGATTTGAAAAAATGATTTGAAGTGAATATTTAATACTATGGGTAAAACAGAAAGAAAAAAATTATCTTAGACAAGTAAAAATGAAAATTTATTTTTAAAATAGTGGACAAATAAAATTGAACAGAGGGAATCCCTCTATTCGCTGCCCATAACTTGTTATGAAATTAATCCCGTTGACACACCTTTATTTCACGAGCAACATTTTACACGCCAATCTTTTACAAATTGCATCTGTATGAGTGCGTTAAAAAGTGCTCTCGTAAGGCTAATATATCTTGCCACTCTCTAAGCATAGCTCCACGATCCACAATATCTTGAAAATTTAACGTGTGCTTATTTTAAAAAAGTACTCTTGCAAGGCTAATAAATTATTTAATTGTTTAGAGATTGGCAACTCAATAATGGTTAACATTTAGAGATTGGCAACCTTTTAATAGCTAGATTAAATATAATCTATGTAGAAATTAATTAATTAATACTGCTTATGAAAACAATGTAGCCTCTCAAATACAAACAGCAGCCATGAGACACAACTTAACGCCTCTATATATTATTGATATTGCTGAGACAGATTGACACAAAGATTCATAAGTAAAGAAGCTTGTAGCAAATTTAGACAGTATTTATCCTTATTCATGCATACAATCAAACAAGAAATACCATAAGAAGCACTTAATAATTTAAATACGAGCTCGAATTGTTCGTTCTAAACCAACAACTTGTGTGTTCACAAACTCTCCAAATATTATATCGTCCTCCAATGCTTGTATCGTCTCTGAAGAAAGACAAATTTCAAGAATCATGCTCCCTTCTTCTAGCCCAGGTGACACTGTTATTTTCCCTTCTAAAATGTTTCCCATGCCACTTCTATGTGCAACTGGTTTCCCCCAACCAAAATCATACTTATAAAAATTGAATCGCGGAGAGTTGTGCAGCATAAAATAATTATTTGGCAAATCGCTGAATTTTGTTACCTCAGGGTCGTTCATCCAACTCTCGTATATGCACTTCAACTTTTCATGGTCATGGGAAGCAATCATCTCGTTAATTTGTAAAGCAGCCCATCCGAATCCATGCTCGAGTAGTTCTCCTGTCTTGATTGTTATGGTAACAGGGTAAATTGCATTTCCAAAGAACCCTTCAGGTAAAGGAGGATTCAATCTTTCTCTCATGTTAATGGATACCTCAAAAGTAGTCTCTTGGTTGTGATCGAGACGACGACAACGTATAACGGACCGCCAAACGTGAGCCAACACAGCTTGAAGAGAAGAAATTTTTGTGGTGTTCATTTCAAGATTGGCCTTTGCTTTTAGTTTGGAGACATTTTCTTTGGTGAAATGAAATACCCTTTCTCGCAACATTTGTGATGGAATGAATTTATCACCTGCATTGACTCTTTCATTCGGTATAGAAATGCGATTACAAAAATGGTCAATTTTGAAAGGGAATTGGCGTTTTGAAGAGGGAGTTTTTGAGATAACATTAGAACCGCGAGATATCTCAGCCCATGAACCATAAAAATGCCAAAAAGATGTTCCATCAACTAACGCGTGATTGTTTGTGCAGCCAATGAAAATGCCATCCACAAGCTCAGTTACTTGCACTGCTAAAAATGGATGGGAGGTAGCCTCTAGGTTTTTGACTCCATTTAATGGGAAAAAATCGTGTACCACATGAGGAACGCAATTAGAATCTAGAACATCATTAACTGTAACACCATCAGCTATTGCATGGTTGAATTGAACACCAGCATTGTTACAATTAATGAAAAAAAAGAAGTGGTTCCATTCTCGCGTTCCGTGCGGTGCCTCGAGGCGCGAATGGAGGGAAGAAATTTAAAGCTCGAGATAGTGAAACTCTAAGATGATCAATTAATGAACTAGTTTTGGTTGATTTTGATAGATTTCTTACTTGTTGAGATGTAGGCTTGTGGTAGATAAGTCCTATTTGGGCATACTCAATATGAAGCTCTAGAATGTCCCATGGTGTCAACTCAATTATCTTACAATTATCTGCATGGCGCTCTTCAATCAGACTCCCTCCAGCTTTAATTGTCCATGTTGACATGATGGATACCTTGGAGGCCATAGCTTTCAATCACCTTGAGATCTACAAATGAGGAAGAAGCTCCAAGCAAGGTACTTATAATATTACGGTCATGTTAATCTCTTACTAGAGCTCTAGACTTAAACTATTAGTACTACTAAAATTCATAACGTTGACTCTAAGCAAGATTTTCTTACCAACGTTAGAGATTTACTAAAATCTATTTATTAACTATGGTTAGAAAACTTGCCAGATTGTTGTACTTGTAATCCAAGACCTTTTGAACTTTAATAACAAGTGTTAATCATCCAAAACCAACTCGATGAGAAGGAGGGAAATGAGTAATTGAGAGGAGCCAGATCGAGGGATTAGATTTTTTTTTAAAATATTTTTATTACATCCAGACGTAGGATTAGATTTTTTTTTAAAATATTTTTATTACATTTAATTTTCTTTACGTGGGGATTCGAACCCTTGGATGATAGACACTTCATTTGAATTTCAAAGGTCTCATTTAATTTTCTTATACTATGATAGATTCTTTGAATTTCAAAGGTCTATTAAATATACTAGTATACTTACCTGCGCGGTGCGTGGACAATATTAAAAATATTAGTCATTTCACATTGTGGTCTGATTTGTCTAGGCACTTCAATTATATCGCATTAACTAAAATTTAATTGTCGTCTTATTTCCCCTAATAATAAAATTTTAAAATACTATGACTTTTAATTAACCTGTGAGTTAGCTTTATATCGCTATCCACCACTCTCCTTTTAATATAACATAAGTACCTTATTTTTTCATTCTGAAACTTTTAAATATTGTTTACTATTCTTCAAATGTCTAAATTTAACAATACTATTTTATATGTTAATCTTAATTGAATTTACCAATTATATTTTATATGTCTACACATTGAAGTTATAGCTTCAAAATCAGGTACATTAATATTGTAAATTGGCTGCTCCGTCTCAATATCATCAAAACAGAGGATCATTCTCTATATGTTAATCTTGAATGCTCTTTGGAATCTCCGTCCTTGCAAGTGCAATTTTAATCTTTTATCATCGTTAGCCTTTTTCCAAACTTTCTCTATGTTGCTGAATTTCAGAAAATAGAATCTCAAATGCCTTGAAACCATATTCCCTGAAGAAAAGTTCAAATTAAAGCAATGGAGGAAAGATTGATTTAAAAAAAATAAAAAATCAAAATTTTCCAAGCTAGCATTCTACTATCCGAGGCTTAAGAAGGGATAGCTACAAAACTGAAAATGAACCATTTGGTGAAGCTGAGCTCCATTAAAAATTAGACTCTTCCATTTTCTTCAAAATATAAGTAGATCTTCTGATCAAGATTAGCAAGTGTTTTAACAACAAAATACCCGAGTTGCAAGTTGCAACTCATTTATATAATTAAATGTTTGACGACAAAAAAAAAAAAAAAAATGGATATCATTGGCTCCCTTTCTTGTAAACAAAAAAAATCTTTTACCAATATGTTTGCATAAAAAATATAGCAGCACCTTGGCAAGATCCTGTATTATGAAAAAGCAATCAGCTTGATTCAAGTAAAGCTTAACAACTAAATTCAGATCGTCATATTTTTCTTTGTCATGTGAAAGGACAGTACTCTGAACTTGCCATACCAATACAA
>NC_081348.1:37631416-37678583 GCF_029784015.1 Lycium ferocissimum
CCTTACAGGTAAAAGGTACCTAAAATGCAATTTTCTCTAAATAAATGTCCCCTATTTTGAGGTACTAAGCTTAAATGATGTACCTCTTTACTATAATATAATAAGGTTATCCAATATTCTCAGTTAAGATTGACCAAATGCTATACGACATATGATGATCCTTAAAGCAGTTCAAGTATTTAAATTTGCAATGCTTCAGAAGCTAAACTTTACAATTATGACTAATGTCATATATTAAAATGCAGATCACTGCTCTAGAAGTGTAATGGTCCATTTGAGAAAGAATCAAGACATCTTACTTGCACTAAAATAAAATTATCTTCCAAGTGAAGAAAAAATGCATAGAAACTTGCCTTTTTGTTATGGTAGCCGAGCCATTAGTAAGAGTTGTTTAACTCAATACAGCATTCGGCCTGCTTCAATTTCAAACAGAGTCAACGCCTACATAAATTGTCACATGGCCTTTTTCAATTGCTGATTTCTTCAAGAAATAATAACCATAGAGAACTTTCTGGGATCTTTCTTCTAAGGAATTATAGAAATTGAAAACATTGGAAGCAATGCAGCAAAAATTAAAAATCAACTTGTTGCACCTTTTTGATAGTAAGAATTCATTTACCAAAAGCTCGAAGAATATGCATACAATGGAGACCAGTGAAGAGGAATTTCGTTCTCCCATCTTGGATTAGTGAGAATTTTCTTAGTGCCTTACGTGCTATTGAAAACATTTGAAGTAATTTAATTTATTTTGAATCAGATTGTGCACCGGCAATTTTTAAAACTGCACAAGCACTTCATTCATGGAGAACGTGATTTATTTTGAATAAAGTAATTTTTTCTTTAATCCTATCCACTACTCCTTATAGTGAAGCATCAGAAATTTTAAAACTTCTGAAAGATTGTACAGATATAGATATTTCAGTGTACAAAGTTAGTTTAATTTAATTTAAATTTAGATTTTAAGTTAATCTTATCCACTTCCCCATCGTGCAGCAGCAGAAACTTCCCATGAAGGAAAAACTACCTCCTTTTAATAAGCCACATGTAAAATCAGTTACTTCAAAAACAAAACAAAAAAACTGAAATTTCGAATAAATTTCATGGTTCACACACAAAAGTAGCTGCACGATTAGCTTACTTGTCTAGTTGCTACTTTATTGGAGCATTGTCCTAGATATGCCATGTGGCTTTTTTCTAGACTGCCACTTGGCTTAATGTGGTGTTTTTTTTCTTAGCTTTTAATAATCTATCTATATATAAAAGCAGAGGCAGAAGCACCACAAGAAATCAAGTGTCATAAGCAGATTAAGACATGTGTACAATTTTAAGACAAAGCTCCATAAAATTCGGAGTTTGAAAATATTAAAAAAAAAAAAAAGAAAAAAACTCACTTTTGTGTCAAAAGAAAAACCGTTTGGGTCAAAAGTGGTTAAACACACTTTTAAATTATAAAAAGAAAAACAAAAAAGAGGATAAAATAAGAAAAAGACCCAAATAAAAATTAAAATTGCTGAAACTGAATAAAAAAGAGTAAAAAGGAGAAAAAACAAAAGAGCGAAACAAATGAACTAAATGAAACTAACCTACACGCCCCTTACCCCCATTATCCCCACTAACTCTCTCTCACACACACACACACACACATACACGGTTTACATTCCCATTTAATTTCAAAATCTAACCGTGGAAACCACTAATCCAGGGTTATATCTTTCTTCTTTTGCTTCTACAAATATATATCTCTTCTTCTTTGGCTTCTACAGATATATTTTTTTACTTAATCTGATTGCGAAATTCTGGAAAAAAAAATATATAATTTGCTTGCTATTAAATTTGGTTGCTATTCGTTATTTGTGCTGGTTTAATGTCCTTTTGACGATTACGATAAGTTTTATTTTGCAGGAATAATATCAACATATATAGTGATGAAGATGATGAAAGGTTTGAGATGGTATAGAAATGGGAATGTCGTCATAACTTAGGTAATTATTGCTATTAATTTTTATTTGTTTAATGTTAATTTATTCTTTAGAAAAATGTGTTTGAATCTAAAGAGTTAGGTAATGAATATAATCCTAAACTTGATCAAGTAGGTAACATTCTTACTTGCATAGAGAAGTCAAAACTATATTTATTATCACTTCTTATTAGGAAACTGATCTCTAGAAAAAGAAAAAAAAGAAAAAAAGAGATAGATGTTTGCTATATAGATATATATATATTCACTACTCTCTTTTTTCTAAAATAAATTTCACACATAAAAGTATAGTAGAAAAGTCCAATTTAAATTTGAGTTTGATATATCTAAATTTGTAAGGAGTGTAGTGGAGTCAATTCTATGATGCAGTTTCATAAAAAAAACATGTTATATGAAATTGTTTCAAGTAATGCTAAATGGACAAAAAATTGACTAAAATATCATACCAGAGAAAAATGTACACGAAAAGGAAGATGGAAATAATGTGCGGATATTTATAGTAGAATTAATTTTACAAATCAAATAATTCATAAAATTGAACAATAGAAAAAAATATATAACAAGTCAAAAGTAAGCAAATTATATCGTAGTTATGTTATTTTTAAACGAGAGAAGCGAATAAGGATAGTAAACAAAACTAAATAAATGTCATATTTAGTAATGTAATTACAAAATAGCTGGATAGTGTAATAAAGAAAAATAAGAAAGATAAAAGTTATTTGACGTTTTTTTTTTTTTTAACAATTTCTTTGTGATTGAGTACATGACATTGAAAAATAAGATAATTGTTCAAAATTTATTACAATATCATGCTCTAACATGCTTAAACAAGACAAATTAAAAACTTAATATGATTTTAATTCTACCATTTTCCGCGCATCGCGCGGGTACTATACTAGTATATAGATTTAATAACAAGTCTTTCTTAGATAAGGATGTGAATACTACGTTTAATATACAACATTAAGTTATGACTGTTTAATGTCCAAACAGTTCATCACTAACCCTTCATCTAAGATAATCATTCATCGCGACCTGAGAGTCAAAATTACCCGCTGGGAATATAGATATATATTTTTTCTTCTGTACCATTTAATAAAAAGAAATTTTGAGTAATCAAAGGGGGTTTTCAATTACATCGATATGCTTTCCCAAAATTTTCCAAATTTTATCATGCCCTTTAAATCGGCTTGCTTTCATCATTAGCAGAGCCAAAATTTGAATTTTATGAGATCTAATTTGCCACTAAACTCATAATTTGTTTTAATTATTGATTTCACAATTAGATATTTATATACTTTTTATATATTTTCTGATACAAATTCTAAAAAAAGGTGTTGAATTCGTCGAAACCTGTGTCTAATGTTACACTATGCATTTGAAATAGCAAAAGAAATGATACGAGCTACAAAATATAAAGAAATAAAGAAAGAAAGAATCCTAATTAATACATAAAAGCTCACCATTTTATAATAGTCGAACAACATTAGTACAAAAGAATCAAACAAATATTAGTACATTTACACTTGAGATCATCTTGTCTGGATTTTAAAAAGTGAAAAGCACAAAGTACAAATTACGCATCAGTAATAGTAGTTTTTAACGCAATCTCTTGGATCAGAATTTCCTATGGTGGAGATTATCAGCTTTAGTCCCTTGTAAATTGCTCATAGCAGCCATGTTAGACCCAAACTGAAGTCTGGAACCATTCTTGTTGGAACCAGGGGAAAGCAAAGAAGAAGTTCTGTTATTGAAGCTTCTTGGCTGTGGCAAATTCATGAAATCAACGGTGACCGGAGGCTGAAACTCCGATCGAGTTCTCCGGTGAGACGAGCCCTCGATAGAGTCAGTTCCAACAAGCATGTGGTAGCTCCGGTTAGAGGTGTCAGATAGGCACCGGAAACTGTTGTGGTGAGGCTTCTGTTTCTTCATGGCATGGAGGAGAAATGGGATTAAACCTTCCATTAAATTGCTTGTTGGTGATTAATGTAGCTCTTTTAATGAGTGGGTGATGGTATTTTGAGTTTTGTGTGTTTAGCTGTTTAAGTTTTGATGTTAGAAATGGGCATGGCTGACAATTATTTATAGTGTAGAAAGTGTGCAGGAGGAAGTTTCATTGTCAGGACTTGGATATGGATGACAGGATGAGAATAGCCACCAAGGTTGATTAATGCGAAAATTGTCAAAGGAGTATACCTACTTGATTCAGGTATATCCAACAAGTATGATGTTATTAATTCTTTTTTGAAAGATAAGTTAGTACTACAGTATATTCTAATCGTTTTGAAATTTTGTTGTACTAGTTGGTTATGAGAATATTGGTTTATCTTTTTTTTAGTTAACGGTAATCACCAAGCCAACTTGAGCGTATAACTATTATTTGTCGAAATTACAAACATCAAGGTTTAAGTATATGAAAAGAAATTATCTGTTTGTTGTTGAGATTTGATTCCTAGTCTTTCATAATTTAAAACCTATTTTATTGATTATTAGGTCACATCTTTAGATAAATTTTATCTTTCTTTTAATATGTTTTCGAAATGTGTATTTTAATTAATTAAAGTTTTGATGTTTGGATTGACACAAATAATTAAGTAGTTTGATCATTACTTCTTTATACTGCAAAATTATGTTGTTCTTTTCAAAACAGACTCTAATTCTAACACATTGATCTTTAACAGAAAAAGGTTTGCAGACAATATTTATTAGTTTAATAGGAAGAAGTCTAAACCGTTAAGGAAATGCTCATTGTATAAGACTGGAAAAGCATTACAGTGAAAGGTCATTAGTTTGTGGGCAAGTAGCTGAATTGAATAGACAGTAGCAATAACGCGTTACAGACAGTTGGAATCCACTAATTTTCAAGTATTGACCTCCCTTTTTAATCAACGTGTTCGATTAACTCTTTCTTTATGTTTGATATTTCAAATTCTATCAATTGACTGAGGCACAATGTAAGCTGAATACACAACATACCTTCACCGGTTAATTATATTTAGGTAACAAACCACTTCATGACTAGTTTTTAACTTTCAAGCATGAAAAAGTTGAATTTGCCTTGGGCGTCAAATTTTCCCCAATTATTCCTTTTGGCCCAATTATTCCTTTTGGATAACTGTTTAGGAAACAATTCTTTTTTATTTTATTTTTGAAATTTATTACGCTACTTACGGTCTAAATACTCTTTTTGAGTAAAACAAAATCTTATAAGAAAACATTACACGATGATCCAAAATTAACTTCTATATGTTTCAAACTCTATCCATTGATTGAGGCTCAATGCAAGTTGAACACGGAACACACCTTCACTGGTCAATTATGTTTAGGTACAAGCAATTCATCATCAGTTTCAACTAATTTCAAGCTTTAATCAATAAGGGTTGTGGTGGAATGACAAATAATCCCTCATCCTCAATTAGAGCTTTTAGACTTGAGCCCCGCTGGGTCTAGAATCGCCAGTGTTAGTAAGCGTTTTATTCTCAATATGGAACTTTCCAGTGTGAATCCGAATTTAATCAAAACTCAATGCGGGTAACGACAAAAAAAAAAAAAAAAAAAAAAAACCAATTTCAAACTGAAAAAGTTCAGTTTGACTTGGCGTCTTTTTCTTATCGCTAAAACAGTAGGCAACAGCTGACTAGTTTCTTTTAATCAAGTTAAAATTCATGTTTTAATTATTAGGGAATTATTACTAGGCATGTGTTAAATGTTAAACCGATGTTTATGTAACTCATCCCAAATTTGAGTTAGGTGTCTAGTTTCTTTTAATCAAGTTAAGATGCATGTATTAGTATTACTAGGCATGAGTTAAATGTTTAACCGATGTTTATGTAAATCGTCCCAAATTTGACAGGTTAGGTGAGAGATCCATTATTAAAGTAAATCTATAGTAAATCTTATATCACATGCTATGTAACTTTGTTGTATTTCACCTAACAAACAGAGACAAATCATATGGAGGCGAGTCCATTGTATTTTCTCAAGTAACCTTATGATGCCTAATTTATTGTCCCCCAATGTTTGGTTGAGGTCACAATCCACTCTTGAAATTTTAAGATTATAAGTTTCAGTACACAAATATCATCGCATAATAACTAATAATATCATTCTTTTTAGATATACCTGAATCAAATTGGTACACCCCTTTGACAATTTTGCAATATTCAACTTCGTTGACTGTTCGCATCCATATCCTCCTACTATGAAATTTCATCACACAAGTCTTTCTCCAATATGAATAATTGTCAGTCATAACCATTTCTAACATCAAACCTTAAACAGCTAAACAGACAAAACTTAAAATATCACCATCCACTGAGTAAAAGAGCCACATCAATCACCAAGAAGCAAATCTAATATGGAAGGTTTAATCCCATTTCTACTCCACGCCATGAAGAAACAGAAGCCTCATCACAATAGTTTCAGGTGCCTATCTGACACCTCTAACCGGAGCTACCACAGGCTTGTCGAAGCTGACTCCATTGAGGGCTCGTCTCACCGGAGAACTCGATCGGAGTTTCAGCCTCCGGTGACTGTTGATTTCTTGGATGTGCCTCAGCCAAGAAGCTTCAATAACAGAACTTCTTCTATGCTCTCCCCTGTTCCAAATAAGAATGGGTCCAGCTTGGCTGCTACCAGCAACTTACAAGGGACTACTACAGTTGATAATCTCCGCCATAGGAAAGCACAAAAACCTACTACTGCTGCTTAAGTAGTACGTACTTTGTGGTGTTCAAATTTTAAAATCCAGACAAGATGATCTCAAGTGTAAATGAGCAATATTTGTTTGATTCTTTTTTTACTTGTTCTACTATTATAAAATGGTGTGCTTTTATGTAATTAAATGATTTTTAAGGTCTTTCCTAGTTAACAATTTTTTCTTTATCTTTTGTAGCTCCTGTACTATATGTCTTGTGGAAATGTTACTTTCAGGCTTAAGGGTTTGAATGTGTGCACATGAGTCAATAGAGTAATATCGAAAAAGAATTTGATCAGGATTTCTCAAGGAAAATTATATCCGTTGAATTCTAATCTCCAATAGTCTATAGGGCGTGTAATTCGAATTCTCTTATAAAAGTAAAGATTGTTCTATTGAAGCATAGTATATGAAAAATACATAAGTTACACACTAAACTTGTCCAAAGAAAGATAGATTTGAATTAAAGGGCGACTTCTCACCTTCTTGTTTTGTTTGAAGTGGAATTAATATCTCCTAAGACATATATAACCAGTTGCATTGCGGAATTAATATCAAATAGTACAATTTGGTTTTACTTTTTTTTGGGTTAACATACCTCATAGATATTCTTAATATGATGATGATGTGATATTGGTCGTCTTGAGCCAAACTCCCACGATTTTCCCCAATAGGTACCATTAAGAGTATCCAACACATTATAATTAAGTTGCTTCTTTTTCACTTTTCATGTGAAACTTTGTTCATACACACCCAATACTAAATACCAACGTGTTGATGATGATACCCTGGGACTCCCATGTTCTTCGTCAAAAGGAGACAAAGTATTAGACAATTTATAAGATTCGACCCGTTTCTTAACGTACCTCGACAAGTGGAAAAAAATAAAAAAAAACTCATACATTAATGTGTGTGAGCAGAAAATTACCCTAATTCTTGCATTGACGGATCATTTTGTCAAAAAAATACAACCTAGTGGTCGTAGATACAACTATATGTTTCTGTAAGATAGCTAGTAAATTACTTGCTGGAAATTAGATGATGGTCAAGGTGAGAAGACTTTGTCTCCACAACTACACCTCCAAACTTGGGGATAATACTGCTCATTCTCGTCAACATCATTATAATCTTCTTCAATTAATACTTGAATGGGCATACAGGGCATGCATTGGTGGCATTTTGAGTGACAAGCCATTGGAATTGAACCATCAACCCTAATCGCCTCTTCCTCTCTAGTCTTCTTGTGCAACACCTAATTAAGTACTCCAAAGAATCATCATTTTGTCAATATAAAATAATTAAATGTTTGCCTCCGAGGCGAATCCTAAATTTAGAGTCAGTAGGTTCAGAATGAGTATTGTAATCTTATTTCATATATACTTTTACTTATTTTTATATATGTATACATAATTCAAACAGAAAATAGTGAGTTTAGCCGAAATTACATAACCTGCTTTAAATTCGCCTTACTAAGAAAAAGTATAGAAAAAAAGAGAGGACGATCTTGAGAAAAACTATAACTTACCGGTGCCAATGCAGGAATTGGAGATAGTTTGCGAGAATGAAGCAATTGAGAAGTGGGAATTATGGTGAGAAAAAGGGATAAGACCAAAATCAATTTCTTGGGTAGAGTTTTAAATTCCATCATTATTAATTCTGCAACTAGTTCATGCCATTGGCATTACATGGATATTTAAAAGGATTTAATAAGTGTTAGCATGTGTCAACTTGGCAGGGAGCTGTTGGCATTATTTTTTGAGAAGAAATAGTCAGAACAATATGTGTAACCTGATATGCTTGTATTTTGTCATGAATATAGTGTGGATTCTAAAAGGGGGAAAAGCATAAAAACAGAAACAAAGTAGGTCCCTTAGATGACACATTTGCTCTGTGTTTAGTATTTGGCGAAGAAGCTTTAAGATAGTGATATTAGCATAGGATTTTCTTTTTACATAGTCGGAAACAAGACTTTCACCAAGGGACTTATTATCTATTATATATAAACTGTAATTTCTGATAAAGAGATTCAGATGGATCCCTTCCACCCCAGGTCATACCTACTGAATAATTATGTTGGTACTTGGTACTAAACAAAAAAATAGAACGGGTAAAGCGAAACTTTCACCTCTTAAACTTTTGCATAAATTTATCAACGGTGCATGAATATTGATAACTCATCAATATCCGGTCCTTATGGGAAGAAAATGTAGTACGTGAACAAATTTGTGCATGGTCAATTGTTTTTCTATTTCTGCAAAGCTAACAAAATCAGTAAAGCGTCCCACGCTAACAACAAGCTGGAATAGCTCAGTTGGTTAGAGCGTGTGGCTGTTAACCACAAGGTCGGAGGTTCAAGCCCTCCTTCTAGCGTTTCTTCTTGTTTTTTCGTTAATTGCAAAAGCTTTTTCATATGGATTATTATGTCTCAAATACTCTTCAGTAACCATTGTCTAAATATCTTCAAGTTCACTCACATATTTGGTAACGTTAACTTTTTTCTCTTGATTGTCTTCATATTCATTAAGAATTCTTTAATGATAATTCACAGCTATCCAGTATATGTGAGTTAAACTAGTCTGTAATAGGTTTAGTGAAATTTGAGATAATCTACTTTAAAGTAGAACGAAAATAATTATTATAGAATATCTCTTAATATGTTCTAACAGTTTTAACTTCTCACTTTGAACCCGTCATTTTCTTTTGGGATGAATGTAGTAACAACACATGGGATAATTATGTAGTAAAAGATGCCCTTTTAACCGTTTTAACTACCTCACAAATCACCTGGTCCGTTAGTTAAAGAATCCCATAATTTCGGATATATTTTGACAAACAAGGAACTTAATTTGTCATGAAAACTTGTCTTTTTGAGTCATTTGGATTTTGGGGTAACCTTTTTTTTCTCTTTCATCCACATGATCTTAGGAAAAGCACCCTCTTTTAGTAATCTGCGTCTTATAATTTCAAGAATTCTTTGTATTTCCACCTGAAAAGCTGGTTACTTGTTTAGCATCAACCTTTGTCCGCGAAAATCATGGCGAGTTTGAAATCTGGGGTTGTTGTAAAGTTACTTGAAGAAATGAAAATGGGTGAAAATGCCATAGTAGAAGATAGAAAGCCAGCATTGTTACAAATCAGAAGCATAATTCCTGTTCTAGAAGAAGGTAATCTCTTGCCCAACAGAGGATTTTACCTCAAGATTTCAGATGCATCACACGCAATTTATGTCACCTTGCCCCAAGACCAAAATGAGCTAATTTTAGGCAACAAATTAAAACTAGGCCAATTCATTTATTTACAAAAATTGGAGGATGCAGAACCATTTCCATTGCTCAAAGATTTTACGCCTCTCCCTGGTAGGAGTCCATGTGATGGAACCCCTGAAGAAATTGAGTCGGTTCCAAATTTGGAAAAAAATCTTGATGCATCCAATTCTGATTTTATTGTTGAAAAGGGTGTCATTTCTGAAGAAAATATTATGGATATATCATCTTGTTTAAGAAGGTTATCTTTAGAGTCATCTGATGTAGAAGAAGTGAGGAGAAAAAGTAGTAATGTTCTTGAGGAAAGTACTAATAAAGGCAAGTTTAGGTCCTTGAGTGCTTCGAAAACTCGTCCAGGAGTTAAAAGATCTAATGTTGAGAGCAGAAATTATAGGAGTAGAAGAATGTCTTTTGATAATGATAGCGATACAGATAGCACGGTATCTTCAGTTTCATCATCTACATGGATTTCTAAGAGGAAAAGTTGGAATGAGTTAAAGAATTTGGGAGCTAATGAGATTTTTGATTCTTCAGTTGTTAAACACAATATCAAACCACCACGTTGTCGTAGTGCAACTGTGAGTTCCCTTTAATTTTTTAATCTACTCTATGTTTTATCTGTTTTTTGATGTGCTTGTACAAAGGGCTTGATAAATCTATGATGAGATGTTTAAAAAGATAGAATACTACTTAGCAGAACAATAGTAATAATTGTTGCATTGTTTTATTTAAATAGAAGTAGGCCACAAGGCAGCACTACTTATTTGTTCGTTGTGATTATACATTTTTTCTTGATGCTTTAGTCATCATTTTGACTGATATTTAGACACAAAACTTTTTTAGCCTGCTTTTAAATGTTATTAATCTTGATGTTTTATGTCGACAGGTTTCACCCGTTCGTTCTGTCAAATACTGTCGACAGGTTTCACCGATTCGTTCTGTCAAATATGACAGCTCAGATGACAATTCAAGTTCAATATCAAGAAGAAGGATTGTTGATTCTGCAAAGAAAATAGTCAAGAGTTCAACTAAGAGCAAGAATTATGTGTCAAAGATAAAATGTGAACAAACCATCCATCCAATTGAGAAACAATGGGCAGAAAGTGAGATTTCATGGGATTCACTTCCCTCAAGTTTAGTGGAGCTTGGCAAGGTACTGTGTTTAAGTGTATTTAATTAGCATAACTTGAATGAATATTTGAGAATTTCATAATAATAAGTATGCCCGCGATTTTCTCTTGCATTTCAGGAGGTTGTAAAAAAAAGAGACATTGCTTTGTTTGCAGCTGCTGAGGCTTTGCAAGAAGCTTGTGCAGCTGAGAGGTTGCTCAATTCCTTGAGGTGATTACTTTGTCTAGTCAATATAGAAGCTAATACATTATGAATTATGGATCCCAAAATATAAAAGCTAACACATCTTTTTTTCTCCAGCAAATTCTCAGAGTTTCATTTACCTGAAGAAGATGATCTACAGCCTCATATCGACACGTTTTTGGATCTTCAGGATGATATGGCTCAAACAAGACTAATGATGAAGTCACTAACAAATATAAGTACTCCAACTAGAAGAGAAGAAACTGGTTCAAGTAGCACTAGTGTAGATAATGAAGCATCGACAATCACAGTGCAAAAAAAGAAAAATGCTGCTGCATGGATAAAATCAGCAGTGGCTTTAGATCTTTCACCATGCCCCACTGCCCTCAATACAATTCCCAACACTATGAGCATCACCAATACATTGAAGAAGTCAAATACATCGAATCACAGTACCAAACAAAAAAGCGCAAGCATCATTAAAACAGATCAGAATAGGAACACTGATGATATTTCTCTTGTATTGACATCTAACAAAGATGTGCAATCTGAATGGACCAGGGGTAGCACTATCGATGCAGCTACTAACCTAGCTTGTACGTTGCAGGACGAGTGTAGAAAAATGTTTTTGGGCTACATAGAGAAATATATAAATGAACTTGAAAAGAAAATGTCTTTGATGGTATCGGATAATCAAGTAGCAACAATGATGTATAAGATCAAGAGAGTAAACGACTGGTTAGATTTGATCATCAACAACAAGGAAGGGAATGAAAGCAAAGAAGGTTCAAATTTGGATGAGTTAGAAATTGAGGCATGTCATAGAGTGAGGAACAAAATATGTGGGATCCTACTGAAGCATGTGGAGAGGACTACTATGGCTTTTGAAAGTAGCAAAATGCTCCGTTACATCGTTGACAACTGAGATTCAACTGTTAGCTCAACAGAATTGCTCCTTTAGTAGGGAAAGGTGCAGTGTACTAGTGCAGATCATTCTCATTCTTAGAGAATAAATACAATACTCCTTCTATGCTTCAACACCTTGGTCTGTAGATACGCTGCTGTATATAGAACCAGTGGTAGAGCCACGTGAAGGGTGGTAAGTTGAACACCCTTCATTAGAAAAATATACAACATATATAGAAAGTTATACAAGCCGAGAGTCTTTCGGAATCAACCTCTCTACCTCCCAAGGTAGGGGAAAGGTCTGCGTATACTCTACCCTCCCAGACCCCACTTGTGGAGATTACATTGGGTATGGTGTTGTTGTTGTCTATAGAAAGTTATACGGTGTATATATGTCAAATATTACTCTTTATACATATATAATAAATCTTGTGTACCTTCACGAAATTTATGAATTCGCCACTTAATAGAACTCCATGTGAATGTCCTTGGACTAATGTGGTTTCTCAAAATCCTTTAGGTTTTATGCACTTCCTCGCATTCATGCATTATTATTTACTACTCCTTCTATATCAATTCATATGAATTTTTTTTTGCTAATCGATAGTCAATTTAATTAAACTTTAAAGCTTAATTGGATTAAATCAACTTAATATTTAAAAATTAAGATTTACATATTCAAAAACCATAAGAAAAGCTTTATATTTAAAAAATTAAGATTTATATATTCAAAAACTATAAGAAAAGTACTATAGGTTTTAATTTTTCTCATCTCAAATTCAACATGTTGAAAAAATATTTTTTAAAATGTTGGTCTTCACATAATTTGAACCTCAAAAAGCGTGAAGTGTCACATAGATTGAGTTAGAGGGAGTATAACATAATGATCCACATCGACGGAGCTAGTTAGAGTCTATGGATTCAACTGAATTCCCTTCATTCAAAAATTATACTGCACATTTTTTTTTGTTTGTTATATACAAACCGTTTAATCCCCCTCTGCACAGGAAGATTCTGCGCATGCTTGATTGGTTGAATGGAGTCCTTAAGGGAGAAATGTTTCCATGAGATGTCAGGACATGATTTTACTCTATAAGAGGCAAATTGTCAGGAACAATTTTTTTGATTAAATCATCATAAACATGGTCCACAATTGTTTCCTGTCGAAAGAAAATTATAGAACCTACCAATAACAATCACATATCCAGTAATCCCACAAGTGAGATCGGAAGAGAATAGCATATACGCAGATTTTATCCCCAAGTTGAGAGGTAGGGAGAATGTTAAAATTAGAAAACCCACCCAAAGATAATACTTTCATTTGTTGACTATCCTTTTTTTTAATTATTATTATTATAATTATATTTGTCAAAACAGAAAACTGACAGTTTGTTTGCGTGGAATAAGTTGGTTGGTTGAGCTGCGTCATAACATGGATTAACCATTATCACGTGACTGCGTGAGGATGGGAATGCTTTAAGATGGTCAACAACCATTTTCTAATTTTGCATCAAATTAATCTAAAATGATTTTAAAATTAGAAGTATTGTCCTGGAGAGTGATATAAAGACATTAAAAAAACAAATTAATCAAATTCCATTAGTTTACTAATCAAAGATAGAATGAAGATTAATAATTGACACTTAAAAAAACAACAACTATATTTAGGTCTGTTTTAAACTAGAATTAGACAAAAATCTAATCCTAAGCCAAAAATATTCCCAAAAACTGAAATTAAGCTTAAACTTGACATTCACTGAGATTCACCAATCACACTCAACACAAAAACAAAACAAGAAAGAAAACCAGAAGTTTCCTCCGATAACAGTACAATTCAAGATTTTCCCTTATACCCTCTTTTCATTTCTTGGATTTCCAAGAAAACAAAAATGGGGGTTTCTAAAACTTCAAAAGCTACAATCTTTCTAGGGTTTCTTTGGTTAAACCTATTCCAATCAGTATTGGGTCGTTTTGTGGTTGAAAAAAACAGCTTAAGGGTTGTTTCACCTGATGATATTAAAGGCACTTATGATAGTGCAATTGGAAACTTTGGGATTCCAAAATATGGAGGTAGTATACCTGGAACTGTTGTTTATCCAAAGGGAAATCGAAAAGGTTGTCGAAATTTTGATGATTCAGGGATTTCTTTTAAGTCTAAGTCTGGTGCTATGCCCACTTTTGTTCTTGTTGATCGTGGAGGTATGTAGTATTCTTAGCTCCTTCTAGAAGATTCTTGTAAATTTAATCAATTTATTGTTATAAAAAAAGATAATAAATTGAGTATTAGATTGAAACAGGTGTAAGCTTAGTAGAATGGATATTGAGGATTAACGTAATGGACCTGACTAGTTTGGTTATGAGGCACAGTTGTGATTTTGTTGTTTGTTGTTGTTGTTGTTGTTAGCTTGGTCCTTGTCCCCGCCTTGATATCTCAGTTTATTTTTGTTAGTTTGGGGAAAATTTTCTATTGTCATTTTTTGGATTTTATCAGTAGTTTTCGCTAATATTAGTTAATGATACTTGAAGTTGATAGCTTAATTGGGAAATTTTTTGGACTTCTTTTAAGTTGAAGTCTGGTGCTATGCCCACTTTTGTATTAGTTGATCGTGGAGGTATGTAGTCTTTGTTTTTCCTTAGCTTTCTTAGCTCTTTCTAGAAGATTCTTGTGAATTTTACTCCTTTTGTTCCAATTTATGTGGCACCTTTTGTATCACGAGAGTTAATTTGATTAATCTTTGACGCTAAATTGGATTTGATCAACTTAGGAGCCGTTTGGACATGATTTCATCTCATGAGATGTCGTGAGATGAAATCATGTTTGGACATGCAATTTGGATTTCTTAAGTTGCAATTTTTTTTATAAACATAAAAACCCCACAAGTTGTGAAAATCATCAAAAATTTTCCAATTCTTATACAATCTTACCAAATGTGTAAATCATAGTTCATAATAAAATTAATACGCTACTAGAAGGCCTTTCTAAAAAATACAACATCAATTGATCAAACTTAAGTTCAATAAAAAGGAAAATTTAACATGAATAGTAATGTAACTACTCTTTACTATAATCCTCCCATACGGTACGAACAATATATCTACCAACTTATGGTTGGTAAACATGATTGGTAAATATATCTACCAACTTATGGATCTTTTTTTACAAAATATAAACGTATGAGTCAAATTTTACATTTATATTTTTTGAAATCATGATTTCAAATCCCAAATCATGCCTTTTTGGATGATTTGGGATTTCATCTCATGAGATGAAATCAGAAATGAAATCGCATGTCCAAACGTTGATTTCATGTCATGAGATGAAATCGCATGTCCAAACGCCTACTTAATGTTTTAAAATTAAGATTTAGATATTCTAAAACTGTACGAAAAGTACTATTAGTTGCAATTTTTCACATGTCAATATGATGAAAAACTGCATTATAAAATGTTTGGTCAAAATGTGCATAATCTGAATCTCGAAAAATGGAAAGTGCCACATAAATTAGGACAGAGGGAGTATCAATTTTACTTGGTCGTTGTTATTGAGTATTAGATTGAAACAGGTGTAAATGAAGTAGAATTGGTATTGAGGATTAACATAGTTGACCTGACTTGTTTGATTATGAGGCTTAGTTGTAGCTTGTTGTTTTTGTTGTTGTTAACTTGGTCCTTGCCACTGACTTGATATCTCAGTTTATTTTTGTTAGTTTTATTGTCACTTTTTGGATTGTTTCAGTTTTTGCTAATGATACTAGAAGTTGATAGCTTAATTATTGTAAATTTCATCAATTTTACTTGGTGGTTGTTATAAAAAAGGATTAATTTATTGAGTATTAGATTGAAACGGGTGTAAATGCAGTAGAATGGATATTGAGGATTCACATAGTGGACCCGACTTGTTTGGTTATGAGGCATAGTAATTGGTTGTTTGTTATAACTTGGTCCTTGTAGTCCTTGATAGCTCAACTTATTTTCGTCAGTTTGGGGAAATTTTCTCTTGCCATTTTTTTTTTATCACACCAGGAGTTTTTGCTAATATTAATTAATAATACTTGAAGTTGATAGCTTGGTTCTTGTAAATTTTATCAATTTTACTTCATCGTTGTGATAAAAAAAAGTAATTTATTTTGTATTAGATTGGAACGGGTGTAAATGGAGTCGAATGGATTATTGAGGATTCACATAGTTGACCTGACTTGTTTAATCATAAGGCATAGTTGTAATTTGTTGTTGTCATTAACTTGGTCGTTGTCCTTGTTAGTTTGGGGAAATATTTTACTGTCATTTTTTGGATTGTATGAGTTGTGTTTGCTAATAAAGTTAATGGTAATTGAAGTTGATAGTTGAATTCTTGATGTATACGATTGCTTTTCTTCTGACTGTTTCTAAGTGGCATATTACTCGTAGTGCTTCTGTTAGTATTCCGTAACAGTGGCTGATAAATTTGGATGCAGTTTCTAGTTGGGTTGCATCACATAGGCGCACTTATCATTGATTTTGAATCCCTCAACACTTTTCAATTTTTTTTTTTTTAATTTTAATTTCAAAATTTGGATACCAAAAGGAGTCATAGTTCACTGATACTTTGAGCAGTAATCAGGGATTCAAATGGAAAGTTGATGTAATCATTTATATTAAGAAAGAGGTGATTTGTAAAATTATCAAAAGTTATGGGGAGTTACTGTTTTTCTTGGTGGCAGATTGCTTTTTCGCTCTGAAGGTCTGGAATGCACAAAATGCGGGCGCTGCTGCAGTTCTAGTTGCAGATGATGTCGACGAAAGATTGATAACCATGGACTCTCCTGAAGCGGATGGTTCTTCTGCAAAATACATCGAGAACATAACAATACCATCTGCCCTCATCGAGAAAAGCTTTGCAGAGAAGTTGAAGAAAGCTGTCAGTTCAGGAGAAATGGTTAATGTGAATCTTGATTGGAGAGAAGCTGTGCCCCACCCAGATGATCGTGTGGAGTATGAGCTTTGGACAAGTAGCAATGATGAATGTGGGTTCAAATGTGACATGTTGATGAAATATGTCAAAGATTTTAAGGGTGCAGCACAAATTCTTGAGAAAGGTGGATATACTCAATTCACACCCCATTATATTACTTGGTATTGCCCTCAGGCGTTTACTGTAAGCAAGCAGTGCAAGTCTCAATGTATCAATCATGGAAGATATTGTGCTCCTGATCCTGAACAAGATTTCAGCACTGGATATGAAGGGAAAGACGTTGTTGTTGAGAACTTGAGGCAGTTGTGCGTTTTTAAAGTGGCCAATGAGACAAAGAAGCCGTGGGTGTGGTGGGATTATGTGACTGATTTTCAGATTCGATGTCCCATGAAGGAGAAAAAATATAACAAGGAATGTGCTGATTCTGTTATCAAGTCTTTAGGTAATAATGCTGCCCCTCAATGCCTTCCAATTATCATTAGTGAATAGATTAATGCCAACTAAGGCTGGCAAAGCAGTTAAAAAAAGCAAGTAACCATCCAATCCGACCCATTAGACATGAATTGGATAACTGACCATTTAAAAATGGATCAAATATGGATATTATCCACTAATGGATATCCAGATGGATAATATGGATATCCATATTATCAATACCCATTTGTTTGCTTGTAATTTTTCATGAGTTCTTGCTTTCTGGAAGTCTAAGCTTATTTTGGCTTTTAGCTTGTCTTTTCACCTGACTATTCCTAAAACCATGGATATCCGTCGGTCAACCCATTCTTTATCCGTGTTAAATATGGACGGGTCGGATGTTGTATCCGCTTTTCATGTAACCCATTTTCGGCCCGCCCATATTCGACCCACCCTCCTGTTTGCCACTCCTAATGCCAACAGTTCCTGTCTGCAGGTCTTGATTCAAGAAAGATTGAGAAGTGTATGGGAGACCCTAATGCTGATCAGGACAACCCCGTTCTGAAAGAAGAGCAGGATGCTCAAGCAAGTTTCTTTATCTTTCTTTAAAAGTTACTATTAAACAATTTAACAGGGTGCAAGCACTTACAAAATTAAACTCCTATGCAGGTTGGTAAAGGAACAAGAGGAGATGTCACCATATTACCTACTATTGTTGTCAACAATCGCCAATATCGAGGTTAGTCCACACACTTACTCCCGTCTTCAACTGAGAACCTTTTTTTTTCTTTTCTTAATTCTTGTTCTTTCAGGGAAATTGGAGAAGGGTGCTGTTTTAAAGGCTATTTGTGCTGGTTTTGAGGAGACTACTGAGCCTGCAGTTTGTTTGAGCGATGGTGAGTGCACATGATTCTTAAAGCTAAATAGCAACTAGATTTTTTATCATAACATGTAATGGCTCTTTCCTTTATAACAGATGTGGAGACAAATGAGTGCCTGGATAATAATGGTGGCTGCTGGAAAGACAAGGCTGCTAATATCACTGCTTGCAAGGTTCTCGCATTGACTTGTGGAATTTTTACAGTAGTTTCTGTACCAAAATTTCTAATCTTCCCTGTTTTTCTGTTTCTCATTGTATGAGCAGGATACATTTCGTGGTAGAGTGTGTGAATGCCCTGTGGTTGATGGTGTGCAATTTAAGGGAGATGGTTATACCTCTTGTACAGGTAAACTAGCATATTTGATTCATCTATTTATTTTGAGATGACGGTTTAAAGTAGTTGTTAAGCAGTAGTTTTTTTGTCCATTTTTTTCTTTTCATGTATTAATCAGCAAAACTTGCTATGCTACTGATGGTCTATCCAAGTGCTTTAATTTCAAGAGTAGCAATTACTGTAATTGTATGCCTGTATGTTATTAGATCATAAAAACAAGTAGGTAAATATGTTGAGAATTTTTTTTTTGTGCATGCAAGAGTATGTTGGTTTTGTCTATTTTATTATGTGTAAAATCAAATCCAAATAACCTCTTAGCAAAGCTGCCGTCAAGGGTTTTGTCTATTTTCTTATGTGTATTTGATGTTTTCAGAGTAAATGCTTTCTATTATTTGGCGCTCTTTGATAGATCGTTTAGGGCCAGTGGAGTCCATCGACGCCTGCTCCCTTTCTAACTATTGTAGACCTGTTGGTGTGAATATGTCATTTTTATGTCAAGAGGCTGGAACAGGTCTTCTTCATATTTATCCTTTTGGACTCCTAGCACAAAGGTGGTAGGAGTATTAGGTCTTTTAACTAGTTTGTATTAGAAGGTGTTTTATGTGATATAGGGTAATTCATGAACTTAGTATCCTATAGAATGATCATTAAAGTATTTATCCAGTGGCATTAACTAGATACAAGCACATGCTAATATAGATTCTGAAAGAGCTTATTGCAAGAGTGTAAAAGGCTTTCTATCCATTATTTAAGTAAATTTCTTTTTATTTTATTTTTTTGAAAATACCAGCTGAATTGTAGCCTTTTTCTGAATTAAGGCTAAATTTTCTTATTTACACGTGGAGATATTTGTTTACATTTTCTATACATATTCGTGATACATGAGACCAAACCTTATATTCCTGAAATATTATGCTCTATAACAAAAGCTATAGCGTGTGTTACTGGAAAAGAATCCTTTTCTTTTTTATGAGGAAAAAATAATCCTTTTCTTTTCTTCAAATCAGGGCGTGTATTTGCCTAAAGCGTCTTCCAAGAAACAGAAAGGGTAACATCAGTTGCTTGATATCCCTTTCTGCTATGTTCAGAAATGTTTGAATCAGGAGGATAAGCAGAGACATGATTATTACCTTAGATGTCCTTAATTGAGTTATTTGTAATTTTATATATTAAAAAAATTAATTTACCCTTAGTTGAGTTGTATTGTTTGTCATCAAAGAGCTCTTATCATGTAGAAGGTAGTAGAACACATCATCACAGATTTATTTGCTGAAAAGTAGGATCTAATAATGTTTAGCTCTGAGAAGTTGAATACAGCTCATATCTAATTCTTATCTGTCTGATGTCTTTTATGATTCTCTATTACTTAAGAAATGTATCTGTCGTTTGTCTTTATTGTTGCTTCTTTCCTCAGTATTTTGTATTTCTTCAATAATCTAATTCCACTATCTTCAGCAAGTGGACGTGGGCGATGCAAACTCAACAATGGAGGCTGTTGGCATGACACTCGAGATGGTCATACTTACTCTGCTTGTGTGGTTGGTTAATCATCTCTTGAACTTCATTTTCTTATATTTATCTCTACCTCCCATTGGTTCAGATTTGAATGCTGAGCATGTTCTAACAGGATAGCGAGGAGGGGAAGTGCTCTTGTCCTCCAGGATTTAAAGGTGATGGTGTTAAAAGTTGTGAAGGTAAGCGATTTTACTTGATCATGATGAAGTTATTGTATTGGGGAAATTTATCCTTTTTACTCTTAGAAGACAAAATAAATTTATGGAGGATAAGTTTTTCAAAATTTTCAAATGAGCAATGTAGAACGGGTGTAATTTTTAGTTTACTCATTAGTAATGTTTTTGCAAGAGTTCTGGTCTGAGGGGTTTGGTAAAAAAAAGAAGCTAATGAAACAAAAGAAATTGTTTGGGCTTGTTGTAAATATTATAAGCGATGATTTTTTTTCGTATGCTAACTGAGATATTCTAAAATGTAGAGCTTCTTTTTTATCATGTAACTGCAATTTTAACCTCTATCATCTGTTTCCATTTCATAGATATTGATGAATGCAAAGAAAAGAAAGCATGTCAATGCTCTGAATGCAGCTGCAAAAATACGTGGGGCAGTTATGAGTGCAGTTGCAGTGGGGACCTACTGTACATCAGAGACCATGATACCTGCATAAGTAAGTTCACATAGTCCAGACTTCGTTCAGAATGGGCATGATTATGCATATCCACAGTAAGAATTGGTTATGACGACTTTCATTTGCAGGCAAGAGAGCTAGAGAAGTCAAATCGTCGGCATGGGCTGCGGTTTGGGCTATTTTGATTGGATTGGCTATGGCTGGTGGTGGTGCATATCTTGTGTACAAATACAGATTGAGGGTATGTTTAGAACTCATTTGGATTTATATTGTTGATTGTTAATAGTAATTTTATAGAGTATTTGACCTTTTCCATGAAACTCTTGGTAAAGTTGTTAAACAATCTTTTACATTACTTCTGAAGTTTTTATTTGTTAGTGAATAGTTAATTGATTGACCAGGGCATTCTCAGTTACTATAGGTAGTAGTTTGCTCAAATTAAATGGATTAGCCCATATCCGAGATTCAGCCTTCCTTTTTGTTCTTCAACCAGCTTTAGGAAAGAGTAACAGCCTTGTGATTGATTAGGTATTAGCTGAAGTTTAGGCTAGTAATTCTTAGTTAGGAAAGAAATCTTTACCTTGTTATTATATGCTGCTTGATTGTCTGTTCACCCCGACACTAACCCCCCCCCCCCCCCCTAGGGCCCCGCCCCCTTGCTTGTCTACTTGTTAGTGTTATGAAGTAAAAGGATATTACCAACCAAAGTAATTCTGGTATTTAAGTGGAGAAGGGTAGAGGGTGGACCCATTATCCCCGAGTATTGGAGGCTGTGATTGGTCCCAAGGCGGATTCTTGGTCATCCAAAGAAATAATATTATGTATCCGTACTTTCTCTTGTTCCATGGTCCGCGTTGGTGAAATAGAAGGACAAGTTGAAGATAGTTGTTTATCTATGTCTACATGTACATTTATAGTGATAATTGATTAATTAATCCAATCTTCCTCTAATACACATGTTTCTGGACATTGCTGGTTTGTATGCAGGGGCGGACCCACCCTATTAGGAGGGGGGTCACGTGCTCCGGCTAACCTCAGGAAAACCCTGTATATATATGGTGTATATACCTTAAAAAGATGTCTATATATTTTAAAGGACCCCTGATATCCACTGCTTGGCCCAATTGGTTGTTGTGCCCCTTAGGTCCTTGTATAACACCTGGGTTCAAGTCTCGTTTGCAGCCATTTTTTTTTCTATTTTTTGTGGAGTTTTGTTTTGTAGATTCTCTACAGATAAATTAATAACCCCGCACACTTCTTTTTTTTATTCTTTAGTCCTCCCTTCCCCACCCCCCAACCCCCGCACACCTACCCCCTCCCACACAGAGGGAGAAAAATTAGTAAATCTTTTTCCCATTCTAAACCCATTTTCCTTCTTCCAATTTTGAAGTTTATACTTTATACAAGTACTACTTTACTAATATTTTATCATAATTATCAAGTTTTCAAAGAGTTGTAAGCTAAACTTTCACATTAATAATTGACATATGTATATTAAGACATTGGTCATTGGTGCCCCCTCTGCGTCAAAATCCGGGGTCCGCCTCTGTTTGTATGGATATACACTAAGCTCTCCTTTGCTATTACTTTGCCAGTCATACATGGATTCAGAAATCAGGGCTATTATGGCACAATATATGCCGCTGGACAGCCAAAACGAAGTCCCAAATCACGTCAATGAGGAACATGCTTGAAATAGAGATTGTCATGCCACCAGATATCCAAAATGAAGTCCAAATGTTGCCAAGCTTGGATTGCAGATGAAAAATTTGTCAGTATTATTTTTCTGAGAAATTGGATGAAGTGGCAGATTCAATAGCCTTCTGTTTCTATTAAAGAAACTGAAGGTAAATTCTTATGTCTATTGTATACAGTGGATAATAAAGACAGTGTAGGATTGTTATTTTCTTTTATTTATCTGCTTTTGCCCCCATCATTTTTATGTATCTCGGAGGGTCTTGTGATGTTTTAGGCATTAGTTTAGTCGCAGGATAAAGAGTTTGTGGTAGGATTTGCAGCTGTAATATGGGGTGAGTTGTATCACCATTAATTTAAGTTGGTGCATGCAATCATGTAAAATTGCCACTCTTTTCGTCACACTATTAGTAATGTGTGTGAGATGTGAAGCAGGGTTTACACTAGAACATGAAAATCTTGGTCGAACTATATTTGGTCTCCCAGTATTCCGTGCTGCATGAATATTACTGTAGTAAGACCAGATTTTAGTGTCGGTTGAGTATCTTGGATCTAACTTACCTGAATGTGTTCACAATCTGATATCTGATTGTAAAACAGTTGTTTTTTCGACTGATTTTGAGATTCTGCCGTGTAAAGCTAATAGCAACTGTCTTGTTGGAACTGCAAAATGAGCTCCATTTGAAGTAGTACTATTTTGGGCTGCAAAATAAACTGTCCCTTATGGTCGATATTTAATTCTTACTAACACCGGTCTTTTGTTCGTTCAAGAATAAACATACACACCACCTAGAAACGAACTTTATTCAGAAAAAATAAGTTCTAAAAGCAGTCTACAATAGACTGATAGAGGCAAGGTGATTAAATTTCAGCTAAAAGTCGACCTGATGTTCAGTTTAAATATCCGATGTTATATAGTTTTAAGTTCTTTGGGCACATCAGGGTAGGGTGACTTACAACGTGTAATTCTTCATAGCAAGTCTGATACCGTAAGCTGGAAATAAAACAATAACTTGCTATAATTAGTTAAATTGCACTGACTGCGTAAAATTATTTTACATTCTCAATGTATGCAACTTAACTTCCTGTTGATCAACATACTGAGAAAATGCTAAACAAATAGGAAAAGAAAAAACATTGAAACCTCCCTCATGTCTCGTGGCAGCCAGAGAGGAACTTATTGCACTTAAATGTTTGATTAGTGGAATGATAAGTTGGTAATGGATAACACGACATCCAAAGTATTTTTAGTTTAAAGTGTTAATTAACTAGACAATTATACAAATGGCAATAATTTATTTGTCATCTTGTACGTGTATGATAATGCTCTGAATCCACCACAATTAACCATGCCTTGAGCTTCAATGTTCAATTCACGATTTTGGACTTGGAATGCCAATCTTCAGGTCAAGCCCAATGTCCATTCCATTGTATGCAATGGGAGAGTACATCCATAGATCATCAGAGCTTAAGAGCTGCAGCACCCAAACAAAAAGCACCATAGTTAGCTGCGAATTCAGGATTCAGACTCAATGGGTTGTAATGAGTTTGATTTTGTTGTCCGTTTACACACATTTAAATCTTTTTTGTACTTATAAAATTCGAGCTAAAAAGAATGAGTTCAGTTTGACCGACAAAATCCACCTTAGATGCTCCTCTGACAACAATGCACTTAACGTATTAGAAATGGATCAAAAATGTCCTTTTGTGTTGGGTCAGAATTTTATGTGGATTGATAAATAAAGACCACCTGTTTAATTAAAATTTAGTTAAATGTCATATAATTGTGCATTAATGGAGGGGCAATTTTAAGCCTGAATATAACGTTAGGGGCACTTTTGATCCAATAGATGGAAGGAGGACATTTTTTAGCCATTTCCAATACGTTAAAGAGCAATTTTAACCATTTCTGTTCTAAACATGATGTGAAGAGAAAATATAAGTTACCTTGATTTGAAGTTGCAAAAATTTGACATACTGAACAGCCTCTTCAAGCATGGTGCTAATATCAACCTATCATGAAAACCTTGCTAATCAGGTTCCATTTTTCACAGCAGATTACATGTCAATTAGCTAATGCAGTTTCAATGTGTACAACTCTACATACCTTTGTTCCGTTAGGGACGAGGCTCTGCAAGATCCTCAATCTCTCGTTAATTCTCTCTCTTCTTTTCTGAAATAACAGAAATAAATATATCAATAAAAAAGGCTTATAAGCGACCAACATTTAGACAAATTGGATAACAATTACAATGCAGTTGCTAATTACCCTTGCATACAGACTCTGGGGATCGGTTGCTGAGCCCCTGTTGGCTCTGGATTTTCCTTTAGAGCTGAGGGGAGCAGAAACTCCTTTTGAGTTATCACTCGAAGCCAATCCATATAACTCATAATTAGAAACATTAGATTCATCTTCTGAGCAGCAACTAAATGAACTCTGCCTGTGAAGCACATTATTATTATTGTTTTCCTTTCCAATCTCCTCATCAGCATCAACACTCTTCATGTTCTTCTTTGGCTTTACGCTTCTCTTGTTCTTGGGGACCTATATTAATAGAGAATATATATAATTAGAAACTACAAGATGATCCATAACTACTAAAAAAACAAGAATTAGCGACGGACAAATTCTGTAGCTAAACAGCAAAATCCGTGCTAATCCTATTTAGTGACGAACTGTTAAAAAGGTTTGTTAGCTACAAGCAATTAGCGACGGACTAGCGACCAAGTTCATAGCTAATTCCAGTTTCTTTTTGTAGTGAATTATCAGTCTAAAATTAATCAGATGAAACATTACAATTAAGTCAGATGAGACTCACATGATCAGGAGGCGACCGGGATCTTTTCTTAGAGCTTTCTGATTGCTCTGGAACTTGCATTTGATCATATTCTCTTCCTAGCTGCAAGCCTTTTCCATGAAGAAAAGATTCATCAGGCATGTGTTCACCTGATTCCATGCTGTCATTGCTTACTTCTTTGTTCAAAAATTCAATTGCATCCGCTTCGATTATATTGTTAGCTGGAGGCACCTGAGGAGAAGGGTAACTCACTCTATCTTCCACACTACTCTGATCCAATGTCATTGAAGAGTTATTTCTCAACGACATTGGTTGAAAATTACTACTTTGGAAATGGTACATGCTACTATTATTAGTCTCTTCTGAAGAATACATTGAAACTTCATTATGATTTGTCCAAAAAATTGGAAGTCCTATGTTAGAACTACTAGGTTGTTCATTTGGACAGCTACCAAATAACTGTGCCATGAAATTAGCCTCCTCAGTAGAACATGTTCCACTTAAGGAACTCCATTCACCTTCAGACATGGCTCCCAGTACTGGTTCCATATTACTCTTTTCTGACTATAGTATACAGGAGATGCTCGATTAATTTGATAGATATATATATCGTTTCAAATTATCAAGGATAGAGGCATATACCTGGACCTATAAATATATATAAGCATATTCCTACACATAAAACAACTTAAAAGGAATGTCACAATGGATATATTGACTTTGTTAGGTACTGTATTTCAATATTTTAGGACGTAATTAGTAGCCCTAACTCTTTTAACTATCAATTATTTGTTCAGAATGGGCCAACTACAACTAACTAGACAGACTTGGTTCAAACAATTATAGACAACATAATGGAACCCTTCAGAGGCCTTAAAAAACTTGACTTGAACTCCATTTTATTAAATAACTGTAAGAAAATGATTGAAAACTACATTCCAAACATATATTCTCTCCGTCCCAATTTATGTGAATGAAAGAAAGATTTTTGAAATTTGTGGTTTAAAATAAGTCATACATATTCGTGTGGCTATAATTCATTTCATTAAAGGTAAAATGAAAAGTTTAAAGGTACTCCCTCCGCTCACATTTACTTGTCCATTAAATTAAAAATAAATGTTCACTTTATTTGTCCACTTGAGCATATCACAAGAAAATGTTTCTTTTCCTGTTTCATCCTTACATTAAGTCATTAACAACTCATTCCGTAAATCATTTCCCAAGTCCATTGAGGCTATACACTAATTAGTGTGGGTATTATGGTAAAATAAACACTTAATCATTATTTCTTAAGGGAGTGCAAAGTCCACTGTGGACAAGTAAAAGTGACAGATTGTTACTCCCTCCGTCCATTTTTACTTGTCCTTTATGCTAAAAATAGTTGTCCATTTTGTTCCTATTTTACCCTTAGTATTAATAAGTAACATTTTTCAATTCCTTTGTCCAACACTTTGAATTACTATTTCTTTATGGGGAATACGTGAAGTTTTGAACCCAATATTCAATTAGTTGGCTGCATAATTTTTCTGGTAAGCTTTAATTGATTTCAATCATTAGGTTACTTAGCAATAATTATGGTGATATAGTAAAATTGTCATTCTATTTTTGGCTCCTTAAAGTGTGACCAGTCTATACTTGGCAAGTAAAGGAGTATTATCTATAAAAATGAGTCATTTTTCTAGGGACCGACTAAAAAGGATAGAGTAACATAAATTGGAACATAGGAGTACTGGGAAAAGGATAAACTGTTGTGCTAACTTATTATCAACAACAAGTATTAAAGAGCAAGTTAGGTAAAGATGGAAGTAAGATATCATCTGGTGAAGTAGATACTGCAGAATCATATCTGGCAATCTAGAGAACGTGCGGGTCTTTCATTCATAATACAATTATAATACACTAATTGATGAAAATGACATCAGTATCGAATAAAACATAGATCGTGATGGGTGTGGACATTTGAACTATCTGGTGTCTGACAATAAAGTTTCTAGCTTAGCTCCCGTCTCCTCCAAGTCAAAGTTCTAATTTTTATTAACCTACTCTCTTCTGTATTTTGTACTTTTATCTGTCTTTGGTATCCCAATTAATCCGGATTCACGCATTGTAAGGCCTATTGAAAGGGGCAGCGCTCCCTATTAGTATTGTTTTCATTTTCATAGCTCGAACTCGAGACCTCTTATTAAGGATGAAGAGATCGCATCCATCAAACCGGAACGCAGAAGTCACCTATCAAACAAAATGCAAAGATACCTTTTGAGAGTAATCAAGAGTTTCTATGGAATTATCTAGTAGATCTTATTGATAATCTCTTGTAAATAAATAAAAGATAGACTAATGAGACTTTAGATTTTCTAATTAGACAAATAAAACCATATCTCAACCCGTTAATCTGAGATAATGCAGGTCAGTCACATGTAAAAATATATGGTATTTTGGACAAACGCGTATATACTTTTTTGCTAACCTCAGTTTTAGGAAAAGGTAGTAACTTAGCTCACCTAGTGTTTACACAAACCAAATCAATAGATGACTCATGTC
The DNA here is from genome assembly GCF_029784015.1 of Lycium ferocissimum. Classification (NCBI taxonomy): domain Eukaryota; kingdom Viridiplantae; phylum Streptophyta; class Magnoliopsida; order Solanales; family Solanaceae; genus Lycium; species Lycium ferocissimum. The sequence continues at coordinate 37,659,327 of NC_081348.1, forward strand.
ATTAGATACGCTTTTATCACTAAATCGTAGCTAATTAATACACATTCTCATCTTATTTTACGACTTAACCATGGTAAATTAGTATGATTTAGAGTAAACGATGGGTAATTTATTACCTTTGGTAAACACGCAATCCAACCACAATGAATCACGCTAAATTCCTCCTAATCCAGCTTCTTTTTCTTTTCTTGTGAAGAAAGGTTTTATTTTACAACCATTTTGGGGATTTTTGCCTTCTAACATACCCTGTAATGTAATTCAGGTTAATTATTTCCTTTCATCATTCGAAAATGCGCCTGTGTGCTTGATATTTTTCACATATTGTTTGCTTGGGTGAAATGCAGCAAAGTGCCTCTCAATAAAAGCAGAAGACATTAGGACTATTTCACATACACAATTATACAAAAAAGAAAAATCTTTTTTGCAACGGCTTACTTGAAATTGAAATACTTTAATATAGAGGAACGTTGTTGGTTATGGACTAACCTAATTCTATGTCTGCTTACGTTTGCGAATTATTTATAAGCAATAGCTGGCTAGATGGTGGACCTAGCATTTTCCTGACTTGGAATGTGAGAGTTTCTTATTATATGCATTTTAATTATATACACTGACCTTATAAAGAACTTTTAGTAAGTCTATATGTAATCAGATTATGACTTGTCATTATCTAAACTATGATAAATAATGCCAAAATATCATAATAAATTGTCCGACAACGTTTATGAGTTATGAATAAGAAGGGAAAAAGATGTGACAACAGTTAATCAAATTCTTACCCAAAGGGCGTTTGATATTTTGTGAGTGTGTGTGTTGTGGGTGGTGGGGTGGGGGTAGGTTAATGTATGCTCTATCTTTATGCTTTCACTGCTATATTATAAGTATAGTCTATTGTAACGACTTGTTTGGTCGTCATTGCATTTCCGGCCCTTTTGACCCTTTCCCAAGCCTGGTTAGCTCATTTTGACCCGAGGGGACCGTTGACACTCTTCCCGAGGTGTCTAGATTTGATTCGGGCGACTTCTTGTGAAATGTGGGCTTAAAGCGAAAAAGAGTTGACTCAAAATTGACTTTTGGGTAAACGGACCTTTTTCGGGAATCCGTCGATTCCGAGAGGTCCGGATGGTCATTTAGAACTTGTGTGTATATCTAGTTCGATTCTCAATGCACTTGGATGCATTTTGGGACTTGGGTTGGGAAGTTGAAAATGAGGTATCGGGGGTTGACTCGGTCAACGAGACCTCCATTGGAAATTTTCAGGCCACGAGTGCATTCATAACGCGTTTTTATGTATATCTGCATATTTTGTTCGTGTCTGGAAGGTTTCGAGGTGGTTCTGGGTGTTGATTTCAAATTTGGAAGACACTAAAATTTTCTGGTGTCTGGTGGGCGCCATAGCTGTAGGGCTAACCGCCAATGCGGTGGCGCCATGGCGGTAGGGCTGACAGCCAATGTGGTGGCGCCATGGCGGTAGCGCTGACCGCCAATGCAGAGACGCCATGGCGGCCTATTGACCGTCATAGCGGTCGATGGGCAGTTTTTTTGATTTAAAGGCCTTTGAAACCGTTATTTCCTTCCATTCCTTATATTATATTTCCTTAGCATATTTGAGGCAATTTGAGGAGGGTTTGGTCAGATTTCTATTGGGGGTAAGTTCTCTAATCTTAAGCTCTTCCATTACCTTTCCTAAGTAAGAATTCATGCTAGTAACTCCATAGAACTTGGAGAATAAGAGAGGGTTTTTGGGTTTCTTTCTTGAATAAGTTGTTAATCATAAAACCCTGATTTGTTGGTGGATTAAGCTTGATTAAGCATGGATTTGTTGAGTAGTAACTATATAAACATGATTCTTTCATTATTTGTGGCAAATTTGTGAGATTTAAGAGTTAGGGTTTATACCCAAAATTGGGGTTTTAATTGAAATTCGAAATTAGGTGAATCCTTAAGTTAATTAGCAATTAGTTGTTGGGTTATGATCACCTAGTGCTTAATTTGATATTTTACTCCCGAATTTACCGTTTTGACCTTGTGGGCTCCGTTTTCTCAAATTCTAGGGTTAGATTTGACCTAAATTGAATGATAGCAATATTAGTATCGTTCTTCATGATTTCTAATCTAGATTTCGAATATGCCTAGACTTCTTTGATCTTGAGGCTCAGCGGAAGGGCAAGGCAAAAGAGTGATTGATTGGTGTTTGTTGTTCGGCCATCCAGGTAGGTTATGGCTTACCCTTGGTGAGACTTCGTATAGCGAAGTATATATTTAGATTATATCGTCGGAGAAAGCATGTAAACCTACGGGTATGAAGTTGGGTTGGATATTATCTTAGGTTGGGCCCTGTTGCGTGATTGGGGCTAGCCACCCCGTTGTGTTGTGATTGATTGTTCTATTGTGTTGGCTTGATGCCTTGTGTTGCTAATAGATATTGGGATTTTTTGTTCCATCTTGATTGTGATATTGTTGGCGTACCCACCGTTGGTACTTGTGACACTGATATATTGTTGGCGTACTCTTTTGTTGGCACTTGTGATATTGAGCATGATTATTGATATTGATACATGCACTCTCATTCTTCATGATATATTGTTGTGACACTGTTGGTACTTGATGAAACACTGTGATGAGCTGGAGCTCGATTTTAAAATGAGAGTGACGTGAGAGTCCGATATCTGATGTTAGTTCCGGAATAGTGGATTGAGTGAGTGCATGGACTCCGCGGGTCCCCCAGAGTGGTCTTTGGTGAGAACCCCCCGTGGGCAAAGATCCAGGGTCTCGTCTGTCTGTTGGGAAAATATCCGGGATGAGTGGCACTTAGACTTCGCTAGTCACTTTAGGTTGTGCTACCGAGATGTCGATATTTCCATCCGGAGTATATGTGTACATAGCATTTGCATGGCATTGCATCTATACATTATTGTATTGCATCACGGCTTATTTTGAGATGATTGGTGTTGTACTTGTGATGTTGGATTCTGATTTGATATATTGAGACTTGAGACATTTGGGATTAGATGCTCTAATTAGGCGATGACGTGTACTTGGCTTCGTTTATGTTTGACTTATGCTTGTTATTTTTTCTGCATATCTTGCTTTATTGTCTGAATTGTGTTAGCTATATGATACCTACTAATCGTTGTTTTGTCTTCGACTGACTTACCATCGCATTCCTTTATGAATACGCAGTATAGTGTTGGTCCGTTCCGTCTCACGTGACTGAAGTCGCTTCAACATTAACACCTAGTTTCCGGGATGAGCACCGTTTGCTGCCTTGAAGACTTCTCTATTATTTATGTCTTATTCCTATTCAGAGACATAGATAGTTTTATGTATTATTATTCCAGACTTGCATTTATTCCTTTTAGATGCTCTTGTGTGACTTAGACTAGACCCTGGGGGTACTTTTCTTATTCTGCACTATATTCTATTATATAATATTGTGAGACTTACGTATTTATTCTTTTCCACTTGCTTGATTTATTATTCATGTCTTTACTTAACGTTGGGTTGAGGGTTCGCTTACCGAGGTGGGGAAGGTAAGTGTCCGCAAGACTTATGTCAAAATGGGTCGTGACATCTATATATATTGTTGTAAACATCGAAATTTTACCGGATTTAAAATAGGACTCTACAAGATGAGTCCAATCCATCTTCAAACTCTAAAATTTCGGTAGGGTTTCTTGGAGGCTACTCTACCCTAAAATCTAGCTCACGCCTATATAAAGGGACACATATTCCCTTAAAGATGCATCTAATATCTCATAAACTACTGGGTATTCACAAAGAGATCAAGTCATATATCAAATATCCTATAAACTAATGGGCATTCAAAAAGAGGTCAACACGTGGCCGGATATTTCTTGACAATCAAATACTTCAAGAAGATCCACAATATCCTTTCGTGGAGATCAAATACATCCCAAGAAAATCCACACACATCCAAATCCAAATCATCCTACGTTCGAGAAATATGCTACTAACGGCCCTCGAATTACGGAGAAATATGAGGAGAGAAGAATCAAGGGATTAAACAGCTTTTGTACCCGCAATATTCATCAATAAAATAATCCTATTTCTTCATATTTTGTTTGTTGTTGCAGTTTATTTTCCGCATTTGAAATTTGTTGCAAACAACTATCTTAACTCTTTGGATACAGTAATGTGAAATTACATCATTCAAAACTGAATCATGGCTCTTTAACAAAGGTGTGATAAGAATTTGAAAAAGAGTGGGTATTTCTTGACGATTTTTTGGAAGTACATTGAGAATGGACAAAAAATTACACAAACTTTTACCAGGAAGCTTATTAATGAAAAAGTGGGCGGAGAATCATAAAGCATACCACCTGTTAAAATAATTGAATTAGGCGTAAAAAAGAATTATGCACGGTGTTATGTGATGCATACTCATGAGTCATGATGTACGTGTCTATGTAACACAACTAACAATGCTCAATGTTTCATCATCGAGAAGTGTCTTTCAATTGAATCCAGAGATTCCGGCGGGATTAACGCTTCAACACGCGTCGAACCACCAGTAATATACGGACCTCTTCCACAATTTGAACAATATTTTATAAATATAGTTTAATGTAGTAGTTTTACGCAACACGGGACAAGGCGTAAGCCCCGAGACACGGGGCGTAAGTCCATGGATCTACGGGACGTATGTCCCGTCTTCAATTTTATAATTTTATTATTAAAAAATAAGCAAAAGTAAAGTTTTCATTAAAATTCTACAGATAAATTCAAATAAATCACCAATAATATAAAAAAAAATATTATAAATACTATTTGAGAAAGGTAACAACACAAAAAATGATAATAGCCTAAATAAAATTTTCATTCACTTTATCATCAATCTCCAGATCTATTAGTTCTTCCCGACCTCAACTAATATTTACACCGGCCTTTATTTGTATATCCAAAGAAGGAGAAGGGCAAAAAGTGTAAGAGCAATGATAACAAATGGATAAAGTTGCTTCAGGAACATTGTGCTATGAAATCTCTATCATATCAATTTCAGGCATAATCATCTAAAAAAAACTATTTATGGCAGTGTTATTTTCTATGCGAGTTGCTTTTTTTATTTATATATTTTAGGAAAAATCAGTACAACATGAAAGCATGATAAAATAAAGTATAAACATCATTATACTAAGAATAAAATCATAATTTATAGCAAAAATACTTTCAAAACAATAAAAATCAAATTTAACGCCCGGGACGTACGCCTTTATGCTCGAGGCTTACGCTTTTGCGCCCGGGACTTATCCCCCAAATTCTAGGGCGTACGCCCAATGGATTTACGCATTTTAATTTACACCCCGGAGAGTTTTTGGTACGCCTCGCGCCGCCACTAGCCCCGAAACGCCTATGAAAACTGCTCGTAATGTAAGAAAATCTTATATTAATAGTATAATTTAACTGAATATAACATGTAATTCCTCTTTCCATTTTTTACTTGTCCAATTTAAAAAATCAAGATATAATTTACCATTTCATACCTATTTTATCCTTATTATTAATTATTAGGTTGAAAAATTCAAGAAATTCTTATTTGTTGCACACATTTTAAAGTATGTTTGTTGTTTTCAATCATTAGGATACTTGGCAATAATTAGGAGTGATATAATAAAATTATCATTCTATATACATAATAAGAAAAAAATGGACGGAGGGAGTAGTAATTAATTATCTTATATTTCAAATTACCGTATTTGACTTGTTATGCTAATTTTCATGTCGCTGATAATTCAACTTAACCTAACCTGATGCTTGATAGTATAAATTATTTATATTACTGCAATAATTTAAGCTCGAATTCATCCGAATTTTTTTTATTATATGTCTCATACAAATGACATTAATTGCGTGCATTTTCTTTTTATTTTTATTTTTTAAAAGAAAATAAGTGGACTCAAATCTTATATTTTCGGTTCCACATATTATGTAGGGCACAAAGTAAAAGATTTCGAATAAATATTGCAGATATGTAAATCTCTAGAAGACTGCCGCGTGCCGGCCATTGCACGATGTACTTAAATATTCCTCAACATCCAATGATCACACTAATAAAGAAACAATGCATAATACATTTACAAACGAGTACAATTTCCTTTTTCTCTTTGTTAAAAATCGAAAGCCCGCCCACACGAGTTTAACAGATTAATTAATATTTTTATGGATTCTTTAATCTTTAGATTAAGAGAGTGGATAAACAGAAACTAAGAAAAAGATAAGAGTTGTATCTGGCACTTAGACCTTCATTAATTATGAGCTCGTAGAAACAACCAGTCCATGGGACATTTAGACTCATAAAATATATAAATGCCGAGTAACGGACAAATTTTATCTTGGAAGGAACTTTGCTTGCATTTCTTTACTTTTCTTAACTAAATTAATAAAGGCCAATATATTGGCCTATTTTTGTTCTTGAAAAGTTAAATAACAGGGGTGAAGCCAACATATTCAATAATATAACCTAAGTTTTAAGCACAAGAAACAAACATGCTATTTGGTAATCTTACTCAAGTGATTTCCAGTTATCGTGAAGTACAAAAAAACTATCATTAATTGACATTCGTTCTTTAAGTGAGGATAGATCCTCGAAAATCAGAACTATTTCTCCCTATCAACAGGAAGAAATGCATGTCATTGGGGAACAGAGGAAAAAAAAAATCAGATTACGATTGGTAGGGAACAGTAAAAATTATTGAGTGGCGGCCTGCACGTCTGCAGACTGCAAATAAGTCGATGGTTCGCTTTTTGTTTCTTTAAACCTAGTGCTTTATTTTTCTTTTTGAGAAAAAGAAGAAGAAGAAGAAGAAGAAGAATTACCAAAATATAAAGCATAGTGTATTATTTTTGGTCTCAATCATTGTAAACTAAAATAAGCTGTAACTCCAGTTGTACTAGCCTTGACAATATGTAAAGATTCACTGAATATACAACTAAAGAAATTATATTTCTTTTGTAAAACAATATATATACACGGAGGGGCAGAGCAATAAGTTGATGATGGGTCGCTTAAACCTAAGAGGCTTTTTTGGGCTCAAATTCTATATTTCAGATAAGAATTCACTAAATATGTTAAAAAATTAACTTCAAACTCAGCCATTAACACAGCAGGGATTCTTATCCTAATTAGAACCATAAAAGCTTTAAATCCCTTCGCTACTTCAGATATAAAAGAGCGTTTTAAAATAATAGAAAGTGAACATCAATCAATTAGGAATATGAAGTAAAATTTTGGAATATATCAACACTGTTTATAAAATGGGAAAAATAACAAAACGCAATTTTGATTATTTCAAAGTGGACCGGAGATATTGGAGTAGCGTCGTTTCGTATTTTGCTCATTGAATCAAATCAAAGGTTCCAAAAGGTCAGTATAGAAATTAATCAAATTGCATGAACAAGCTTACAATAATTGTATTTATTAATCTAGGAGTATGACTTAATTTATTTATCTTGAGAATACATTTGAAAGCCTTAGTCGCTGGAAGAACGTTTTGTTGGAAGATAAGAGGCCAATAGAATTTTAAAAACAATTTAAATAAAACCATTACCACACTCCACAATCATATTTTTTTAACAAAAAGAGTATACAGTGTAATTTACGACAAGTGTTTATTGACTCTCCTGGAACAAGGTAATGCCGGAGCATTACACTGTTTAGATAAGCAAATATTTTTTATGTATATAAGCTATATATTGAATTCTGTTAAATTTTTTGTATACATTTTGATTGCTTTTAGAGAAAATCCTGGCTCTTACATTGCATGAAAAATAATTTAAAGTAGATGAACAATAAAAACAAGAAACCAAGAGTCCCAAAACTTATTGAAAAATGGAGTTGACTTTTCAAAGATGTTAGATCAAGGCTGGTGCGGAGGATGTTGATAAGTATATTATATATATTTATATATATATGCTTTAATTATATATATATATATATATATATATATATATAAGAATAATATATGGTTTGAAGATACGATCAATTTCCATCCTTGTAATGATTTGAGTTCTTTCGGACACATAATTTCATTGGTCTTAACAAATACTTGAAGGCATAAGATTTTGCGACATGAAAGAGCCGTTCGTGTCTCATGCGACGAGGCTACCCTAAAAATTTTCGAGTTTGTCTTTTGGCTCCACTACCTTTTTAGAGGGTGCTTGCTTATATATAATCCGTTCTAATAATTTATTTTGTCTCTTACTTGATGTTTGGTGATTTCAAACAATCCGAATTTGCATCGTGTAAGGCCTACTAAAGAAGAAAACGTTTTTTATTAAATAAGAATTTCTACCGGGACATTTTTTTAATTACCATAGCTCAAATCTAAAATCTCTAATATCTACTACCACTTGATTGCATTTGAAAGCTAGACTTGTAAAACGCGTTTTCTCATGCATTATAGAAGTACTCTTCAAAATATATCTAACTGTGAAATTGTAATTTCCCCCATGATTCGCCAGATAACCCTATTAGTAATGTTTCTTTTTATAAATGCGGTGAAAATTATTTTTCCCTCTAACTTTGCTTTTAAATTAATAGTTTACGCATTTGGATAGAAGTGTTAAAACTGAAACTAAGTTATTGATAGTTTACGCATTTGGATAGAAGTGTTAAAACTGAAACTAAGTTATTGATGTGTTTGTACAAAAATGCTTTTTTTTCTTCAAATGAACTAAATATTCGTAAATCTGTTAATAATACAAGAGAGCTTATTATTGCAAGATTTTTAATCCTAAATTGACTAAAAAGCAAATTAATTTATGTCTCAACCACATGCATTAGCCAAAATTTCAACCACAGTGGTTGAAAAAGATTCTAGCTATTCATTTGTGCTTGTAGCCAAAATCCTGATGATTATCGTAACTTATTGTTAAAGCAAATCTTGTGACTATAATCCTAACGAAGCACCAGTATGTGTCGCCAAAGTCCTGACAAGTAGCATAACTTATTGTTCAGACAAGTCTCGTCCAATATGAAATAAGAAATCCTAAAGTCGCCAAAGTCCTGACAAGTAGCATAACTTATTGTTAAGACAAGTCTCGCCCAATATGAAACAAGAAATCCTAGAGATCTGCCAGATTTTCTCTAGATTCTGACATAACTGTTAATTTTTGTAATTTTTGTACCTTCTTTTTAACGAAGTCAATGTTTTAGCGGTGGCACCCAAAGACCCTATTTGCGAAAATTACCCCTTATGAAAGAACTGAACCTGCCCCAGGACACATAAGATAGGACCTAAAAGCCTAGGAGCTAAATCCACTCCAATACTGGTATATACTTGTACAGCTGGAAAATACGAATAATTAAAACGTTGCCTCTAAACAATGAATACAAAGAATAAATCCATTTCTGATAACGCATAACAGACAACTTGATTAGTTGTGTAGTTTAGTTCTTCTTCCCTTGTTCCTATGAACTACGCATAGTACTGACATTCTTTGTGTTCAAATTTCTCTCTTCCCCCTCAAGTTGCAAGAGCAGACCCCACTCCATCACCCCCACTTCCGTTCAACACTTCTTGTGGAGGAGTGACAGTGAGGGCGGGGAGTCTGCCCGTATTGCCTGAAAATACTTGGACCGCTATCTTGCTGTCGAAGGTTTAAAACCCGGAGCAGCAGAACCTAAAGCTTGACGAAAGTTGACTTTACATTCCATACGTCATATTCACTTGATTTCATGGTTACATACAGACATTATTGACATGATTAGAAGATGAACAAGAAAAGAGAACGATGTAGATATCAGGGATGTACTTAAAAGTCCAAGTACCCCGCAAGAAGTGAGTAAAGTTCATCAATGATGCAAGCAATAGATATTTTTTCTTAACCTTCAAAATAACATGCATGAAGCTTTGCATAAAGAAGTTATATTCTGGGACGAAATGTTCCTATTAATGTGAGTCCCGGCCTGCAGAAAAGGCTAAAAACATCTCTACATAGTTTTCCAAAATATCCGAACTTTTCCTGACATATTTACATGGAAATGCTTTCCCGAGGAGGAAAACATTTCTTAGGCTTGCATATCCTTGTTAAATCAAATTCTTCATATTGATCACATGATTTCATCAATTTCAGAGTCATTAACAGAATCTAATCGATTACAAAAACAATGAGAAGACGCGATATTATTTCATTTCAGCATGTTACTCCATTTAACTACCAAACAGAATTAACTAAAAAACCAAACAAGAAAAAGAAATGGGAGGAAAGAGAGAGAAGGCTATCAATGAGGTACAGGGAAGCTGGGGAGGCATTAATCGTTGTCATAAGACAAGTTCTCTATAAATCACAGGATACCAAGAATTTGTTTCCACCCAAAACAGTGACATGATGACAACAAAGATTGAGCACGTACAAGTAGCAGAAGAATAAGCAACTCTGTCGGTCCCGTTGATGAGTGATATATAGCCGTAACTCACGCCGCCAAAAACTTTATGGCCATAAACTTACCACTATTCATTATCAGGCAGCTCCTCATCTAGACCACTCTGAGCAATTCTATAGTATAGGATACCCATGGTTGCCATGCAAGCCCTGCACGAAAGAAAGGAGAGAAGTTTCATGCCAACCAAAAACTAAACCTAATAATAATGATAATAATACACATAAACTTTACATTGTCGTCTGACAACTAGCTTTATCCTGAATCGACAGGTAATCTTAGGGTGTCAGCCAGCAAACTTCTTTTCTCTCCGGGAGGTATTTTTTGTCTTTTTATTGTACTTTCTATTGAAGCTGGGTTTGTGAACCAGATTTTATCTATGTTTATAACTTGCAGTCTTTCCATAGTAGTAAAAGGGGCAGGCAACTATATTTGGAAAATTTTAAATACTAATACTGTCCTGATGCTAAATCAACAGAACTAAAGGGCAGGTGACATGATGACATGTCAATCTCTACAAGTTCATAACACTATGACAAAAAATTAAACATGGTTTCAAGATCTCCTAATCTTCAAAGTATCATCTATCAAGCCTTCTACCTCAACTATTTTCTATTTAAATATATGTATAATAAAGAAGCAGAATTCAACATAATAAAATTGATCAAGAAAGGAAGCAATAAAATGGGAATCCAAGAATGAGAATCAGCATTACATGATCGCTATAATGAGGAGGAGTTTTCTTGGATCCATTCTTGAAGACTTGTGATGGCGCTGACGACCTTCAGTGACTTCATCAGCATTTGATCCATCTTTTCGTGGTGGTGCAGTTACTGGTAGAATTGGTAAGGAACTCGACCAAAATGGGAGCAATGATCTCAGAAACTTATGGCGAAATGAACCTGTTAATAAAAGACATTAGTTTGACAACAGCCACTACATCAGTTGGGTCGGCTACAAGAATCTTATATATCTAATCCGCTCTGTTTGGTTTGTCTCATTCCCTATTCAGTAACTCATCTTTTAGGACAGGTGATGTTTCTCTAAAGCTAAGAATTCGCTAAATCTCATGCTCCCTAGCATTAATAAACAGATCTCTGTCTAACATCAAAGACTCCTGACAAGTACCAGACTTAACGTAATTATACCACAACAACTAAACTTAAATCCGAAGTAGTTGATATCACTTATATGGATAATGTTCTTTGCTAAGAAAGGTACGGATTCCGAGAGATTATAGGTCTTTTCAAACAACTTTACTCCATGTGATTAGGTTCAACTGATCCCCTTTTACATATTAAATCACATTCTGGCACGGAACGGCTGGTGCACTGGGAGGTCTACCTCATCCCTGTTTTAAAGACTTAGTTCGACAAATCTCAAAATCACAATACAACTAGCATGAATATATTAAGGTAGAGGTTTCAACAAAGGGGCCTTTGACAAGAAAAAGCTCCAAGAAATACAGAGAACAAAAAGCTAGTTCATCATACTTCCTACTTTTCAGAAAAGTCCCAACACTTTCAAAATGAGACCGATATATACAAATTTCCAAGTGGCAAAACTATCCCAGAAAAATAAAATCAACAATAAAGGCATAGGAAAAAGTATAAGTTGCAAATTGATATTTTTTCTTTCATTTGACTCCTGGAGCTCACTTAGGAAAGATATACACATTATCAAAAGGAAGAGAGCTCACCCCTCTTTGTGTACTTTTTCCGCTTTCCATCTTCATCATCAGCAAAGTATGATATTTCAGAGTTTTGCCTTTCTACTTGCACTGTGTTCTTTCGTGTGGTGGCTCCAGGCTGCGAGGAGTGTCATTGTGAATAAGATGCAAATTAACCCAAACAACAAACAAAATCAAAATCTGCAGTACATAATACGCCTCTTCCAACATTGAAAAAAAAAAATTGCTTACACCGGAAGGACTTGTGCTTTTCATGAAATTGGTCTCATGATTAGGCACAGATGAAGATGCTGAGGTGGGGTCATCTATCTCCACAATGTCCATGCTTGCAGGCTTGGAAGAACCTGTCGCAATTGCAGCTAATCCTCCAGAATCTTTTCCACCAGCTGAAACATGCTTCAACGGATCAGAAGCAAAAGCAGGTGGAGGACCTCGAGGGTCTGTTCCTGGCAGAGTCACTGGATGGTTTCCAAACAAATTTTTCTCCAGGCCAGTCTGCAAAGCAGCAAAAGATCAGCATGGCCTTCAGTACCACTGGATTCACAACTGGTTTGTTTGCTAGAAGATGGATTCGCTAACCCCCCCCCCCCCCCCCCCCCCAACAAACCAACCTCTTCCCCTCCTAAAGCGAAACAGAAAGCAAAAAATCCCGTAGCCAAGATACCACATAATACCATGAAATTTTCATCTAACGAGTGCCAGCTAATGGACATGAAATTCAGGTACGATGTACTACGATCAGAGTCTGGTTTGCAGAAGACAGAAGGTTCACATGGTAGCCGATTAATATGATGGCACATAGATATGACAGAATATAAATTCAATATTCATACATGCAGCAGTTAATACTACATATGGTGAAATGTCGAGAGTGTATTCCAGTAAAATCAAGATAAACTAGAAAGTTCATTCTCCATTATGGTTGAGGTAAACTGATCAAGATGTTTTAATTTAACACTGACATGAGAAAATGACTTATGACGTTGATGGGCTAACCAAATGTAACGTCTAAATCAATGTCACTTCAACCAACACGCTGACATTGCTGTATAAATCTTCAGTACTTACCATTCATTGTCCCCCATTACCATATGTAACCTACCTCTATGCCAACCAAATATCAGAAAATGATCTAAAGTAGTTCTCCACAGTAAGATATTTTACATGGTATGCATTTCAAGTCGCACAAACGACAAAACACCCCGTAAAGATAAAAATTATTCAAAACATGAGATATATTACTTTAAAAGAAAAACAAAGAGGGTCGATAATTAAGTTATTAACAAGAGGGTATGGATGGACAAAGTCAAACAGAAAAGCACAGTGAATACTCAAACTTAATTGTGCCTTTTTTTTTTAATATTGTGACTTTTTCACAAGACAGTTTTCTTGAACCACTTAAATAGTAAATGAAGTGCAACCAGCAGTACAGTGCCTGTCTAACCAAAAGTCCTATGCATTTATCACACTATTATTTGTCAACCCTTATTAAGAAATTAACATGCTTCAAAAGATAAAACCTATTTGCTACTGAATACTACTCTGCGCCAAATGTCATCAAGGCAACTGACCATAGTCACTACATACAACTGTGAAAACAAACCTCCACGACCAAAAGGGAAAGTAAACAGAGTAACAAGGAAACACCCACCGAGCTTCACTTGGTGAAGGAGATATAAAATCACAATTTGATTGCTTAACAGCCATCATGTCAGTAAAATAATAACCTTAGCTGTCACAACCCTGAAAAAGTGCACTTCAAGAAGGAGACAACTAGAAGTTCAGAAAGATCCTGAAGGAGTCAGCTAAACCAATGGAAGGTGTTTAAGCAGCATTATGAAAGTCTGGATCAAATCCAGTATCAGGTTGTTTTTCCTATAGTAGTCCAAATAAGCTACTTTTATGTGAGTTTCTCAGCTCAAAGAAGCACACAGACACAAAAGGTTATAAACATTTTATTACTAGAATCATTTAAAATAGTTTCGCATGATAATCCAATTAACATCGTATAATATTCTCAAATCAGGCACCAAACAGAAGCACCTCCATAATCATGACAAAGCAAAAATATCCCAATAAATAAATAACCCAAAAGGGCACCTGCCTGCAACTGACAACACAATTACCTGCATAATAGCTTCTTTCAACTTTGTATGAAGGCGTGATCCTGAATCTTTAACACTTTTAGGAGGCCATATCTGCATCAAGAAAGCACCTCCTGGACATCAATCATGATTGAGAATAAATACAGCCAAAATAAGCTTAAGGCCATGCATCAGAGCAAATCAAAACAACACTAAGCTTTGATGCCAATATATCCAAAGTGGAGCATCTCTAATGATCTCAAAATGGCTATTCCTAAACTCATTTTTTTCTGCTTATCAATAAAATAATCATCTTTTTTTATAACTGAGAAATCCCAGAGGGTCAACGGCACAACATTCGGAACTCGGCGAACTATGGGACTGCCCCTCTACCTTTCTCCGCTTAATTACCAGGCTTTTGTCTATGGCAGGATTCAAACCCGTGACGTGCGCCGTACCCACGCATCACAAGCTACGCTCTTACCACTAGACCAATGCCCAATGAGCTAAAACAAATCATCTTTTAGCCTCTTAACTAGAACAAAAATCTATTAGTTAACCGGTTAACCGCAAAAACATAAGATAGCGACTCCATGCGCAAACAGATTTAAGTCAGAAAGTACCAGCTAGACATCCATCCTAGCCTCCTTTAAACAGCAAACACTCACGAATTCATTGAGAAATAGACTTGCGGATAATGGAACATATATTTTCTTTTCTCTTTTTACTGCTACTTTTGTTAAATTCTTTAACGAACAGGAACAAAAAGCAGATGGTGAAGTGCTACAAAGAGTCTCTTCTAATTCAGGTGACTACTAAAGCTCTTTTCAACATAAATTCAATTATAACAACTCAAGTCACCATTTTGAGATCATTAGAAATGTTCCACTTTGGAAATAACCATTTTATTTTATTGATAAGTAGAAAAAACCAGTTTAAGAGATAATCATCATTAGAACGGTCTCAAGGCAAGCATGTTGTTAAATAACAGTTTAACTGGCTAAAAATTGTTTAATATTTTTGCACTGACTGATGACATATGAAGTCCATTGGAGACTCGACTTGCCTACGACTTGCCTATTCTTTTCTAGTCTCACAGGCTTCCACCCTCCATGCTTTTTTTCATGAACATGTTTATGCTAATACACTTGCGGAATTGTCTATATCTCTCTTTCTCTCATTTCTCCTTTTATGTTAAGTACGGCATAATCCCAGACTCTTCTCAGTATGTGTGGCTCCTTTTTTCCAGAGAAAGGCTCATTATTTCATCACATATGCAGCTATGAATTTACATCTTGGTTAGAGATTTTCGCTAAACATATCATGGAATTGTCATTGATTAACCATTTCAGACTATCATTGATATCTGTTACTAGTAATTGTTGCATTATGGTTTGAATATTTTGTGATTAAATGAAAAGATTCTCAATCTATTCAACAAGCATTCTGGCAGATCCACTAATAAAGAGATGTGGTCTTTCAATAGGCCACCAACATAACCATCATTTCAACCTGATTTCTTTAGTAAACATATATTTGGAAGGCTTTTCAGTAACTGCAGATAAGATACTGACGATGTGTTAATGACTCTTACGTATCCTAGCAAACGACCACTGCTGAAATTCACACCTCAATCCAGCCATTTCTTTTCTTAGGGCTAATGGAACACAGTTCAAAACTTGGTGGGTACCGTGGCCGCCCCACTACCCTTCTCCACTTAAATATCAGGCATTTGTCGATGGTAGGGTTCAAACCCGTGACATGCGCCTAATACACATAAAACATGTTGTCGTCTTACCACTAGACCAAAGCCCTGGGAGCCTCCGATCCAGCCATTTCTTCCGGAGAAGTTTCTTGACAATCAACTTCTTATGAACAAGATCAACATAAAATAATTGAATGATAACTGTGGAAGGCAGAACATACCGAAGTTGAACATGCAGGACAGACATAACCAGCTGGAGCAGTGTGTGGTGGAAAAGATTTTATATGCGAAACCAAGCAATTTGTATGTATTACATCTGCAAAAAGCAACCACCAGAGTAACGCAAAAAGCAACCACCAGAGTAACTTATACTGTAAGAGATGTTAGCAACTTGTTAAGGGAGCGCATTTTATATATCGCAATAAGATTACATACGCAAGCAACCCAACCGAGTTGTCCCAGCATCAGTTCCCTCTTCAAGCACAGAGTGACAATGGCAGCATTTTGGAGGCCAATCATACTCTCCATCTATGACCCACTCTGAATAGGTGCGGATCTGAAATTGGGATTTCTTACAGGAAATGCAAAACGATGGAAGACAAAAGAAAGCAAGTGGACCTCATTTGAAGCCAGATAAAAAATAAAAAAACAGCTCGACAAGAATGTAGCAAATAAAAATTGATTAAAAACAATGCAACAAGGTGGATAGCATAATCCAGATTCCCATGAAGGATATTAACCGATCAGGTCTCAGAAACATTAGTGTACAATACCCAACAGAAACAAAAAATGAACAACAATTTATATATCTTGATCATCAAGAACTTCGTTAGTGGATACATCAGAAATTCGGAATGACTACTCAATCAGCATACCAGTATTGGCTTTGATCAAAATCGCTGATGAGAAGATTGATTACATTGGCACCTTCTAACTTCTTCAAGCTACGTTCTCAAACAGCTCTTTCATAATATAATTAGCCATTAATGATAAATCAAACATATATCCTATCAAACAAAAAAGATATTGCATTCGATGGCTCCAGAATTTGGACCAAAAATTGAAAGATATGGTTGTTTTATGTATACAGATATCAGTGGAATCATATAAAAGTTCCATCACTTCACCGATAAATAAAATTCGCATGTTGATACAAATGGTAAATAAATATGCGAGCTCAGCACAAATAACTGCAAGCAAATGGATTCCAATACTAAGTAACTTAATATCGTAAAAGACGAAAGAAAAATAGCAAAATACAATACCACGCATATTTGATGCTCAGGAAAGCATATGCATTCTCCACAAACAGGGACTTTGTGCACAAAACAGTATAATTTAGTTGCCTGCAATCCAATAAAATTTTCGCTTCAATTAATCATACAAAACATCACCAGTCAAATTCGTCAATGACCATGAATCATGAAATTGCCAGCAAACAACCCAGCCATAGCTGAGAATTTAAAGGAAAAAATTTGCGAAAATATAAACAAAGCAGTTTCCTGTGTACAAATTTAAGGATATAGAAAATTACAGAAAGGTTACTGGCGCTAAATACATGAATCAAAGACATACATCACCAAAATCCACTAGATTTACTTATTGGAAAAGAATGCTAGTGTTCAAATCACCACATATTTTATGTCTAGGAGTATTCTTCAGCTATTATTCGATTCGTCCTTTGAGTTAATTTTTTTGATAAAATCTTGCCTTGCCTTTGATGTTAGGCTTAAGCTAAATCCTGTCAATTCTTTCACTTCGCGTCCTGGAAACCGTTAATTCAAATTCCCTTTCCAGATACAAATAATAAGAATACTAATAGCTGAAATTCAGTAAAATTAGCAATGTAAGCTTGAAATGACAATTATAAACATCCGATCCGATCAAATTGCAATAGAAACGCACATTTTCGAAATTAAAAAATTGTTTGATCATCTAAACTAACAACTCATCTATCGCATACCTTTCGACATTTGCAGACCACCATTGCATTGGCTAAAGTAACAGTGAAATAGATGAGTTTGAGATCGGTGATTCGATAAACAGAAAATTGTTAGGGTTTTCAGGTTTCGGAGAATTCGAATTTCGCAAATCAAATGTGGAATTCAGAGACAGAGACTCCAGTGTTGTGTAGCGGAAACAAATTCAGATTTATGTTTAGTTTAAGGGGAGTTTACAGATCCGTTTCGGTGTTTGGAAGTTGGGATTGGTTTGATGACGATGGAGCTGCTTACTTACTGGATCGGTGGAGTTTGGGCTTAGTTTTGGGCTTTCTTTTGGTATCCCAAACCACTTGAGGGGCTATGTCTATAAAGGTAACCATTTGCATTTTATCCCTATTTTTTAAAAATATATATGTGCAAATATAACACTTGAAAAATTACTTTTTGGGAGAATGTCAGAATTAGGGTTCTAAAGCCGTTTGGACATGATTTGAAATCACGAGATAAAATTCTTTTGAACATGCAATTTGAATTTCTTAAATAGTATTTTTTCTTATAGACATAAAAAACCCTTAAGTTGTGAAAAGTATCAAAACTTTCTCAATTGTTGTACAATCTTACCAAATGAGCAAGTCATAGTTCATAACAAAATTAATATGCTACTGGAAGGTCTTTCTAAAAAATACAACATCAATTGATCAAACTTTAGTTCAATAAAAATGAAAATTTAACGTGAATAGTAATGTAACTACTCTTTAATATAATCCTCCCACATAAATAAAGGTTGGTAGAAGTTAATGAGGTGGGTAAATGGTTGGTGGGAGTAATTGTTAAAAATATCTACTAACTTATGGGTCTTTTTTTTATAAAATTAAAACTTATGGGTCAAGTTTTATATTTAAAATTTTTGAAATCATGATTTGAAATTCCAAATCATGCCTTATTGGATGATTTGGGATTTCATGTCATGAGATGAAATCAGTGTTTGGACATGCAATTTCATCTCATGACATGAATCCATGACATGAAATCGTATGTCCTAACGCCTACTAACTCTTAGATTGCACAACTTATAGAACCTTACAAAATTATAAATTGTAGCTACATTTTCCCATCAAAATTTTCAATTTGCTTAAAAAAATCTTTGAAAAATGGTCTAAGAGGTCTAGACGATGATAATCTAATAGAAAAAAATTATACTTTAATAGATATAGAAACAGAATTATATAATTTTAAAACAGGGATAGAAAAGATAGGAGTAATAAAAAACCAAAAGATTTAGATAATATAATAAGAATCTTTTAGATGAGATAGAAATTATAGGTGAAAAACATTTTTAAAACATTGGAAAAAATAACAAAATTGTATGTAAATTAGACATAATAAATCTATAAATTAAAAATTTAAAAACAAAAAAGACGTGAAACTTTTTA